>NC_059181.1:54469694-54817819 GCF_019923935.1 Bubalus bubalis
TTTACTCTAAGGTCAGAGAAGGGTGGGGTGGGTGGCAGCCAAGGGGCACTGAGGTCACAAACCTCTCCCTTATCCTTGTCACTCAATCTAACAAGGGCATAGTCAATCTTTTTAGGGATACTCCATGATTAACCCCCTCAACCTTATCCTAGAGAAATGCACAATGACTGACACTAGATCCTTACATTTCTCCTCAGTTTGCCCTATTTTCCACCCAGAGATACCATGCCAAAGAGAATTGGCAGAGTTAACTCATGATGGGGGTGTCCCATTTAAGGAAACTTGAGGGAAAGCACGACATTTTCTAGTTCTGAACTGCAAGGACACAAGGTAAGGAGTGAAAGAATGTTCTGAAAGTGAAAGTCACTCAGTCGTGTCAGACTCTTTGCAACTCCATGGGCTATACAGTCCATGGAATTCTCCAGGCCAGAATACTAGAGTAGGTACCCTTTCCCTTCTCCCCTGTGAGAAATCACTGTCCTTCCAGCAACAAGCCTGTTGATTTGTTGGATATGGGTTGTCAAAATTAATGTCTTTCCTGACCGCCTCACTATCCAACTTACCTTTCACTTCTGTTGCCTCGGTTTATAACAAAATAGCTGACTATATGTCATTAACATTTGTCAGGTCACTTTGGTGAATGATTTTCTGTAATGTTTTTTAGTTGGTTTTAATAGATAGCCAAGTAGAGCAGATAGGAGGGGCTGGTCCCAGCTGTGTCTCCTAAAGGCACTTCCTTTAATGAAGGACGGGGAAGCCTGGTATGCTGTAGTCCATGGGGTTGCAAAGAGTCAGACACAACTTAGCGACTGAACAACAACAAAAGGCACTTCCATCTGATACACCAATCGCTCGCTGCATGCCACTCAATGAAATTCAACTCAGGTTCCCCCACACATTCGGAATTGAGTTCATCATTCCAGAGGCCGATTAAGCTGACCAGGACACCCCAGCTTACAGAAAGGCATACACTAATTGAAGTGGGCACTCTCCAATCTTATGAATAAGAGATGGTGCATATACTTGATCACAACTCCCTTCACAAGTTTCCAATCTGCAAAATAGTACAGAGAGTGGTTTGTAACAAGCTAGAGAATTACCATTCTAAGTGTTTTTCTGCAGCTTGACTTCATTACATCTTGAATTAAATCAATGTTGTGGCACCCACTCCCAGTAGAGGTGATGAATGGGGGTTAGCTCTGAAGATTTCAGAGAAAGAAAAGAGCTTCTCCAACCTCTTTAGGCAGAGAAAAGTGTTGGCTGAAACCAAGCCTGAAGCAACTGTTGTGGGAAAAAAAAGGAGGAGAGGAAGAGGGAGGGGAAGGGAGATAAGAAGTGCGAGTGAAGGGTGAGAGTGAGTGGAGTACTGGATAGCAAAGACCAGAGAGAAGGTGAAGGATGCAACAGCTGCTGATCAAGCCCCAGAGCACAGAGCCAATATATATGGGAAGTTTTTTTTTCCCCTCTGGGAAATAACTAGATCAGGAAGCATATTAAGAACTTCATTGAGCAGAACTGTGGCTACAGCTGCTTGGAACTATGGATTGGGGAAGGCAAAAGACAAGCTTCTAGGTGTGGGAATGACTTGAGGGGGTCAGGGGTAAAAGAGGATAGAGAAGAGAGGAAAATGCAACAATCTGTAAAAGAATAGAAAAAAAAAAACATTAAAGGTGAGATTCAGATGTTGACATTCTCTTTGCTGTTTAGTATCAGAGTCTCACGGGAGAAGAAAGAATTACACAATCCTCAAGGTGAAAGAAAGACATGTGCAGAATCACTGAAGGGAAGAGAAAACATCAGTAAACCATTCAAATGATGATTTGTTGTCAGGATTAGATACCCAGTGATATTAAGTAAATATTCACACGGAGACTGTGTGGTGGGAACATTAATAATTCACACATTGGGATGCTTTCCGGGGATCTATTTGATACGATTCAAATCTGAGGCATGACAGAATTTGATGTAAGTTGGAAGCCTCAGTGATGGCTGCCTATTGTGGAGTTAGAAGTAAAGCTACAAAGGAAAGAATCAGATGAATTTTAGAACTAAGAAACCAGGTAATCGAATCCTCCCCTTGACAGATAAAGATGCTGTGGTTCATAAAGGAAAGGTATTTGCCTAGTGAATTACTGTGGGCTTTTGGGTCAGGAACAAGTGCTCCCCATACAGTTGATCACTCGTGCTATCTGTGTGGGTCTAGAACTGAGGATAATTGGGACAAAGAGACACCAGAGCCAAATGCCATCTCCCACCCCCAAACTCATCTCCAGGAATCAGGAATTAGATAGATCCAGAAATAGGTGTAAACAAAAGAGAAAAATGCCTGTGAGAAAGGTCTGGCCATCATAGCAAGAAATGGGCTTTTCATCTCATTATCTGAAGTAATTAAATGGAAACAGCACGAAATAACATGCAGTCAAAATGACACTCTAATATCATCTATAAATTGAAAAGTATTTTTGAGATGCTTTTATGTATTCCATACTATGTAAGTCTGTGAGAGATGTAGGTGAGACATGATGTTTAATTTGCTCTCCCAAAGGAGATCCTATGCGGGTGAGGAAAACAGCTCTAGCAAGTGAATCTGGCTACTAAAGGCCTGGGTTTTCCAGATCAGACCTCATTTAAAATATTCTACTCCATGATCCTGATTGTATATTCATAGTTGCAAAATAAAACATCTTAAACAACTTGGTTTAGAACTTTTGGTCATTCAATTATTCTATATATATAATATATATGATATATATATTATATATATATATATTACATATATATATATTAGGTGTCTGCTGTGAGGCAAGCATTGCACAAGGTGGCTAGGGATACAGTGATAAACAAGACAAAGTCTCTGGCTTCATGGAACTCATAATCTGGTGAGAGACACAGACAAGTAAACACACCATTATAGACATTGGATAAAGGTTATCACGGAGTGGAACAGTGCTATAGGAACATAAAGGAGGGGACACTTTTATGCTTCTTGGAGGCTGAAAAGACTTCTGAGAGGTGGTGATAGCTAAGGCAATGACTGAAGGAAAGCAGGAATTAACAAGGCAAAAGAGAGAGTTAGGAAAGGGTGAAAGGCTATTCCTGGCAAAGAAAATAACATGTGCAAAGTCCCCAAGGCAAGAAAGCAAAATATGGAAATTACTTAAGGTCAACTAAGTGTCAAATTGTTGGTGTATATCACAAGGTCAGAAAGGGAAAACTAAAGGGTTTTTGAAGGGGAGGGGGTGACAAGTAGGAATGAAGTCTGGGAAAAATTCTAAAATACTGGATATTGGCAAATATAATTTTGACTTTCAAAAAATGGGGGAAAGGGAGTTCCACAAACTATTAACCAGTGTGTCTGATGTTAACCCAGGTCCATATTTCTAAATGTATTGGTAGTTTAAAAACATATTTAAAAAAAATAAGTAGGCCTTACCAAGTGTTAGCTGTGACAGGCTAACTTCATTTTCTTTATTTATGGAACTTTTAACTTAGGGAAATGCTACAAGCAGGGCATATCTGTGTGCCAGACAGTTTCTCCTGATAATTTTTTCAACAATTGGAGAAATGAGGGTGGTTGATAGTAGAATTTGATGATTCCCAATAGGGTGAATGAGCATCCCCAAACATGTAAATGAAATCAGATGTGATGGAAAACTTAATAAGGAGGCACAAAAATCTTTCCTCTTAACCAGGCCATAAGTACTCTATAACTAGAATGACCATATAATTTATCATCCAAACTGGAACATTTTGAGAGAGACAGGGGTAATTTTTAACAATTATATCAGTGAAATATGCATGAACCAGGACTGACCCCAGGCAGATCAGGGTATACGTCCCTGATCTGTAACAATTTACCACATGAACGAATGTACAAATGCATGAATCTCACCTAAGAATACCACTTCTCCTTAAGTCCTTTTAAGTGCGCTATAGTCAGGAGACGGTATCAAGGATCTTTCTGATTCTCCACTGCTGCTTCCCAAGAACTACTCCTCATATAAAAAAAATCATTTTTTGAGATTTATACTTTCAGCAAGTGGTCAATACCATGCAAAAACCTCCTGGTCATTCTTCCACACTTATTTAAGACTTTGGAACCTACCCCTAGTTTCTTCCTGTCTCATACAAGGTTCAGTGCCATCCTCAGGGGACTTCAATGGTCACTAACCCATTAATCCATGTGGCCTCACAGTTCTTTTTTTCTGCTTTTTTAAAAAAAATATTTATTTTAATTGGAAGATAATTTCTTTACAGTATTGTGATGGTTTTAGCCATACATCAACATGAATCGGTCACAGGGATACATGTGTCTCCCCCATCCTGATCACCCCCTCCCACTTCCCCCATCCTATTCCTCTGGGTTGTCCCAGAGAACTGGCTTTGGGTGCCCTGCTTCATGAATCAAACTTACACTGGTCATCTATTTTACATGTGGCAGTGTACATGTTTCAATGCAGTTCTCTCAAACCATCCCACCTTTGCCTTCTCCCACTGAGTCCAAAAGTCTGTTCTTTACATCTATGTCTCCTTTACTGCCCTGCATGTCGGACTGTTAGTACTGCCTTTCTAAATTCCATACATATGCATTAATATACAGTATTTGTCTTTCTCTTTCTGACTTATTTCACTCTGTATAATAGATTCTGGTGACCTTCTCTTTTTCATGTTTCAACTGTAACCACACCTTAGACTTTTTTAGCACTTGGAACAGTTCCATTTCTGAAACTTGAACTTGAATATCCTATTATCTGACCATGCTTTCCTGTTTCTAACTCTCTTAACTCCCTAACTCCTAGGACATCAATTTTTCAGTCTCATTGAAACTTTGTTACTTCCTTTAACCACCATAGAACCCTTGAGCAATAAATTTCACCTCTTTACTGTCCTCTCCCTGACACTGCCTTTCCATCTTGTCCCTCCACTGCACCCTAGCAACCAAACTTTTATAGGGTCACCTGCCCTTTCTTCACCTATCCTAGGCTGAGTGTGATAGAGAAAAATCACACAAACCTGATTTTTGTGTGAAAAATCACACAAAAAATCTTGATCTCCAATCTTTGCCTGATCGTCAAATGACCAGAAAATCTTCCCATGCTACCCTAATCAGATTCCTTTTTCAATACCATCAGTGGCTGTTTGAAACTTTCACCAAGTACTTCAAGTCCCAATACATTCAGTAGATGAACCTGCCTACTATTTACTAAGAAAGCAGAGGTCATCAGGATAGAAATTCTCCCAACTTTATTTCTCAACCTAGAAACTTATCTTCGTCTGCAACTACCCTAACCTTATCCCTCATGCCTCAGAGGAAAAGAGGTATCTCCTTCTAACCAAGGTTTATTTCTCTATCTGTGCCCTTTATCTCATATTTTGCTTCCTCAAGAATGTTGCTCCATTATCTTTTCTCTCTTCTCTACCTTCAACATCTCCTTTTCTACTGAAATGGCCCTTTTCAATGTCTCCAATGACTACTTAGACAAAGTTTTGTTTGTTTTTTCAAAATTTTGTTTAACTTATTTTGAAGTAATTACAGATTCACAGGAAATTACAAAGATATTATAGAGTGGCACCATGTACCCTTCACCCAGTTTTCCCCAATGATCACATCTTAATTACAGTACAAAATCAAAATAAGAAATTGTATTGGTACAATATGTGTGTGCCATTTCATCATATCATGTGGATTCCTGTAATAACCACAGCATCAAGATACAGAACTACACCATCACCATAAGAGTCTTCATCATGCTACTCCTTTACACTCCAAACACCTCCTTACCCCCATTATCCTTAACTCTGGCTAATCATGGAACTGTTTTCCATCTCTATAATTTTGTGGTTTTGAAGATGTTATATAAATGGCAAATAGTGTGTGACTTTTTGAGATTTGCTTTTTTCACTCAAAACATTTCCTTTGAGATCCATCCAAGTTGTTGAATGGTTCATCCATTTTCATTGCCAAATAGTATTCCATGATATAAGTATACAATCGTTTACCCATTCATCCGTGTAGGATATTATGATTATTTCCAGTTTGAGGCAATTAAAAACAAAGAATTTTTAAACTATCCTAGAGCCTTTACATTTCCATATAAAATAAAAAATTTGTCTAATGTCTACAAATAATCTTGTTGGGATTTATAAGGACTGCATTAAACCTGTATATAACACTTTAGGGAGAATTGTCATCCTTACTAGGTTGAATCTTCCAATCTATGAACACAGTATATATCTCCATTTAAATATATTTTCTAATTCTTTCATCAGTATTTTATAATTTCAACATACAAATCTTATACATGTTTTGTTAGATTTACACCTAAGTGTTTAATTTTTATTTTTGAGTGATATTGTAAATGGTGCATGTGTGCATGCTAAGTTGCCTCAGTCATGTCTGACTCTTTTTGACCCTATGGACAGTAGCCTGCCAGGTTCCTCTGTCCATGAGATTCTCCAGGCAAGAATACTGGAGTGAGTTGCCATGCCCTCCTCCAGGGGATCTTCCCAATATAGGAATCAAACCTGCATTTCCTGTGTTGGTAAGCAGGTTCTTTACCACTAGCACCACCTGGGAAGCCCACTGTAAATGGTACTGTATTTTAAATTTTGGTTTCTACATGCTCATTGCTGGTGTATAGAAATAAAATTGACTTTTGTACTTGACCTCAAATCCTATGTATTTGCTGAACTTACTGATTAGTTCCAGGAATTTTATTGCACCTTCCCTGAGATTTGATACATAGACAGTCATGTCTTCTGGAAATGGAGAAAATTGTATTTCTTCCTTTCCTATCTGTATGCTTTTTATTTCCTTATTGAACTGGTTAAAACTTCCAGTGCTGTGTTGAATAGCAATGGTGAGAACAAAAATCCTTGCCTTGTTTTAGATCTTCAGAGAACATTCAGTCTTTAACCATTATGTTACCTGTGGATCTTTTGTATATTTTCTTTATCAACGTTAGGATGTCTCACTCCATCCTTAGTTTGCTGAGAGTTTTTGTTATGAATGAGTGTTGAATTTAGTCTACTGTATTTCCGCATCAATTGATATGAACATCTTATATTTGTCTTTTAGCCTCAGTGTGCTGGATGACATTGCTTGATTAACAAATAATGAAGCCATTTTGAATCCTTGAAATAAACACTTGTCTTTCTGTTAGTGATTTCTAGTTTGATTCTATTGCAGTCATAGAACAGATTCTGTATGATTTCACCTCTTTTAAATTTCTCGAAGTTTGCTTTATAACTCAGGGCATGGGTTCTCTTGGTATATGTTCTTTGAGCACTTGGAAAAAATGTGTATGCTGATGTTTTGGAGTAAAATACTGTATAAACATCCTGTTGAGTTCTTCTATAATCCTTGTTAATGTTCTGAAAAGTTGTTCTACTGATTCCTAAGAGAGAATATTTGAAGTCTACAATTATAATTCAGGATTTGTCTATTTCTTCTTTCAGTTTCATCAATTTTTGCTTCAATATTTATGTAGTTTGTTGGTTTGTTTCTATACATTTAAAATTCTTATGTCTTCTTGATGAATTGATCATTTTATCATGACGTAATATTCCTCTTGTAATAATACAGGAGTTTCAAGGAGGGTTTCAAAGAGGCAGAGGAACCAGAGATCAAATTGCCAACATTTGTTGGATCATGGAGAAAGCAAGGGAGTTCCAGAAAAACATTGATTTCTGCTTCAGTGACTACACTAAAGACTTTGACTGTGTGGATCACAATAAACTGGAAAATTCTCAAAGAGATGAAATTACGAGACATCCTTACCTGTTTCCTGAGAAATCTGTAGGCCAAGAAGCAACAGTTAGAACTGGACATGGAATAACTGACTGTTTAAAACTTGGGAAGGGAGTACTACAAGCCTGTATACTGCACCCTGCTTATTTAACTTATATACAGAGTACATCATGTGAAACACTGGCCTGGATGAATCACAAGTTGAAATCAAGATTGCCAGGAGAAATATCAACAACCTCAGATATGCAGATGATACCACTCTAATGGCAGAAAGCAAAGAGCCCCTTGATGAGGGTGAAAGGGGAGAATGAAAAAGCAAAGCCAACTCAACATAAAGAAACTAACATAAAGAAACTCAACTCAACATAAAGAAACTAAGATCATTGCATCTGGTCCCATCACTTCATAGCAAACAGAAGAGGAAAAAGTGGGAGCAGTGACAGATTTTATTTTCTTGGGCTCCAACATCACTGTGGACAGTGACTGCAGCCATGAAATTAAAAGATGTTTTCTCCTTGGAAGGAAGGCTATGACAAACCTAGACAGCATATGAAAAAGCAGAGACATCACTTTGCCAACAAAGATTCATATAGTCAAAGCTATGGTTTTTCCAGTAGTCACGTAAGGATGTGACTATAAAGAAGGCTGAGCACCAAAGAATTGATGCTTTCCAATTGTGGTGCTGGAGAAGACTCTTGAGAGTCCCTTGGACAGCAAGGAGATCAAACCAGTCAATCCTAAAGGAAATCAACCCTGAATATTCTTTGGAAGGACTGTTGCTGAAGCTGAAGCTCCAATACTTTGGCAAAGAACCATTAAAAAAAAACAACAACAACAACAAAAAACCTGACACTGGGAAAGATTGAAGGCAAAAGGAGAAAGCAGCGACAGAGGATGAGATGGCTAGATAGCATCACTGACTCAGTGGACATGGATTTGAGCAAACTCTGGGAGATAGTGGAGGACAGAGGAGCCTAATGTGCGGCAGTTCATGGGGTCCCAAAGAGTCCAACACAATTTAGCAACTGAACAACAACAAATATTCCTCTTTGTTCCTGGTGATTTTTATTTTTTGCTCTGAAATCTGCCTTACATAAATTCAATTTATCCCCTTTTGCTTTCTTCTTTTTTAAAAAGTTATTTGTTTGTTTTTGGCTGGGCTGGGTCTTTGTTGCTGCTTGGGCTTTTTTTCTAGTTGTGGAGAGCTACTCTGTAGTTGTGGTGCACTGGGCTTCTCATTGTGGTGGCTTCTCTTGTTACAGAACATCGGCTCTAGGGTGAGCAAACTTCAGTAGTTTTGGTTCCCGGTCTCAAGCACAGGCTCAACAGTTGTGGAGCGCAGACTTAGTTGCTCTGCAGCATGTAAGATCTTCCTGAACCAGGGATCGAAGCCATGTCTCCTACATTGTAGGGCAGATTCTTTACCACTGAGTCACCAGGCAAGCCTCTTGTTTTCTTTTGATTAATGCTTGTATAATATATCTTTTTCCATACTTTTAATTTCATCATATATATATATAAATTATATTTGAAGTGAGTTTCTTGCAGATGGCATTTAGTTAGAATTTTTTTTATTTCAATTCACTTTGTCAATCTCTGTTTTTGAATTGAAATATTTAGATTTCTTGAATTTAATGTAATTATTGATACTAGGGCTCTTAAGCCTACAGTTTTATTTTTAACAAATCTGGTTTTCTGTTATTTGGTCTCTCAGTTCTCTGTTTTTTTCCTTGTGCTGTGCTGTGCTAATTCACTTCAGTTGTGTCTAACTCTTCGTGACCCTGTAGACCGTAGCCCACCAGGCTCTTCTGTCCATGGGATTCTCAAGGCAAGATCAGTGGAGTGGGTTGCCATGCCATCCTTTAGGGGATCTTCCTGACCCAGGGATCTAAACTGTGTCTCTAAAGTCTCCTGCATTGGCAGGCAGGCTCTTTACCACTAGTAACACCTGGGAAGCCTTTCCTCTCTATAATTTATTTGAACTTTTTAGTTTAGTTTTAATTTACTTCTTTGTATAGCATTTGAGTGATTAATCTTAGTTCTCCATTATACATGTATAACAACACATTCTACTGGTGTCAGTGTTTTTCTAGTTACAGTTAAGTATGGAGACCTTACTTCTCTTTATGTTCTTTGCTCTCCTACATTTATAACATAATTGTCTTAAATATCCCCTCTATATACATTGAGTACAGCATCAGTGTTATCATTTTTCTTCAATCATCAAGTATAATTTATAAACTTATGAGAGGGAAAGTGTATTAACTCTCTAGGGCTTCCATAACAAAATACCATAAACTGGGTGATTTAAACAACAAAAGTTTGCTTTCTTACAGTTCTGAAGGCTAGAAGTCTAAAACCAAGGCATTTTTTTTTATTTTGGTTTTTTTCCAAGGCCTCTCTGCTTAGCTTGTAGGTGATCATTGTCTTGCTGTGTAGTCACATGATTTTTTCTTTGTTTGTGTGCATGTCTGTGTCCTAAGCTCCTCTTCCTATAAATAAGATCACCAGTCACATTGGATCAGTGTCCACCCATATGACCTTGCTGCTGCTGCTGCTGCTAAGTCACTTCAGTCGTGTCCGACTCTGTGCGACCCCATAGACAGCAGCCCACCAGGCTCCCCTGTCCCTGGGATTCTCCAGGCAAGAATACTGGAGTGGGTTGCCATTTCCTTCTCCAATGCATGAAGGTGAAAAGTGAAAGTGAAGTCGCTCAGTCGTGTCTGACTCTGAGTGACCCCATGGACTGCAGCCTACAGGGCTCCTCCATCCATGGGATTTTCCAGGCAAGAGTACTGGATTGGGGTGCCATCGCCTTCTCCGCATATGACCTTATATTACCTTAATCATCTCTTTAAAGGTTCCATCTCCAATACAGTCACATGCTGAGGTCCTACAGGTTAAGACATCAACATATGAATTTTAGAAGTACACCATTCTCTCCATAACAGAAAGCTTATTGTATTTACCTATATTTTTGCTCTTTTGACTGTTCTTCCTTCCTTTCTTATGTTTCAAGATCCCTTATTTTATAATTTCTTTTCTGTTTTGAAAACTTTCCTTGCCATTCTTTTAAGGTAAATAGGTCTGCTAGCCCCAGTTTCCTTCCTCTGAGGATGTCTTTATTTCTCCATCGTATCTAAAGGATATTTTACTAGGTATAGAATTCTGATTCAGAAGTTAGTTTTTTTAAGTTCTTAAAAAATCTTGTGCCATTTCCTCCCAACCTTAATGGTTAATTCACTATCATTCTAGTTGTTTTTTTCTTGTAGGAAACACATTATTTTTCTGTTACTTTAAGATTGTTTTTATTTGTCTTTAATTTTCAAAACGTTTACAATGATGTGTCTTGGCACAGATTTCCTGGCATGGATGTTTTGAGTTCACTTACCATCTTGAATCTGTAGGTTTGTGTCTTTTGCCAAATTAGAAGAAATTTCAGCCATTTATTTTTCTCCAAATACTTTTTTAGCCCCACCCTTTTTTCCCTCTCCTTCTGGAACACCAATAACATGGAAGTTAGTGAGGCCTTCTTTGTTTTCAGTCTGTTATTCACATTGGGTATTTTTCTATTGCTCTAATTTCAAGTCCACAGAGTCTTTCCTCTGCCTTCTCTATCCTGATATTAAACCCATCCATTGACTTTTTGAATTTGGTTATTGTTTTGTAAGTTCTAAAATCTCCACTTGCTTCTTCTTTATATCTTTCATTTCTGTGCTGAGAATTTCTATTTCTTTGCTAAAAGTTTTTCTTTTTTCATTTATTTCAAGAATGTTTGTAATTACTCACTGAAGCATTTTTATTGACATTTATTTATATTTGTTTTGATAATTGTAACATCTCTTGGTGTCATCTTGCTGTTGGTGTCTGTTGATAGGTTTTTGTCATTCAAGTGGAGATTACCCTAGTTCTTAGTATGAATAGTCATTTTTTTAAATTGAAACCTGGACTTTTGGGGTATTTTGTTGTGGGACATGGGTTTTTACTTAAACGTTTTGCTTTACAGGTCTTCTTTGATACCACTCTGGTGTGGGAAGGGTGGGTGCTGCCATTACTTCCATGCAAGAATTAAAGTCCAGGTTCTCCATAGGCTTCCATTGATATTTAGGGGGAGCATTGTTAAGAGTCTCAACTCTCCACAAGGCTTCTTCTGACATCACTCCAGCAAGTAGAGGGTGAGGTCTGTCATCACCGCCAGGTGGAAATGAAAGTCCAAGTTCTCCCTGTGATTTTCACTGACATCCTGAAAGGGTGGTCCTGTCACCTCTTGGTGAGGATGAAAATCCCAACTTCCCACTCACACTCTCTGACACTTCCCTGGAAGGAGGTGGTGTGGGGTTGGGTACCTTGTTACAGCCTGGTCAGGGTGAAATTCTGCACTCATTTTGTCTTTTCTGACAATGTGGGTGGGGGAGTGGTCCACAGATTTTTCTGTGGTGTTGACTTGCAGTTTTCTATCTTGCTATTTTCCCCCTCTCCTGGTCTTTTGTCTGGAGATAACAAGCTTTTCTAGGCTGTTTTTTCCTGTATCTATTGTTGTTGGCTTCTCTAACACCCAAGCTAGGATATATGAAACACAACAGAAATCAGTCCAGAGGATTCATCTCTGTGTCATTCCTTTGGATCCAAAGTTTCTAGCTGGTCTGCCTTCTTCTCTCTACCTAATAGTCTTTTTGTTCTATAGAAAATTTCCAGGGTTTTTAGATACATTTAGTGGGCTTTCCAGGTGGTGTAGTCATAAAGAATCCTCCTGCCATTGCAGGAGATGCAGATCTGATCCCTGGGTCGGGAAGTTCCCGTGGAGTAGGAAATGACAACCCACTCCAGTATTCTTGCCCGGAAAATTCCATGGACAGAGAAGCCTTGTGGGCTACAGTCCATGGGGTCACAAACAGTTGGACATGACTCAGTGACTGAGTACGAGCACAAGTGGGCAGAATAAGGAAAACTATGTCTACCCAATCTTACTGGAAGTACGAATCCCATAATCCCAAATAATCATCTTACATCTTTGATTTATTTGACCTCCCTGCGACATTTGACTCTGTCAACTACACCTTCCTTCTTGAAATTCTCATATTTTAATTGCTATCCTACTCTCTGCTTTTCTTCAGAATCATCTTGCTGCTCATTCTTAGTCAACATTATGGATTTCTTTTCCCCACTCATTTGATAAATTTTGGAGTTTCCCAGGTTCTACATCAGATTTCTAATTTTAGCACTCTATGCTCTATCAAGATTGACTTTCAGACCTATCAAGTTCAGCTTTCTTGGTTAAACTCTCCATGTGTATATCCAGTTGCCTGCAGGGCATAAACAGCGTAAATATCTATGCTGCTGCTGCTGCTAAGTCGCATCAGTCATGTCCGACTCTGTGCAACCCCATAGACGGCAGCCCAACAGGCTCCTCTGTCCCTGGGATTCTCCAGGCAAGAATACTGGAGTGAGTTGCCATTTCCTTCTTCAATGCATGAAAGTGAAAAGTGAAAGTGAAGTCGTTCAGTTGTGTCAGACTCTTAGCAACCCCATGGACTGTAGCCTACCAGGCTCCTCCGTCCATGGGGTTCTCCAGGCAAGAGTACTGGAGTGGGTTGCCATTGCCTTCTATAAGTACCAGAAATATAAATACCTATAAGTATCAGAAATTTAACATGTCAAAAACTAAACTCATCATTTTTCACCTGAAACCTGATTTTTTGCTGGTATTCTTGAAGGGGTGGTTAAGGATATAGTGGTTAAACATACATACTCTGTAGCCTAGATTCCCAAAGTTCAATTTATTACTAGCTACATAGATATGGGCAAGTTATTTAATTTTTCAGTGCATCAGCTTCATCATTTGTAATGCGAGATAGTAATTATCTCATAGGTTAAAGGATGGATCATTATGACTTAAAAATTTTCAAAGGCTTTCCCCCTCCTTCAGGATCCAATTCAAAGTCATTATCAGAGTAAATAAAGTTCAGTCCCATGTTTTGACACTTTCCCTGTCATTTCCTCCTCTGACATTGCCCATGCAGTCTATGCTCTATTAAATTTGTAGTTTTCAGAATGTACCATGTTCTTCCTATCCCTACTGCCTGAAACAGTTTGCCTGCCCTTTTAAAAGAGACACTGATGTATAGAACAGTCTTATGGACTCTGTGGGAGAGGGAGAGGGTGGGAAGATTTGGGAGAATGGCATTGAAACATGTAAAATATCATGTATGAAACGAGTTGCCAGTCCAGGTTCGATGCACGATACTGGATGCTTGGGGCTGGTGCACTGGGACGACCCAGAGGGATGGTATGGGGAGGGAGGAGGGAGGAGGGTTCAGG
Source organism: Bubalus bubalis (assembly GCF_019923935.1). Lineage (NCBI taxonomy): Eukaryota > Metazoa > Chordata > Mammalia > Artiodactyla > Bovidae > Bubalus > Bubalus bubalis. Next base: position 54,483,763 of record NC_059181.1, read on the forward strand.
ATGGGGAACACATGTATACCTGTGGCGGATTCATTTTGATATTTGGCAAAACTAATACAATTATGTAAAGTTTAAAAATAAAATAAAATTAAAAAAAAATAAATATTTTCATCTTTTAAGAAACTACTCAAATGCTCAAACTCAAACCCCTGAAGAGCCTTTCTTGATTTCTTTAACACATATGTAAAGTTCCACACACATCAACTCATTTTATTCCTACAATTCCATGGATGGATGATATAATTATCCTCATTTTATTGATAAAGAGAATGAGGCACAGAGGGATCACACAACTAATAAGAGGTTAAGTGAATATATCACTCTAGGCTCATCCCTCCCAAGCCCAAGCTAAGACTTGGTACCCTTTTTATGTGCTTCCATTTAACTCTAAACATGAGATCAACTTAGCATTCATCTATTAGTCTTTAAATTGTCTATTCCTACCACAATATGTAGAAGTTATGGGGCTGTTTTTGTATCTCAGCCCTGGCACAGGACCTGGCCCTCTAAATGTTTTCTGAGTGAATGAATGGGATAATGAGTTGAATGAAAGAAAAGTTAACAGGACTGAATGTAAGGGGTTGCCTTTGAGTCCCAAGAACAAGCTATACAATGTAAGATGGGCAGTGTATCTTAACACCAGCCTGTATAAGAACTATATAGATGTGTGATTTGACAGGTACCTCTATTCCAATCAACAGTAGGCTGTCAAAAAAAGTCTAAAGGAATGGCGACCCTCATTAGCTCAGATTTTCATAGCTAGAATCACTGCAACTTGGTTCTGTCCTCATTATGTGCCTTCCTGGCTTAGATAAGGCATAGTAGTACATTTCAAGTCTAAGATGGCATCAGGTGGAGGCTACTTTCAAATTTCAAAAGCATCAAAATGCAAAATGGCTGAGGGCCATTGGAAGATGCCATTAACTTTAAGACCCATTCTGTCTTCAAAGAAGAGCATGCATCTTAAGGTTAAACATGAGTATTTGCAGTCTTAGCCCCACCACTTGATGGGACCTAAAAGAGCTTCACTAGCAATCCATTGGCAATACTAAGTCTAAGCACAAAGCTTTTGTATAACCTCTGAGTTACAGCACTTCCTTAAAACTGATTTCCCTTTTCCCACTTCCTCTCACTTTTTTATATTAGTCCAAGCATTACAACAGGGAGTCTGTCCATCTCTATTTTTTTCTTAAGATTCTATTTCTGTGGTCCTAAGGCCCTACTCCAAACCCAAAGCCCATGGATGAGACTGAACCCAGATCTCTGAACTCCCCAATCCCCAAATGCAATCTATAGTTAATATGGTAATTTTCAGAAGCTCTTGACTTTGAGGACCCCTATAACCTTTGGACTTCTGACTATCAGCTTTTTCTGGTGGCCAAAGCTTGTCTCATCCTTTGGACACAGTGCTTTAGACCCACTGATGGCCCCTCAAAGGCTGGCCTCTGCAGCCCAGTTAGTGTCCACAGTACTGCTTTGCTCCACTATGAAAAACAGTCTCACAGCTGTGACAAGAGCAGGGCCAAAAAGCACTTCATCATGGCTTGAAGCCTGCTGCAGTGTTTAAAGCATATTCGCCACTTGATTATCAGCCTGAGGATCATTTACTTTGTGAATTATCTGTGGTCATTTAGAGCCCTTGTTTGCCCCTCCTCCCAATTGCAGAGGCTGCATCCAGGCGCCTCCACTCCCAACCACCAGGCTCCCCTTCTCCCTTTGCCAACAATTCTTATGTGCTCAGGAAATGCAAACTCATTCTAATACTGGCCCAAGAAAAACAGAATTAGGAACAGAGGTGGCTATAAGGAAACTCTTAAATTCATCTCTAAGACAAAAAGAGAGAATTCAGAGCTTATCAATATCAATAATAACCTCAAGTAGTGCATATAATTAAGAGTGGGCTTGATTCTCTGAAGGCATGCTGAGGTACGTATAAACATGTAATCTGATGAAGCTCATGCAGCAAAAATAGGCACTGTATATATTGTAGCTGTCCAGAGGTAGATCACTTTTGATATCTGGCTGAGAATAGACTAGAAATCAGAGAACTAGATGAAACACCAGAGAAAAAGGATGGAGTGGTCTGAAAGCTCATTGCCACTGAAAAATAAAAGATTTATAGATGCTAAAGAGGTAGGAGTGGGGAGATGAAGAACTAACAAATAGGAAAGGAGGGAAAGAAGAAAAAGTGGTGGGAGAAGTACTTGTAGATACCCTGGGGATGTTTGATGATAACAATGGTGAAGACAGAGAAGAAAATCAGCAGTGCTGACTTTCTGCCTGCTGTTGGCTAGGGTAATACAGGGGACTCCAGGGTAGTACAGTGTGGAGCAACTGTAAGTCAGTATGGGGTGGCTCAGGGCTGTCTGCAAGGATGAGCTACAGGTATTTGCATTCATTGTTCAACAGGCTCAAAATAAAAAGGACATCAAAAGATAGGGGAAATAGTTAAAAAAAAAAAGAGAGAGAGAGAGAAGAAGAAAAGAAATGATGAGGAAAACCAGAAACTGCAGCCCTAAAGAAGCTGGGAAAAGGACAAAGAGAAGCATGTGGCAAAGATTCAAGCTAAAAAGTACTTCAGGTCCAGCTATTTTAAGAGGTGCCTAAGGTGGAGAGCCAAATGAGACATAACCTTAGTCATCATTGTGCCCTAAATGCCTAGTTCAGTGCCTGGCACATTGTGAGTATTCACAAGGATTTTGTGTGATTTGGGATAGGTATATGTGTGCACGTGCACACAGGTACATATACATACTCCTGTAGAAAGTTAGGTGCAAGCTAAAGAATAAAATTCTCTTCAGAGATATGACAAACCTAGCAGAGTTTATGCCTATCTCTATCTGCATGAATGCTTGCTCCTCCAGACCACATCAAGCCTCAATCATGCCCCTCACCACTTGGGACTCTGATTGCCCTGTTTATGGTGCCCATCTTGCTCTGAGAGTCTGATTACACAGGTTGTTGCCTTTTCTGGGTACTCATTGAGCATAGAGATCTGTTGACCACAGCTCTTCCTAAAACAGAGCTAGACACATAATAGGTGCTTGAGAAACAGTAGAGTGAGTGAATTAACTAAGTAGAAAATCCCAGTATTCTTTAGATAAATCACAGATTGATCTTATTCTCCAAGAAACTGTCTTAAAGTAGAAAGGAACAGCAACTTCCCAGTAATGGTGGCTGAAGGCTGCTTATTGCTTTGGAGAATATATTGGGAATCACAAAACGGTTCTTAGTCAACCTACCTTCCTAGAAGAACCCCTTAATATATTCCTACTGAATGATGACAGCCCTGCTGCCTACAAAATGTAACCTCACATTTTAGGACAAAGGCTGATTCTAAGGCATTTTTATTTTATTTTTTCACTAAAACAAATAAACTCTGTGTATTATTTTAAAGAGTTTCTAAGGAGTTTCCAAGGATGAATCTTATTTTGCACACAATCAAAAAGGTCCTTAGAAATGCCTTAACAGAAATACGTCTAGGAGATGATAATGACACCTAACACTTGTGAGACACAATCTAGTTTGCAAAGGTTCCTCATATCAATTGTCACATTTAATCCTCACAGCAAGTGTGAGGTACAGTTTATATTACCATTTTATAGATTAAAAAATACTGAACCATAATGGAAAAGAATATATATATACACACACACACACATACATATATATACACACACACAAACCTATACAAACACACACACATACACAGACGTGTGTGTGTGTAACTGAGTAACTTTGCTGTACAAAAGAAATTAACACAACATTTGTAAATCAGCTATATCTCAATAATTTTTTTAATGTAAAAAAAAGCTGAGGTTTGGAGAACTGAAGTGACTTGCTGGTAAATGGTAAATGTAGGAATCTGCATTTATTGCAGGGATCAACTCTATCTAGAAACTTTAGCTGCCCAGATCCAGATCCATATGCAAGAGCAGCTTGTCATGCCCTTCTAATAACTATGATTTAAAGCTCTTTCCTTTGGGAACTCTCCTATCCTCCTATAAGGAGTCAGCCACAGCCTGGTTTATCCCCTCACCCACTAGCCTTCCTTTAGAGGGCCCAGTCTTTGGATGCAGATGAGTGATCTATGTAAGGCCTACCTGGATGCAAATGAACAGATCACTAACCACTATGAGCCTCATCTCACCTCCATGCAGCAGTTATGAGGATAAAGTGTGACAGTGCACACCAATCTTCCAGCACAGTACTGATAACAATGACAACAATGGTTGTCCACTACGTGATCAACTATGTTTCATTTTTAAAATATCACACACACACAGAAATTCATGCTCACAAATGTTCATGCACACATGTACATACACACAGGTGCACACATTATTACAGATCCAATGGTGCACACTTTCCAATGGTTTCCAGGGGGCACAGTTGTTTATATTAAAATAATTCAGAAAACTAAGATCATGGCATCTGGTCCCATCACTTCATGGCAAATAGATGGGGAGACAATGGAAACAATTAAAGACTTTATTGTTTTGGGCTCCAAAGTCACTGCAGATGGTGACTGCAGCCATGAAAAAGTAGCTTGTACCTTGGAAGAAAAGCTATGACCAACCTAGACAGCCTTTTAAAAAGCAGAGACGTTCTTTTGCCGACCAAGGTCCATCTAGTTTAAAGCTATGGTTTTTCCAGTAGTCATGTATGGATATGAGAGTTGGACTATAAAGAAAACTAAGCACCAAAGAATCGATGCTTTTGAACCATGGTGTTGGAGAAAATTCTTGAGAGTCCCTTGGACTGCCAGGAGATCAAACCAGTCCATCCTAAAGGAAATCAGTCCTGAATATTCATTAGAAGGACTGATGCTGAAGCTGAAACTCCAATACTTTGGTCACCTGATGGAAGAACTGACTCATTGAAAAAGACCCTGATGCTGGGAAAAATTGAAGGCAGGAGGAGAAGGGGATGACAGAGGATGAGATGGTTGGATGACATCACCGACTCGATGGACATGAATTTGAGGAAGCTCTGGGAGTTGGTGATAGACAGGGAAGCCTGGCGTGCTGCAGCCCATGGGGTCACAAAGAGTTGGATTAGACGGAGCAACTAAACTGAACTGAATGTTAAACAATTTATGTTTCATGCATTTTTCTGTGTGTATCCTATATTTCACACACACACACACAAAGTTGTTGTTTTTTTTTTTTATCTGTTGTTTCCAATTGACAAAGTTAAGTATATGCTTGTGGAGATTTTTTTTGAAGTATTAAAATGTAGAAAATGATTATAACATAGTGCTTCTGAAATATATAAAAGTAATCGGTTGTCTTTATTATCTCTGGAACAACATGTCACAAATGATAAGACCTCCATTAACTCTGAAAGCCCCATAAAAGGTCTTACTTTGCCCCTTTTTAAATGAAGGCAATAACCTCTAGAAGATCCACAGAGATTGGTTTGGGGTACAAATCTCTGAAAAAAAATTGTGTATGTGTTACTGTCCTCTAGAATCCTGTTGACATTGCATGCGTGCTTAGTCACTCAGTCGTGTCCGACTCTTTGTGACCCTAAGGACTGTAGCCCACTAGGCTGTTCTCCGGGTAAGAATACTAGAGTGGGTTGCCATTTCCTCTTCCAGGGGATCTTCCTAACCCAGGGATTTAACCTGTGTCTCCTGCATTAGAAGGCATTTTTTTTTTTTTTTTACCACTGAGTCACCTAGGAAGCCCATTATCTGAAGCCAAATGACTAATTTGCAGCCCACTCCAGTACTCTTGCCTGGCAAATCCCATGGACCGAGGAGCCTGGTAGGCTGCAGTCCATTGGGTCGCTAAGAGTTGGACACGACTGAGCGACTTCACTTTCACTTTTCACTTTCATGCATTGGAGAAGGAAATGGCAACCCACTCCAGTGTTCTTGCCTGGAGAATCCCAGGGACAGCGGAGCCTGGTGGGCTGCTGTCTATGGGGTTGCACAGAGTCGGACACGACTGAAGTGGCTTAGCAGCAATGACTAATTTGATACAATGCTGCCATGGAAAAAAACAAACACCCAAGAATGGTCATCTCACCTCTCTTTCCCAACCTACCCAGGACTAGTTGGGAATATAAGAATGGTGGTAGCTAGTGCAGTATTTGTTATTGGATATTTCTTTGACTTAACCAAAGACATTTCATTACCAGTGGCTAATGAAAAGAACCTGATTGCTAAGGAGCAGCTGTACAAAATCTCTTGCTGCAGATTCAAGCTATAGTAACACAATAAAATGTCAGGAAATTATTATCTTCAGTCACCATATCCTCTGTCTCTGTCTTCCTTTCCCTGTATACACCCTCAAGCCTTATTACATGCTGTTTCCTCTGTCTAGAACACTGTCCCCGGTTTTCATCCCAGCTCTTACTTTGCTAACCTATATTCTTGTTGTTGTTTGGTCACTAAGTCATGTCCAACTCTTTGTGACCTCATGGACTGCAGCAGACCAGGCTTCCTTGTCCTTCACCATTTCCGGGAGTTTGCTCAAATCCATGTCCATTGAGTTGGTGATGCTATCTAATCAACTCATCCTCTACCTCCGCCTTCTCCTTTTGCCCTAAGTCATTCCCAGCATCAGGGTCTTTTCCAATGAGTCAGCTCTTCACATCAAGTGGCCCAAGTATTGGAACTTCAGCTTCAGTAACAGCCCTTCCAATGAATATTCAGGGTTGATTTCCTTTAGGATTGATTGGTTTGATCTCCTTGCTGTCCAAGGGACTTTCAAGAATCTTCTCCAGCTGCTGCTGCTGCTAAGTCACGTCAGTCGCGTCCGACTCTGTGTGACCCCATAGACGGCAGCCCACCAGGCTCCCCCATCCAGGCAAGAACACTGGAGTGGGTTGCCATTTCCTTCTCCAGTGAATGAAAGTGAAAAGTGAAAGTGAAGTCTCTCAGTCGTGCCCAACTCTTCGCGACCCCATGGACTGGAGCCTACCAGGCTCCTCGGTCCATGGGATTTTCCAGGCAAGAGTACTGGAGTGGGGTGCCATTGCCTTCTCCCATCTTCTCCAGCACCACAGTTCAAAAGCATGAATTCTTCGGTGCTCAGCCTTCTTTAGAAATGGCAACCCACTCCAGTATTCTTGCCTGGAGAATCCCAGGGACAGAGCAGCCTAGTGGGCTGCCGTCTATGGGGTTGCACAGAGTCAGACATGACTGAAGTGACTTAGCAGCAGCAGCAGCAGCAGCAGCCTTCTTTACGGTCCAACTCTCACATCCATACATGACTACTAGAAAAACCATAGCTTTGACTATAAGGACCTTTGTTGGCCAAGTGATGTCTTTGCTTTTTAATATGCTGTCTAGGTTTGTCGTAACTTTTCTTCCAAGGCTACCCAAGCTAGATTTGATGTCATTCCTCTTTACTCCCATAGCACCCTTTACTATCCCTCTCATAGTCCTGATCACACTAGATTGTACTGGCTTGTTTGTGGTCTGGTTTACCATGGTAGTCTCAGCATCCATCACAGATTCTGGCACAGTGGCACAATGAAGGCTATTGAATGAGCAAATGAAAGAAAATTCATTTCTATGAAGCCTCCCCCACCTCTCTCAGTCAGGACAAACTGTTCTTTCCATGTTTTATAGCACTTTTTTACAGACCTCTATTCTAGGCTGTCTCATGTTATAATTAGTTGCGTACAAGATGTCTTCCCTCACAATGTTTCATGCTTCTAGGGGCAAGGAATTAACCTTATCTATCTCTGTATTTTCCCTAAGACCTACACTCTTCCTTATTTGTACAAAGTAGACCTCAATAAATGTTTGTTGAATTGAATTGAATTTTTCTGCCCTCTAGCCCCACTGTCACACAGTTGATGATTAGTAATGAGTGGTTCATGATCTGTAAACAAAAACTTAACTGCACTAGAGAAATTGCTATTTTAAAGAACCCCTTAGCAAAGGTTTGGGGGTAGCAAAAAAAATATGGATGGTGTAATGTGAGTAATTATCTCTTAGTTTAGCTGGTTTGTAAATCCAATATTTCATAAATAGATTTTTTTTACTACAAAAAGAAGCATACTCTTGTGATTACTTCAGATTTTTCAATTTTACTGTTTTGCTTCTCAGAATATATATATGTATATGAAATGGTCAGGATTAACCTATATATATTTGTGTGTGTGTGTGTGTGTGTGTGTATGCCAGAATTAATTTAGAGAACTAAATGAGAAGACACTGAGATGTCATACGCATGCACACACACACGTATGGGAAAAGGGTTGCAAATTAGAGAGACCTTTTTGGTCTTAGCTCTAATCTGAGAGGGCACAGTTAACTGAGATGAGAGGCAGCATAATGAACATAGCCTGACACTTTTGCAAGGCACTAATTTAAACTCAAGGCATGTATGCTGCTGCTGCTGCTGCTAAGTCACTTCAGTCATGTCCGACTCTTCGAGACCCCATAGATGGCAGCCCACCAGGCTCCTACATCCACGGGATTTTCCAGGCAAGAACACTGGAGTGGGTTGCCATTTCCTTCTCCAATGCATGAAAGTGAAAAGTGAAAGTGAAGTCGCTCAGTCGTGTCCAACTCCTAGTGACCCCATGGACTGCAGCCTTCCAGGCTCCTCCATCCGTGGGATTTTCCAGGCAAGAATACTGGAATGGAGTGCCATTGCCTTCTCCGCAAGGCATGTATATTCATTCTTTAATTTGTTGCTTATATTGCATACTTTGGTCACAACTTTGAAAAATTAAACAGAACATTGCCATCTCTACTCCACCGGTCTCCCAGTAGAAAAACTTTCCCTTGCGCAGTCCGTTTCCCACACAGCTTGCCAGAGTTTTCTAATGAAAACATAAATCATATCACATATGTATAGTGCTTGCAACTCTCCAATGGCTTTACACAACATGAGGGCAAAAATACAAACTCCCTATCTCAGTCTAGCAGATCTCAGATGACTCAAACCCTACATACTTCTCTTAACTATTCTCCACCTCACTCTGATTGTTGTTCAATTCCTTGAACAAGTCAAGCTATTCCCAGCTTAGAGACTTTGCAAATAGTTTCCTTGCCTTGAATGCTCTTCTCTTAGCTCTTCCCAAGGCTGATTCCTTTTCATCTTCCTGGTCTCCAGTCAAATACCATACCCTGACCACTTTACTTAAAGAAATCCTCCATCCCAACATTGGTCACTTTCTAAAGTCATTACCTTTATAGCACTTGGGCTTCCCTGATAGCTCAATTGGTAAAGAATCCACCTGCAATCCAGGAGACCCCAGTTTGATTCCTGGGTCAGGAAGATCCACTGAAGAATGGATAGGCTGCCTGCTCCAGTATTCATGGGCTTCCCTTGTGGCTCAGCTGGTAAAGAATCCGCCTGCAATGCAGGAGACCTGGGTTCGATCCTTAGGTTGGGAAGATTCCCTGGAGAAGGGAAAAGCTACCCACTCTAGTATTCTGGCCTGGAGATTTCCACAGACTGTATAGTCCATAGGGTCACAATGAGTCAGACATGACTGAGCGACTTTCACTTCACTCTACAGCACTTAACTGCCATCTAATATCATTATCTTATTTATATACTTGCTTATTGGGTGTCTTTTTCTTTAAGAAAGTAAGTTCTATTAAAGCAAAGGCCTTGTACACTGCTGTATCCTCTGCAGCTAGAATAGTGCCTCGTACAGAGTAAGTGTTTAATAAATATTCATGAAATAAATGATTGTGAAAATCAGTTGGGATCCTTTTCAGTACTGAGATAGTTCAGTGTCTTGCCAAAGGCTGAAAAATTCAATATGACTCAATTTAATTTAGTCCAGCAAGCATTTATTTGTGTTGTTCACCTCTGATTCTCTAGAACCTAAGAATAGAGCCTGGCACATTGTAGATGCTCAACTAACCATGGTTAAATGAAGGAATAAGCTGTGCACCTACTGTGTGCAACAATGAGCTAGGGATAGTCCCTGGGGAAGGGGGCCACAATAATGAAGAAAGCAGTCCAAGAATTATTTGTTGACTACCAAATGGCCAAAGGCAGAGGCTTGGTCTGGTCTCCATGGCAACCTTTCAACAGAAAGCATAGGAAGGAATCTATCTTATACCTTTCTGCCAGGCCAAATAGGAGCTGTAAAGAAGTTGAGAGAAGGAAAGGAATTTTTTTCCAAGGCTGTATGTCACCTCTCCTTTCTACTAACAGGGTGTGGATCTTCAAACTGCATGCGGGAGGTCTGTTTGGGGAGAGGCCTCTCCATCAATCTTGTTTCCACCAGAGCTCACTGATGGAGGAGTAAGTACAGCACAGCACCAGTTTCCTAGTAAGGGGATCCCTGGAGGCCTACCTGAATCACTGCGGAGGAGGAGTTTCCATGGAGAGGGCTTCTTCCCTTAACTCCATTAGGCCTAGATGAAAGGTGGGGATAGCAAGTGGGAAGGGGCCTAGCCTGGATTAAAGCTGCAACTTACGAAGCAGGAAGGAGGCTCTGTGCCACTTCTTCCTACGGCTGCATCTCGCCCCTGCTGCCCTATTGGTGACATGTTCTGGAAAAGTACTGTCTATACTGTAGATTGTACAGAAAGGCTCTTTCTAAAAGCATCAGTTCAGCAGGGCTGAGCTGGATTATCTATGAGGAATTGGTCCCGAGATATGTTACTTCTATTTTTCCAAACTCTCCAAAGAAGGATAATACTGGCCTCATTTTACAAATGAGAAAACTGAGACTCAAGTTAAGTAGAAGTTTAAAAGTTCAGACTCTGAAGCCAGACTACCTGAGCTGAGCTACATCACTTAACCCTTCAGAGCCTCAGCTTCCTCATCTCTAAAGTCATGGTGAAAATCCACAGGTATTACACAAACACACACACACACATGCACACACTAATCCTGTGAAAGTGCTTAACACATTATCTAGTAAATAGTACATCATCGTTCAATAAATATTAGCTGCTGTCATTATCCAAAGTTACCCAAGTAGTGTGGAGTCCAGATTCAAACCCAGCTCTGTCGGGCCCCAAAACCCAATTGCTTTCATTACACCATGGGTTCTCAAATCTTAGCATGCACCAGAATGACTTAGAGCATGAGCTAAAACACAAGTTACTAGGCTTTGCCCCTAGAGTTTTAGGTCTCGGTGGACTCTGAGAATTTACATTTCTAAGAAGTTCCCAGCTGCTACTGCTGCTATTGGTCTAGAGACCTTGCTAGGGACCACTGCACAAAACCCCTAAACTGGAGGTTTGCTTTCAAAGAACATCTAAAACCTGTTCAAGAGATTTTAGATGATAATAAGGTGTGAATTCTTCCAGAGCAACTGCATTTTAAATAGGGGATTATAGAAGCTGAGAGACGGAGGCTCTGCCTACAGAGAACCACAAAGTAGGGCTGCATTTTTAGAGCCAGGAACTTGCCCCTCCAATCATAAAAACTATATGCCTGCTCTTCATCTAGAGACTATACAGCTACTGTGTGCAACATAAGAAGGCCCAAGGGGAGAATCTCCTCTTGACTGCTCATCAAAGCCACAATGGCAAACAGCCAACCCTGGACAGGAGGTGTTCAGGACTTTTCTAGGGCTTTTTGGGGCTTGTCCAAATCACATTATTGGCATTGGTTCAGGCCTGAGCTCACACCTTGGGGATTTGAGAGCTAATGGGAAATATGGAGCCTATAGGTCTGTTTTAACAGTGAATCCACTTGGCTGGATGGACTTTTCCTTTCAGTGGAACAACTGTAAAATACTGTCTCACCAACAATTCATTTCAAAAACGATGGAACATAGATACATGGGCCTTTTCAGTTCTCCCACTAATTAAAGTATATGTCTGGGAATTCTGTACTCTGGAACATCCATATCAACTTTCCTAAACTCCTCTCTACAGTCCAGCTACCATTGGAGGTAATAATGCATCACATAGGGCTTATGCAAAGCCCCTCTCCCCACTGCTTCTTAAGACTTTCTGTGCTATGCTTGATGCCCATAATAACTATCCACTTCCACTCTAGACTCTCAATTATTTATTTCCCCCTTATAACAACACCATCATAGGTATCCAGAGACCAGATTCAGATCCCTGATAGACAATATTTCCCTAATTTTCCAAGAAACATTGGTTCAAAATATAGTCTTTTGGCATAGGCTGCTCAACATACAAACATCCCTGGCAGAATAAGACTTCAAAACACAATAATTCTTAATACCTTAATGTCAGTGATTCTGGAAGTCCTTTCCAAGTGTCAGCAAGCTAGGAAAAGATGGGGCATACAATGCAAGCTTCTAAAGAGCTGGGCCTATGGTTGCCATATCTCCATATTCATATTCCCAGGAAGGTCCTGCTTTTATTCTGCCCTGTTTCTTTTCATATTTTGTTGTTTCATTGGGAAAGCCAGTTAAGAGTGTGCATGCATTAGCTACTAAGTCTTTCAGAATATATCTGTACATTGAAAACATAGAAATTTTACCTTACTGTGCCAGGTCTCCAGTTTTGACTTTTGTAAACAACAGATAGCTTTCTTTCCAGACAGTGTAAGTCCTATCTGGCTGTCTCTCTGTCTCTCTCTCTCTCACACACACATATACATGTCTCTTTATGTAATGTTACAGCTGGAAATGCCTTCATGATCATCTATTGCCCATGTTTCTCAGTTGGAGGAATGTATTAGAATCAGCTAGGTCACTTTATGGCTGCAAAGAATATAATCAATCTGATTTCAGTATTGACCATCTGGTGATGTCCATGTGTAGAGTCTTCTCTTGTGTTGTTGGAAGAGGGTGTTTGCTATGACCGGTGCATTCTCTTGACAAAATTCTATTAGCCTTTGTCCTGCTTCATTCTGTATTCCAAGGCAAAATTTGCCTGCTACTCCAGGTATTTCTTAACTTCTGACTTTCACATTCCAGTCCCCTATAATGAAGAGGACATGTTTTTGGGCGTTAGTTCTAATGAAAAGGGGCTTCCTTTTTCACGACTAAGCGACTTCACTTTCACTTTCTAATGAAAAGGACATCTTTTTTGTGTGTTAGTCTTGTAGGTCTTCACAGAACCATTCAACTCAAGCTTCTTCAGCATTACTGGTCAGGGCATAGACTTGGATTACTGTGATATTGAATGATTTGCCTTGGAAACGAACAGAGGCCATTCTGTCATTTTTAAAATTGTATCCAAGTACTGCATTTTGGACTCTTTTGTTGACTATGTTGGCCACTCCATATTTTCTAAAGGATTCTTACCCACAGTAGTAGGAATAATGGTCATCTGAGTTAAATTCACCCATTCCAGTCCATTTTAGTTCGCTGATTCCCAAAATGTCGACGTTCACTCTTGCTATCTCCTGTTTGACCACTTCCCATTTGCCTTGATTCATGGACCTAACATTCCAGGTTCCTATGCAATATTGCTCTTTACAGCATCGGACCTTGCTTTTATCACCAGTCACATCCACAACTGGGTGTTGATTTTTCTTTGGCTCCCTCTCTTCATTCTTTCTGAAGTTATTTCTCCACTGATCACCAGGAGCATATTGGGCACCTACCGACCTGGGTAGTTCATCCTTCAGTGTCCAATCTTTTTACCTTTTCATACCGTTCATGGTGTTCTCAAGGCAAGAATACTGAAGTGGTTTGCCATTCCCTTCACCAGTGGACCACATTTTTTCAGAAGACCAGGAGTTGACTATGGCTCAGATCATGAACTCCTTATTGCAAAATTCAGATTTAAATTGAAAAAAAGTAGGGAAAATCACTGGACCATTCAGGTATGACCTAAATCAAATCCCTTATGATTATACAGTGGAAGTGATAAACAGATTAAAGGGATTAGAGCTGATAGCGTGCCTGAAGAACTTTGGAGGTTAGTGACATTCTGACTTCCCTGGTGGCTCAGATGGTAAAGCGTCTGTCTACAATATGGGAGAGCAGGGTTCAATCCCTGGGTCCGGAAGGTCCACTGGAGAAGGAAATGGCAATCCACTCCAGTACTATTGCCTGGAAAATCCCATGGACAGAGGAGCCTGGTAGGCTACAGTCCATGGGGTCGCAAAGAGTCAGACACGACTGAAGTGATATTCTACAGGAAACAGGAATCAAGACGATCCCCAAGATAAAGAAATACAAAAAGGCAAAATGGTTGTCTGAGGAGGCCTTACAAATAGCTGAGGAAAGGAGAGAAGCAAAAGGCAAAGGAGAAAAGGAAAGATATACCCATTTGAATGCAGAATTCCAAAGAATAGCAAGGAGAGATAAGAAAGCCTTCCTCAGGGATCAATGCAAATAAATAGAGGAAATCAATAGAATGAGAAAGACTAGTGATCTGGTCAAGAAAATTAGAGATATCAAGGGACCATTTCATGCAAAGATGGGTACAATAAAGGACAGAAATGATATGGACCTAACAGAAGTAGAAGATATTAAGAAGAGGTGGCAAGAATACACAGAAGAACTATACAAAAAAGATCTTCACAACCCAGATAATCACGAAGGTGTGGTCACTCACCTAGAGCCAGACATCCTGGAATGAAAAGTCAAGTGGGCCTTAGGAAGCATCACTATGAATAAAGCTAGTGGAGGTGATGAAACTCCAGTTGAGCTATTTTAAATCCTAAAAGATGATGCTTTGAAAGTGCTGCACTCAGTGTGTCAGCAAATTTGGAAAACTCAGCAGTGGCCACAGGACTGGAAAAGGTCAGTTTTCATTCCAATCCCAAAGAAAGGCAATGCCAAAGAATGCTCAAACTACCGCACAATTGCACTCATTTCACATGCTAGTAAAGTAATGCTCAAAATTCTCCAAGCCAGGCTTCAACAGTACGTGAACCATGAAATCCCAGATGTTCAAGCTGGGTTTAGAAAAGGCAGAGGAACCAGAAATCAAATTGCCAACATCTGTTGGATCATTGAAAAAGCAAGAGAGTTCTAGAAAAACATCTATTTCTGCTTTATTGATGATCCCAAAGACTTTGACTGTGTGGATCACAACAAACTGTGGAAAATTCTAAAAAAAGACGGAAATACCAGACCACCTGACCTGCCTCTTGAGAAATCTGTATGCAGGTCAGGAAGCAACAGTTAGAACTGGACATGGAACAACAGGCTTGTTCCAAATTGAGAAAGGAGTATGTCAGGGCTGTATATTGTCACCATGCTTATTTAACTTATATGCAGAGTACATCATGAGAAACGCTGGGCTGGATGAAGCACAAGCTAGAATCAAGATTGTCAGGAGAAATATCAATAACCTCAGATATGTAGATGACACCACACTTATGGCAGAAAGTGGAGAGGAACTAAAGAGCCTCTTGATGAAAGTGAAAGAGGAGTGTGAAAAAGCTGGTTTAAAACTCAACATTCAGAAAACTAAGATCATGGCATCTGGTCCCATCACTTCATGGCAAATAGATGGGGAAACAATGGAAACAATGAGAGACTTTATTTGGGGGGCTCCAAAATCACTGCAGATGGTGAGTGCAGCCATGAAATTAAAAGACACTTGCTCCGTGGAAGAAAAGCTTTGACCAACCTAGACAGCATATTAAAAAGCAGAGACATTATTTTGCCAACAAAGGTCCATCTAGTAGAAGTTATGGTTTTTCCAGTAGTCATGTATGGATGTGAGTTGGACTATAAAGAAAGCTGAGCACCGAAGAATTGATGGCTTTGAACTGTGGTGTTGGAGGAGACTCTTGGGAGTCCCTTGGACTGCAAGGCGATCAAACCAGTCTATCCTAAAAGAGATCAGTCCTGAATATTCATTGGAATGACTGATGTTGAAGCTGAAACTCCAATACTTTGGCCACCTGATGTGAAGAACTGACTCATTGGAAAAGGCCCTGATGCTAGGAAACATTGAAGGTGGAGGAGAAGGGGATGACAGAGGATGAGATGGTTGGATGGCATCACCAACTCGATGGACATGAGTTTGAATAAACTCTGGGAGTTTGTGATAGATGGGGAGGCCTGGCGTGCTGCAGTCCATGGGGTCGCAAAGAGTCAAACATGACTGAGTGACTGAACTGAACTGAGCTGAGGTCACTTCTTAAAACAAGGCACCTAGGCCTTATTCTGTATTTATTGCGGCTCCAACAAGGAGACCTGAGCAACTAGATTTTCTAATGCATACAGTTGGTTGATCTAGTTCAGGCTCTTCATTTTTAAAAAATTTAGAAATTGAAGTCCAGGGAGGGAAGGCACTTGCTCAAGGTTACATTGTCAGTCATGACAGAACTGAAATAACCAATCTTGAAATAGCCAATTCATTGCCTTGACTCACAAATTTGTCCAGAACTACTCTGGTGACCTACAAGTTTAAGCGTACCCAAGAAAAGCTATAAAACAGTGAACACAAAGATAAGGGATAAAGGAAAAACAGGGAGAAGGAAAAAGAAAGCACAGTGGATTTCAAATGATTCAGGAGCTTTGATGGGGATAAGGACCTGGGAAGTTGTGAAATTTCCAAAACTTACTAACTGAACAGAATCTGCACAGAAACTATTTGCGAGTCATACTGCAAATTCTATTGGGAATTATATGATCCTTGAGCTCAGTCGCTGTCATCTTTGTATTGCTATTAGTCACCTTGGGTTGGTCTTCCATTCCCCCACTATGATCTCTTCAATTGTCCTTATCCCCAGGCTGTGCTGTGTGAAACTTTCACCCCACACTGAATCCTACCCAATCTTCTGTCTCTTTTTGGGTCAGACAGGCTCCCATCTATCCTTTGGTGTTACAGCCACTTATGGATGGGCAGAGACAATGTCCCTACGGACTTATTTACATGAGTTAGTTTTCTTTTCAGATTTATTTTTGAGAAGGAGGGAACTGAAAGGCTCCAAAGCTTTTTCTACCAACACATCAATGATATCCCAATCGAGAGGAGGGATTTTTTAGTTGTCACAGCTGTCTGTTTGAAATAGGGTCCTGAAAGAAATTAAACTATTATAAATTCAAGATTAAGGAAACTGGCTAGAAGGCTTGTAGCATCAATTACTCAACCATCTTAACCTTCTATCAATACACAAGTAACCCCTACCAGGTGCATTTGTGATTTCTGCCCTTCTGAGCCTTGATAACAGAGGTCATAAAATTATGCTGAAGTCATTTTCTTCAGCTTTGAGTTTTATTTTCTTGTGTGAAATACATGTATAGTTACAAAATTCAAAAGGTACAAAAGGATATAATTGTACATGAATCGCCTCCCCCTACCCACACGCGCCCCGCTGCTGACCTCCACCCTTTTGCTCTGTCATTCAGTTCTGTGTACACAAAAGATACATAGTTTACACTCTTGTATATCTTGCTTCTTTTACATAATATTTCTGTATAGTTTCATATCAATATGTATGAAACTACCTCATCCTTACTGCCTATAGTAACCATAACCAATTGGTAGGTAGTTCAATTCCTTATCTTATGCTTTTACAAATAATGCTATATTGAGTAATCCTGACCATACATCATTTTGCATACATACATGTTTATCAATATGATAAATTCTTAAGAAAAGAATTATTGGGTCAAAGTCTAATATTTTAAACTAAGTTTTAAATTAATTTTCTGTTTATACCCAATAGGAGTCATAATATTCTGGATTTTCTGAGAGAAATAAGGATGTTTTAAATTCTATTTTTTTTTAAACTTTTTATCTTGTATTGGAGTAGAGCTGATTAACAATGTTGTGATAGTTTCAGGTGGACAGCAAAGAGACTCAGCTGTACATATACATGTAAATTCTAGAAACTCCTCAGCGTGTATTAAGAGCAAGACTTGAAAACCTATACATAATTTTACTATAAGCAACAGTATATAAAGAACTCAGGATGACAGATAGGAAATTTCTGTCACACTCGAAGAAGAAATCTTTTCCAGTGCTGAGAAGAGCCATAGGTCAGTGTCTTCATTCACCTACACACCTTTTCAGAGGCTGAAAATGAAAGTAGGAAATGGAGGTGCTGATGATAATAATGATCATGATAAAAAGAGCTGGTTAGCTTCAGAAGGAAATCTGAGAACAGCAGGATTGCCTTAAAAAATTGATGCTTTAGGGATAGAGAAATTCTAAGAGGGCTGGTCAGCTAGTCAAAGCCTATAAACAGAAAGCCTAGATGCCACCGAGTACCTGGACCTCAAAGCCAGAGGTTCTCAAACCCATAGACTATAGCAATATTCAAGGTCGTCTCTCAGCTGAAAAGACCAGCCAAATCTCAGCTGACACATGCATAGAACACCTAGTGATTAGGTAGAACGGCAAGTGTCTAAGGTGAAGCCAGTTAGTTGCCTGGCCTACGGCAAGTGAATCACCACTGGTCTCCCCTTCCCCATGACTATGGGACAACTCAAACATCCTCCTTTTAATTTGCCACTATCTTAAAAGGAGCTTCTCCAGTAGCCCAGTGGTAAAGAATCCACCTGCAATGCAGGAGATGCAGGTTTGATCCCTGGGTCAGGAAGATCTCCTGGAGGAGGAAATGACAACCCACTCCAGTATTCTTGCCTGGAAAATCTCACGGACAGAGGAGCCTGGTGGGCTACAGTCCACAGCATCACAAAGAGTAAGACACGACTTAGCAACAACAACACAACTTAGTGACAATACATCCCAAGAAAAAAGAGATCTGGGGAAATTCCTTAAAGAGATTGAACTTGTAATTGAATGACACAAGGAAGTTAAGAAATTTTGTGTGGGATTTGAAGTAGAGTACACTCTAAACCAAGGAAATGGCATTGCGTCCAGTACCTTGAGTTTTTGTTTGCATATGCTGAAGTCATTTTATACATAGAGTTTGGCTCCTCCATTACATTCCCTAGAGTATTCATCACATATCTTCTCTATTCAGTCAAGCCCCCCTCTATGCAATCCTGCCTACCACCTTACTGAAAACATCATTCTAAGTGAGCACCATAGAATTCCCTTCTCCCTACATTTCTACCCAGCATTCTGTTTCCTTCTTTGTATTAACTACCTTCTCTGCAAAAACTGTCTATGTCCATCTATTTGCCCTTTCCTTAACCTCCAGCCCTTCAGCTTCTAGCCCCACCACTCTCTTATACTCTTCTACTTTTATCAGTAAACCCATGAAATGAAATAATAATTGTAGAGTATATGGCACAGTTCATGACACAGAATTCATGTTTGATAACATTGTAGGTTTCCTCAAACATATGCATATGTGTGCACCCATGCATACACACACACACACATACACACACACACACACACACACACAGCCAACTCCAATGACTTTCCCTCTCTCATTCTTTACCTCTTTGTAGCATTTGACACTGTTGACCACTCTCCTTCCATTTCTCAAAGTTTCTCTCACTTGATTCCAGGAACACTACCCATTAGTGTAGTGCCATAATATTTTTCTCTTTTCCTCCTATCCCCTCCAAATACAGTCACAGCCCAAGGTTCACAATGGAAATCCCTTATGTCTCTACATTGTCTCTCCCATAGAGCACTGCTACACAAACCATAGTTCATGTATCAGTACTGATACTCAAATTATTAGTTACTAGTCCACAATGAGATAAGAAGCTTGTCCAGAATGTAAATCACTCACATCACTAAGCACATAGATTAGCCCAGCTGGCAGTTTTGGGTAACAAAGCTTTCTCCATGAAGAAAGCAGTGCATTGATTTACATTCTACCCAAAGTGTCTGCTCTCATCACAGTCTGGTGCTTTGAGGAGTATTGCCTTTGAGGTCCTACATTGTTATGGCTTCACTACTAGCCTCTAGTCAACATCCCTAACCCCAGCTTCTCCCCCAAAGTTCCAAACCTGCATCTCTAGCTGACTGTTATACCCTAACAAACAACAACAACCTGGATATTATATTAGCTCTTTAAACTCAACAAATCAAAAACTAAACTCATACCTAAAATCCTTTTTTGAAACACATAAAACTACAATAAAACCAAATACATCTTTTTATATAAATTTTTATCATATGCACAATATATGCATTCATTTTCCTTATAAATTTGTTGATGTTACAGATGAGGCTCATTTTGCATAACCATTAATAGTCAAGGTCCACTCTTCTCCTCCTCAGAAATAATCCTTGTTGACAATTTGGGTTTTGGTATACTTCTAGATCTTTTTCTACACGTGTACATATATACATACAGAATATGTACTTATAGAAAACATAGGCATTTGGGCTTTTTCATCTCAGTGTTATATTGCAATGTATCATTTAAAATGTATCAGTGGAATGTGAATGGAAGTGATACATTCTACTGCTAAACCTTGGTGCTAAAATACAAGTCCTTCTGCTCTCTCTCTCTTTCCCTTCTATTGTGACCATGGGGCCCATATGTGGAAGATAGTGGTTTACAATATGGCAGAAACTGGATCTCTGGATAACTGTGAGAAGCAGATGATCCTTCACTGACTTCATTGGACCATCTGTGTGAACAACATATCATTGGTCATATATGAACAAACAATATATTTTTATGGTTTCAAGTCACAGAGATTTCAGGGTTGTTTATTACAATATCTAGCATTTATTATCCTGATCAATATATACCTTTAGGTTGTCTTAAAGCTTTTGCTACTTCAAATATTGCCAAAATGAACAAGTTTTGCACATGTCCATTTGCTTTCCTGTGATAAATTCCTTTCTACAATTTATCCTCTACTTTGGCTCAAACTTCATGGTCATTGTTAACTATTCACAATTTTGCCCTCCTCACCATACAGTTAGTTACAAAACTTGGGTAAATTTTACTTGGTAATGTCTCTTACATTTCTCCTTTTCCCACCCCCTCTAATATCAACTCAGGTCAACCTCCTATCTGATCTCACTGCCTCAGTCCTCTACCTGCTCTAATCAATCCTCACAACCATAGTTGATCTGAGTTTCATACACTTCCACTTTGATCAAGAAATTATCATGAGCTCCTCATTCCATATACAATAAAATATAAACTCCTTGACCTGACACTTAGTCACAATCCAGTCCATTTCTACCTTTCCAACTTTAACATTAGTTACTTCCCCTAAGAAACTCCACTTCAATCAGAAATACT
The DNA here is from genome assembly GCF_019923935.1 of Bubalus bubalis. NCBI lineage: Eukaryota > Metazoa > Chordata > Mammalia > Artiodactyla > Bovidae > Bubalus > Bubalus bubalis. Next base: position 54,504,732 of record NC_059181.1, read on the forward strand.
TTCCCTTAAATATAAATTTGCTGCCTATATTTACAATGCTGCTTCTCTTTAGTTCCCCTTTCTATATATCTGAGTCCTACTATTTTTTATAATCATTATATCCTCTCTCTTCTGTGAAACTATTTCTGACCAGTTTACTTCACTGTAACTTCCAAGTCCACTAATTCCTTCAGCAACTTTATTTCCTCATTTGGCTCATAGACACTCTCTGGTTTTTAACCTTTCAAACAATAAATTTCATATCACCACCCACATCAAGACCTTTCTGTAGAATAATACAGCTTTCCTGCTTCAGGACATCATCTGTTCTGAAATTTTCTACCATACATGTATTTTCTTCCCACTTAGGAATCCTGTGTTACCTCCTTTTTGTCTCTGTTCCACCATGTATTTCTCCTTTTGGTATTTTTTCATAAATATTCTTATATCTTCAAGCACAGCTGCATTTCTCTTCTGGCACTTTTCCATTGACCCTAAAAGACTCCCTCATTTTCTCTTGTCCAAATATGGGCCAAAATGGATAAGACTGGACGCTTACAACTTTTGCTACTTCAAGGAAAGTGGAAGCAGCAAAGATCTTGTGGTCATGTTGGGCAGTTATTGGGGATTTTATAAAAGAGGGCAGAGGCTAGGTAAAAAATATATATAGAGAGAAGTCACCTCAGGAGTTCCAGATAAAATAAATGGATGAGGCAGTCTGGAAGAGGGAAAAACCAAGGCAGAAAGAAATTGGAAGAGCTATACAACTAGGGAGAAAACAGGCTGGATGGAAACTATGGACCAAGTGTTTAGGAGGTGAAAAGGTAACCAAGAATCTATGATACCTACTCCTAGGTAGCCAAAAATCTATGATAGCCTTAATGTTTTCTTCTTTGTTCCATTTCTGATTCAACCAAAGGCTATAATTATGGTTGATGAGTGTAAAAGCAGTGCTGATGCAACCAAATTAATGAATTCAGAACCATGTGCTTTAAAGTGAAATTAAATATGGTAGAAAAAAACCCTGTGCAACATCTTCTAAAGTCCTTAAAATTGCCAAAAGTCCTATTCAGAAACTCTACTGAAGCCTTCATCTTATTTTATCCCATTCCTAATTAAACCAGTTTCTCTTCAAGTACCAGCACTAAAACATGTCTTAATAAACTATATAATTTTATTTAATTATTAGTGCATTATTTCTCTTGCTTGACCACATCCAATATACCTTGATTCATGGACCTAGCACTCCAAGTTCCTATGAAATGTTGTTCTTTACAGCATCAGACTTTATCTCACCACCAGACACATCCACAACTGAGTGTCATTTCTGCTTTGGCCCAGCCACTTCACTCTTTCTGGTCAGTCAGTCAGTTCAGTCGCTCAGTCACGTCTGACTCTTTGTGACCCCATGAATCGCAGCACGCCAGGCCTCCCTGTCCATCACCAACTCCCGGAGTTCACCCAGACTCATCGAGTCGGTGATGCCATCCAGCCATCTCATCCTCTGTCATCCCCTTCTCCTCCTGCCCCCAATCCCTCCCAACATCAGAGTCTTTTCCAATGAGTCAGCTCTTCACATGAGGTGGCCAAAGTATTGGAGTTTCAGCTTTAGCATCAGTCCTTCCAGTGAACACCCAGGACTGATCTCCTTTGGAATGGACTGGTTGGATCCTTCTGCTCTACGCCAGTAGCATGTTGGACACCTTCCATCTGGTGGGCTCATAATACAGTGTCATATCTTTTTGCCTTTTCATACTGTTCATGTTCATGGGGTTCTCATGGCAAGGATACCAGAATAATTTGCCATTCCCTCCTCTGGTGGATAATGTTTTGTCCGTGAATCAAGGTAAATTGGATGTCATCAAGCAGGGGATGGCAAAAGTGAACATCAACATCTTAGGAATCAGTGAACTAAAATGGACGGGAATTGGTAAATTTAATTCAGATGACCATTATATCTACTACTGTGGGCAAGAATTCCTTAGGAAAAATGGAATAAGTACTCCTCATAGACAACAAAAGATTCAGAAATGCAGTACTTGGATACAATCGCAAAAGTAGGAAGTCAAGAGATACCTGGAGTAACAGGCAAGTTTGGCCTTGGAGTACAAAATGAAACAGGTCAAAGGCTAATAGAGTTTTGTCAAGAGAACACATTGGTCACAGTAAACACCATTTTCCAACAGTACAAGAGACAACTCTACACATGGACATCACCAAATTGTCAATACTGAAATCAGATTGATTATATTCTTTGCAGCCTAAGATGAAGAAACCCTTTACAGTCAGCAAAAACAAGACCTGAAGTTGACTGTGGCTCAGATCATCAGCTCCTTATTGCAAAATCCAGGCTTAAATTTAAAAAAGCAGGGAAAATCACTAGGCCATTTAGGTATGACCTAAATCAAATTCCTTATGATTATACAGTGGAGGTGACAAATAGGTTCAAGGGGTTAATTAGATCTGGCAAACAGAGTGCTTGAAGAACTATGGACAGAGGTTCATAAAATTGTATAGGAGGCAGTGACCAAAACCATCCCAAAGAAAAAGAAATGCAAGAAGGCAAAGTGGTTGCTGAGAAGGCTTTACAAATAACTGAGGAAAGAAGAGAAGTGAAAAGCAAGCAAGAAAGGGAAAAATATACCCAAGTGAATGCAGGGTACCAGAGAATAACAAGGACAGATAAGAAGGCCTTCTTAAGTGAACAATACAAAGAGAATGTGAAAGACTACAGGTCTCTTTAAGAAAATTGGAGATATCAAGGGAACTGTTCATACAAGGATGGGCATGATAAAGGACAGAAATGTTAAGGACCTAACAGAGGCAGAGAGATTAAGAAGAGGTGGCAATAATACATAGAAGAACTGTACCGAAAAAATGTCTTAATGACTGGGATAACCACGATGGTATGGTCACTCACGTAGAGCCAGACATCCTGGAGTATGAAATCAAGGGGCCTTATGAAGCATTACTACAAACAAAGCTAGTGGAGGTGATGGAATTCCAGCTGAGCTATTTAAAATCCTAAGAGATGATGCTATTAAAGTCTTGCATTCAATATTTCAGCAAACTTGGAAAACTCAGCAGTGGCCACGGGACTGGAAAATGTCAGTTTTCATCTCAATCCCAAAGAAGGGCAGTGCCAAAGAATGTTCAAACTACCAGACAATTGTGCTCATTTTGCATGACAGCAAGGTTATGCTCAAAATCCTTCAAGCTACGATTCAGCAGTACGTGAACTGAGAACTTCCTGATGTACAAGCTGGATCTAGAAAAGGCAGAGGAACCAGAGATCAAGTTGCCAACCTTTGTTGGATCGTAGAGAAAGAAAGGGAATTCCAGAAAACATCTATTCTGCTTCATTGACTAAGCCAAATCCTTTGACTGTGTGGATGACAACACGTTGTGGAAAACTCTTAAAGACATAGGAATATCAGACCACCTTACCCATTTTGTGAGAAATCTGTATGTGGGTCAGGAAACAACAGTTAGAACCTTACATGGAACAACGGAGTGGTTCAAAATTGGGAACGGAGTACATCAAGGCTGTATATTGTCACCCTGATTATTTAACTTATATGCAGAATACATCACGAGAAATGCCAGGCTGGATGCAACACAAGCTGGAATCATGACTGCAGGGAGAACTATCAATAACCTCTGATATGCAGATGACACCACCCTTATCGCAGAAAGTGAAGAGGAACTAAAGAACCTCTTGATGAAAGTGAAAGAGGAAAGTGAAAAAGCTGGCTTAGAACTCAACATTCAAATCACGAAGATCATGGCATCTGGTCCCATCACTTCATGGGCAAATAATGGAAACAGTGACAGACTTTATTTTCTTGGGCTCCAAAATCACTGCAGATGGTAGCTGCAGCTTGCTCCTTGGAATGAAAGTTATGACCATCCTAGACAGCATATTAAAAACCAGACATTACTTTTCAGAAAAACTTCTGTCAAGTTGAAGTTATGGTTTTTCCAGTAGTCATGTATGCATGTGAGAGTTGGAATATAAAGAAAGCTGAGCACTGAAGAATTTATGCTTTTGAACTGTGGACTTGGAGAAGACTCTTGAGAGTCCCTTGGACTGCAAGGAGATCAAACTAGTCAATCCTAAAGTAAATCAGTCCTGAATATTCATTGGAAGGACTGATGCTGAAGCTCCAATACTTCGGCCACCTGATGCAAAGAACTGACTCACTGGAAAAGACCCTGATGCTGGGAAAGATTGAAGGCAGGAGGAGAAGGGGATGACAGAGGATGAGATGGTTGGATGGCATCACCGACTTGATGGACACGAGCTTGAGAAAGCTCTGGGAGTTGGTGACGGACAGTGAAGCCCAGCATGCTACAGTCTATGGGGTGGCAAATAGTTGGACACGACTGAGTGACTGAGCTGAGCAGAGTACCTCACATAAGGTGCTGGGCTGGATGAATTACAGGCTGCAATCAAGATTACTGGGAGAAATATCAACAACCTCAGATATGCAGATGATACCACTCTAATGGCAGAAATGGAAGAGGAACTAAAGAGCCTCACAATGAGGGTGAAAAAGGAGAGTGAAAAAGTCTGCTTAAAACTGAACATTCAAAAAACTAGGTCATGGCGTCTGGTCCCATGACTTGATGGCAAATGGAAGGGGGAGAAAGTGGAATCAATGACCCATTTTATTTTCTTGATCTCCAAAATCACTTCAGACATTGATTGTGGCCATGAAATGAAAAGACGCCTGCTCCTTGGAAGGAAAACTATGACAAAGCTAAACAGCATATTAAAAAGCAAAGACATCACTTTGCCAACAAAGGTCCATATAGTCAAAGCTATAGTTTTTCCAGTAGTCATGTATGGATCTTCCCAACCCAGAGACTGAACCCAGGTCTCCCACATTGCTGGCAGATTCTTTAAGAAGAATGTTTAAAAACATTCTTTAAAGAGAAGGCTAAGTGCCCAATAAATGATGCTTTCAAATTGTGGTGTAGAGAAGACTCTTGAGAGTCTCTTAGAGACTCTCAAAGAGATCAAACCAGTCAATCCTAAAGGAACTCAACCCTGAATAGTCATTGAAAGGACTGATGTTGAGGCTGAAGCTCCAATACTTTGGCCACCTGATATAAACAGCCCATTCACTGGGAAAACTCTAATGCTGGGAATGACTGAAAGCAAAGGAGAAGAGGATGACAGAGGATGAGATGGTTGGATAGCATCACTGACTCAGTGGACATGAATTTGAGCAAACACCAGGAGATAGTGAAGGACAGGGAATACTAGTTTGCTGCTGTCCATGAGGTCGCAGATTCGGACATGACCTAGCAACTGAACAACAACAACAACAAAAGCACATTATTTCTCATACTAATTTTTATAACAAATATACAGCATTTCAGCTATGTCATGGGACAAATTGTATTTGTGGATGCACCTGTTATCAGATCATATCAGATCAGATCAGTTGCTCAGTCATGTCCGACTCTTTGCGACCCCATGAATCGCAGCACACCAGGCCTCCCTGTCCATCACCAACTCCCGGAGTTCACTCAGACTCAGGTCCATCGAGTCAGTGATGCCATCCAGCCATCTCATCCTCTATCGTCCCCTTCTCCTCCTGCCCCCAATCCCTCCCAGCATCAGAGTCTTTTCCAATGAGTCAACTCTTCGCATGAGGTGGCCAAAGTACTGGAGTTTCAGCTTTAGCATCATTCCTTCCAAAGAAATCCCAGGGCTGATCTTCTTCAGAATGGACTGGTTGGATCTCCTTGAAGTCCAAGGGGCTCTCAAGAGTCTTTTCCAACACCACAGTTCAAAAGCATCAATTCTTCAGTGCTCAGCTTTCTTCACAGTCCAACTTTCACATCCATACATGACCACAGGAAAAACCATAGCCTTGACTAGATGGACCTTTGTTGGCAAAGTAATGTCTCTGCTTTTGAATATGCTATCTAGGTTGGACATAACTTTCCTTCCAAGGAGTAAGCGTCTTTTAATTTCATGGCTGCAGTCACCATCTGCACTGATTTTGGAGCCCAGAAAAATAAAGTCTGACACTGTTTCCAGTTTCCCCATCTATTTCCCATGAAGTGGTGGGACCAGATGCCATGATCTTCGTTTTCTGAATGCTGAGCTTTAAGCCAACTTTTTCACTCTCCACTTTCACTTTCATCAAGAGGCTTTTGAGTTCCTTTCACTTTCTGCCATAAGGGTGGTGTCATCGGCATATCTGAGGTTATTGATATTTCTCCTGGCAATTTTGATTCCAGCTTGTGTTTCTTCCAGTCTAGCGTTTCTCATGATGTACTCTGCATATAAGTTAAATAAGCAGGGTGACAATATACAGCCTTGACGAACTCCTTTTCCTATTTGGAACCAGTCTGTTGGTCCATGTCCAGTTCTAACTGTTGCTTCCTGACCTGCATACAAATTTCTCAAGAGGCAGATCAGGTGTTCTGGTATTCCCATCTCTTGAAGAATTTTCCACAGTTTATTGTGATCCACACAGTCAAAGGCTTTGGTATAGTCAATAAAGCAGAAATAGATGTTTTTCTGGAACTCTCTTGCTTTTTCCATGATCCAGCGGATGTTGGCAATTTGATCTCTGGTTCCTCTGCCTTTTCTAAAACCAGCTTGAACATCAGGAAGTTCATGGTTCACATATTGCTGAAGCCTGGCTTGGAGAATTTTGAGCATTACTTTAGTAGCGTGTGAGATGAGTGCAATTGTGCAGTAGTTTGAGCTTTCTTTGGCATTGCCTTTCTTTGGGATTGGAATGAAAACTGACCTTTTCCAGTCCTGTGGCCACTGCTGAGTTTTCCAAATTTGCTGGCATATTGAGCGCAGCACTTTCACAGCATCATCTTTCAGGATTTGGAATAGCTCAACTGGAATTCCATCACCTCCACTAGCTTTGTTCGTAGTGATGCTTTCTAAGGTCCACTTGACTTCACATTCCAGGGTGTCTGGTTCTAGGTCAGTGATCACACCATCGTGATTATCTGGGTTGTGAAGATCTTTTTTGTACAGTTCTTCTGTGTATTCTTGCCATCTCTTCTTAATATCTTCTGCTTCTGTTAGGTCCATACCATTTCTGTCCTTTATCGAGCTCATCTTTGCATGAAATGTTCCTTTGGTATCTCTGATTTTCTTGAAGAGATCTCTAGTCTTTCCCATTCTGTTGTTTTCCTCTATTTCTTTGCATTGATCGCTGAGGAAGGCTTTCTTATCTCTTCTTGCTATTCTTTGGAACTCTGCATTCAGATGTTTATATCTTTCCTTTTCTCATTTGCTTTTCACTTCTCTTCTTTTCACAAGAAGACGGGCGGGTCATGGTGGAGAGATTTGACAGAATGTGGTCCACTGGAGAAGGGAATGGCAAACCACTTCAGTATTCTTGCCTTGAGAACCCCATGAACAGTATGAAAAGGCAAAATGATAGGATACTGAAAGAGGAACTCCCCAGGTCAGTAGGTGCCCAATATGCTACTGGAGATTAGTGGAGAAATAACTCCAGAAAGAATGATGGGATGGAGCCAAAGCAAAAACAATACCCAGCTGTGGATGTGACTGGTGATAGAAGAAAGGTCCGATGCTGTAAAGAGCAATATTGCATAGGAACCTGGAATGTCAGGTCCATGAATCAAGGCAAATTGGAAGTGGTCAAATAAGAGATGGCAAGAGTGAATGTCAACATTCTAGGAATCAGCGAACTGAAATGGACTGGAATGGGTGAATTTAACTCAGATGACCATTATATCTACTACTGCGGGCAGGAATCCCTCAGAAGAAATGGAGGGGCCATCATGGTCAACAAAAGAGTCCAAAATGCAGTACTTGGATGCAATCTCAAAAACAACAGAATAATCTCTGTTCGTTTCCAAGGCAAACCATTCAATATCAGTAATTCAAGTCTATGCCCCAACCAGTAATGCTGAAAAAGCTGAAGTTGAATGGTTCTATGAAGACCTACAAGACCTTTTAGAACTAACACCCAAAAAAGATGTCCTTTTCATTATAGGGGACTAGAATGCAAAAGTAGGAAGTCAAGAAAAACCTGGAGTAACAGGCAAATTTGGCCTTGTAATACAGAATGAAGCTGGGCAAAGACTGATAGAGTTTTACCAAGGAAATGCACTGGTCATAACAAACACCCTCTTCCAACAACACAAGAGAAGAGTCTATACGTGGAAATCACCAGATGGTCAACACCGAAATCAGATTGATTGTATTCTTTGCAGCCAAAGATGGAGAAGCTCTATACAGTCAGGAGCTGACTGTGGCTCAGACCATGAACTCCTTATTGGCAAATTCAGACTTAAATTGAAGAAAGTAGGGAAAACCACTAGACCATTCAGGTATGACCACTTATGATTATACAGTGGAAGTGAGAAATAGATTTAAGGGCCTAGATCTGATAGATAGAGTGCCTGATGAACACTGATGGAATGAGGTTCGTGACATTGTACAGGAGACAGGGATCAAGACCATTCCCATGGAAAAGAAATGCAAAAAAGCAAAATGGCTGTCTGGGGAGGCCTTACAAATAGCACCTGTTATACTACCCATCTTTAGCAAGTTCCTGATATGAAGTGCACTCTAAGTTCCAAGCAACTGCCTTACAACCAAACTTTAAGAAGCACCACTTAGTTTTCACTTTTCTACATGTCTGTTTCTTGCCTCATCAAATACTCCATTTTGCACCACAGAGTCAGGAACTCTACCATTTTCATCAAATACTCCATTTTGCACCACAAAGTCAGGAACTCTGCCATTTTCATCTCTTATCTGTCCCCAGTGTTCCCTTGACACAAGGCTAGGCACACAATCCACATCTTCTTCAAAGAGAACAGAGTTCAAATAAGAATTCAGTTAAATGGCAAAATACACCTGTATTCTCCAAAACTGTTCTTTCCACTTTCTCTCTTCCTTTACCACCACACTTCTTAAAAAGTAGTCTGTCAGGACAAGTCACTTGACCTCTCTGACTTTGTTTCCACATCTGTATCCTGGGAACACAGTAATTTACTTAATTGATGTAAAATGTCGAGGACAATGTCTGGATATTTAATAAAAGCAGTCCATCATTATTATCTCTCTTCTTGGCTATCACTGAATTATTGTTTCTGATACTGCAAGTCAGACAACCCCACTCCTGGTGTGATAGAGTGAGAAAAGGATTAAGCACCAGTGTCTGAGATGGTTCCTCCATGGATTTCAGAGTTTAGTCTTCATAACTGCCTTGAGAATCCCTGATGGACTCAGAAGTGCTCCTCAGTCTTGATTTGCAGAGAAGTCTTTATGCCTATAAAAGGCACACAGAAAGAGCAATATTCCCAGCATGTATTAATTCAGATGATTCCAGAAAGGATTCATACCCTACAGAATAACATTCCCTTTAGGTTAGGGAGCTTTTTATGTAGGTAGAAGCTTTTCTTAAACCAAAGGAGTCAGTAGGTCTATGGACCTTACTCTCCAGATGGGAATTCCTACACTTTAATTGTGCTTACGGTAAAGCGGCTGTCTACAATGCGAGAGACCCAGGTTCGATCCCTGGGTTGGGAAGATCCCCTGGAGAAGGAAATGGCAATCCACTCCAGTACTATTGTCTGGAAAATCCCATGGACAGAGGAGCCTGGTAGGCTACAGTCCATGGTGTCGCAAAGAGTCGGACACGACTGAGCGACTTCACTTTCACTTTATCAGAAACCAAAGCACCCTCATATATGTATCTTTACTTTTGTGTATATTATGTAAACCACAGTACAGTATAGAAAAATAAATACTAAATGTGAGATTCAGATAAAAAGCATCTGTTGCTAATCATTGCATCTCAGTGTACAACAGACTCTCAGGGTAAGTTTTGTTGTTATTGAAATGTTTATAAATCCATAATGCAAAGTAAACACAAAAGGGTAATCTCTCAGTCTCCACTTCCTTTCCTCCCATTTGTGTCTCAACCCCCTTAGCCTGGGTTGCTTCTGGTGCAGTTCTACTGAATATGCTCTCTAGTACTGAATCATGTAGGCCCTTATCCTATCATCATCTTTCTTGACCTCTATATAGTAGTTGACACTGGGGACCAGGCCTTTCATGTGTCCAACTCTTAGTGACCTCATGGACTGCAGCCTACCAGGCTCCTCCATCCATGGGATTTTCCAGGCAAGAGTACTGGGAGTGGGTTGCCATTGCCTTCTCTGTTGAACATTCTAAACCCCTTTATATTTCTGTTTCTTCACAAATACCTTTTTTTATGCCTGGAATGACTTTTCCCTTTTTCTCCTTCTTTGAAACATATCTCAAATGTCACCTCCTTTATGAACACTTCTCTGGTTCCCCTGGAGCAAAGATAGATTATTCCTCTTCTGAGTTAGCATTTCATCTAGGCATCTAATCCTATTATTCTGTATTTCAGTGATTTGTGCATGCTTTTGTCTTAAAGAGAGATCTGTCTGTGGAGCTGTAGTAGTATGGAAGGCAGTAAATTGTAGGTGGCACAGTGGTAAAGAATCCCCCAACCAATGCAGGAGACTCACGAGACAAAGGTTCGGTCCCTGGGTTGGGAAGATCCCCTAGAGAAGGAAATGGCAACCCAATCCAATATTCTTGCCTGGGAAATCCCATAGACAGAGGACCCTGGTTGGCTATGGTGGGGGTGGGGGGTCCCTCCCATAGGATCACAAAGACTGGACACAACTGAGTGACTGAGGATAACACAGCACATGTGTCTTTACACCTTCAATACTTATTACAGTAACTGGCATAGAGTAGATGCTCAATAGGTGTGTGGTGAAAAGGTGAATATGGTTGACTGCCTAAACAGGCACTAAGCCAAAAAGAAAATTAATACAAACTACTCCCTACCCAGAGTTGCATGCATGCACTGAGACTCATTAATTAGTTGAAACTCAAACGTCTGGGTTCACAGTCAATGGCTACATGAACTCTACTCTAAAGGTGCCTAGGGCAATAATGGAAGATTCTATAGCAGCAACCTAAACTATAATAACCCAGAAAATAAGTTACTTAGTTACTTATGGCACTGTGATTTTTTTTCATTCTTTAGTACCTTTATTCTCAGTGCAGAAGAAAAACATTCACCCTTAAGGCTAGTGGCAGAGGTGGGAGTGGAGTGGGGGAGTCAGGATTAGCTGACTTCTTAAGTCTCATTCACACATTACAGTTTCCATGGAGGAGAGAGAGAGAGCACATGTGTGATGTAGTCAAGATTACAAAATCTTCCCTCATCATTCTTGTTTCCAAAGAAGTCAAATCTCTTTTAAGAACTCTATCCTCTGACTTCCACTCATCCACCTTCACTAGTCAAATAAAAAAAGACCTTTATCAAGGGAGGAAAATCTATGATATTTCAGTATGTAGTCAATCAATCTAGTCATCTCTTTTATCATCATACCAGAAGTATGTCTTGATGAAGCTTAATATAGCACAGAAGAATGAGATTTACAGAGAAAGACTAAAAATCTAACCAGAACTCAGCAGAAACAAAAGGGTTAAAGGCAAAGAGTGAGTCGTCTCTACAAGCACTGCCATAGCTAGTGGTACCTAGGAAAACATGGACATGCATGCAAACCTCACCTGTGTTTGAGACAACAACCTGACTTTGTTTTCAGCGCCTTGTGTTCTCACTCTACTAATTAACACTGCAAGGAGGGGGAGGTTCGATGAGGACCCCACAAAACAGTTTGGTCTTCTGCCATGTACTGAATTGTGTCTCATGAAAATTCATAATGCTGAAGCCTTAACCCCTAATGTGATGGTATTTGGAGGTGGGGCCTCTGGGAGGTAATTAGGCTTAAATGAGGTCTTGAGAGTTTGTTTGGAGAGGTTTGACAGAAAACAGCAAAATTCTGTAAAGCAATTATCCTTAAATAAAAAATAAATTAATTTTTAAAAAAATGAGGTCTTGAGGGTGGAGGAATTAATGCCCTTCAAAGAAGAGACAACAGAAAGCTTGCTCTCTCTTCACTGTATGAGGACATAGTGAGGAGGCAGCCATTTGCAAGCCAGGAAGCGAGCTCTCACCAGAACCCAGCCATCTTGATCTCAGACTCCCAGCCTACAGAACTGTGAGAAATAAATTCCTATTGTTTAATAAAGTCAACCAGTTAATTACATTTTGTTATGGCAACCCAAGCTGACTAAGACATCCTCCTAGGTTTTCCCAAGGGTCACAACCCCAAGTAATTAATGGTGAATTAATTTAGTGTATACTGTCTATTCCCAGTTCTCCCAGCTATTCCACTTCTGAAGAAGCTCAGGAAAAGTTCCAAATTGCATTAAAATCACTTCTCCCAGATCCCCTTGTTTGTCTTCCTGCAAGCTATGTTCATGTGAACAATTTAAGACATTTCCATTCTTAAGTGCTTTATTCCCAAAATTGTACATTAGCTTGCAAAGTCCTCTTCATCTCTATTCTAAGTCTCTATTTCTCCTATGAAGAAGTTGTGGAGTAGAATAAGGCTGCAGTTCTGTGCTGCAGATGGAATAAAGTATAAGAAAGGATTTAAAAAGGAAAGAATGGCAAGGCAAGAATGGGAGGAAGTGGTTTATGGGCAGGGGAGGGAGAATTGATAAAGAGCAGATGTCTCTTACCACAGGTTTGGAGTGTACAGCAAATGATTAGGGATGACGATGGCTAATGTAATGCCCTTTTATCACTTCTAGAGATCTGACACAATTTGTAGGGAAAATTATTCTCCCCAGACCTTGATTGATTTAGAAAGTATCCACTTGAAGGATCCAACAGTAATAAACCATAGTTGGTATTTATCTCCCAGGGCTGTTGGGGAAATTAAATGAAATAATATATAGAAAGGGTTTAACAAGGCTTATAATAATTACTCCATAAATGGGAGCGATTGTTGTAGTTGTTGTTGCTGGTGGTGCTGTTTAAATTAAGATAACTTAATTTAACATGGTTACTGTGTTCCTGGCAATGTTAGATTTCTCTGAGTCAGTTCTGTGGTGACATCAATTGTGGTAGTGAGGGGAGACAAGTGAGTTGATAGCAGTCCTGGAAAATAACCTGACAGTAAATCAAGAAATAGATGAAATGTACCATCCATCCTGCTACATGAGCTTGAGAGTCATCAGTGACATCTCTCTCTCTCTCTCCCCACCCCCTCTCATACATGCACCACACACACACACACACTCAGTCTACCATCAAGCTCTATTTCTCCTCTTAAGTAGCTCTTGACTGGCTACCTAATTGCTCTCCCACCTTCTCTTATCCCTCCCTCATAGTCTATTCTTCACAAAAAGGTCAGTGTAATCTTCTTAGCATGTAAATCGTAACATCCCACTGACCATAAAAATTTGAACATACACATTTACCTCCACTCCTTTGGCCAACTCAAAGACAGTAATTAGGGAAGAGATGATGATAACAATATATTTTTTTTTTTGAGCTAGAAAATAGAAATACAAGAAAAACTGCCTTTGCATACCAGAGGAAATTGAATCCAAAACTGGCAGTGGGGGAAGTTGATAAGCTACACAACTCGAAACAAAGAACCTCCAAAGGCTTAGCCATCAGAGGTATCAGTACTTCTATAAGTGAAGGTGAATGGGAGGTTTAAAAGAAGAATATTACTTGAAACTTTTATTAAGCAGTTAGATCCCAAGATCCCCTAAAAAACTTCACAGTTAGGTGATTGTCTCTGCCCTCCTCCCTACCAGAAGATGTGAGGTTTATTCTCTAGAGAGAGTAAAACATAAGTTCTCTGGACTGGGGAAACATTGAGGATAGCTGAGGCAGAGGTATTACATGGAAAACTTAAAAATTTCACATTTTGATGGTTGAGACCCCTAGTCCCTTATCTCACTTGGTTCTCAGAATGCTGGCCATCAGCCGTCAGGCAGAGTATTGGAATATTCTCCTTTAAGAATATGAGAAATCTAAGAAAAGACTTAAACACGCTGGCATATGTGGTTGTCCAATGAAATGACTCAACCAGATCATCTTGCAGTGAAGCTTCTCATGGTAGATAGACCCTAAGGTGATTGTCAATGAGTCCCACTCCTGATATTCATGCCTTTGTATAATTTTCTTTTCTTAAATGCTGTTGAACCTGTGACTTGCTTCTAACCAATGGAATATGGCAAAGGTGATTCATTCCCATCTTTAAGTTATGATATATAAGGTTCTGCTTAGCAGATTGGAGCCAGAGTCTCTTCTTCTGAACTAAATGAAATCAGAAGTCATGTTGGGTAATTCCACATGGCAAAGAACTGCCAGCAGCCTTAAGGAACTGTGGGTGGCTTCTAGGACCTAAGGGTGACCTTCAGCCAATAGCTAGCAATAAGCCAGAGTCCTCAAGTATATGGTCACAAGGAAATACATTCTGCCAAAAAACTGAATGAGTCTGAAAGCAAATTCTTCCCCAAATTTTTAGATGAGACTGCATCTTGACCCACACCTTGATTCACCCTGTGAGACCTTGAACAAAAGACCCAGCTATGCTCTACCCCTCTGGATGCATAGAAACTGTGAGATAATCAATGTGTCATTTTAAGCCACAAAGTTTGTGGTAATTTGTTATACAGCAATAGAAAATTCATGTACTGAGATAGTCTACAAGTCTCAATAAGCACCCTGATCTTCTAATCACAATTTTTAGGAACTTACTCATAAATATGAGCAGGAAGCTAAGGATGATGAGGTATCTGAGAAAAGTCTCTGATATCAAGGTAGAGATCTAAACCAACAAATAAATAAAAAACTTAAAAGAAATAGGGAGAGAAAAAAATATTATCCTCAAAGAAATTCCAGAAGCTGATGCCTCCACCAACCAAGAACAGGATGATACATAAGGGCGGGGGGAGAGAACACTCAGAAAACAAAAAATTACTCTTAAAAATTCCTGCTTTTGAATTTCTTATTAGAAATTGTCATAAAATAAGGAATCTGTCTGGTCTCTATCCCAGGATCCTGGGATGGAGCTTCTAAACTCTTGGAATTTCTTTTTTTTTTTTTTTAATTTTATTTTATTTTTAAACTTTACAATATTGTATTAGTTTTGCCAAATATCGAAATGAATCCGCCACAGGTATATCCGTGCTCCCCATTCTGAACCCTCCTCCCTCCTCCCTCCCCATACCCTCCCTCTGGGTCGTCCCAGTGCACCAGCCCCAAGCATCCAATATCGTGCTTGGAATTTCTTGAGTGATAAGATTGTCTTTGTTATTCATGGTAGGCCTCTGGGACTGTGCCTAAATTTATGTTAATTAGGTAACTGATGGGATGACTCTAGATAGTTTCAGGATGGGAGCTGGCCATGCTGGAATGACCAACCATGTGACTAGAGAGGCAGGGCTTTGAGCCAGATTATTTAAGTCCAACTTGATATCTGGGGAGGGAATGGAGAGCTGGAGATTGAGTTCATAATTCAACCAAACATACCTACATAATGAAACCACAATAAAAACTCTGGGCAGGAAAGCTCAAGTGAGCTTCCTGATTGGTGAATACATCAATATGCCAAGAAAGCAATGCATCCTGATCCCATGGAATCATGGGAGGAAGGGTATGGAAGCTTCATTTTGGGGACTCCCCGCTCCCCCGCCCAGACTTCATCCTATGAATCTCTTCATTTGACTAGTCCTGATTTGCATCCTTTATAATAAAAATGTAATTGCAAGCATAGCACTTTCCTGAGTTATGTGAGTTGTTCTAGGCAATTACCAAATCTGAGGGGATACTGGAAACCCCTAAGTTTGTAATCAGTTGGTCAGAAATGTGAGTCACATGGAGACCCCTGAATTTTGGCTGGTATATCAAAGGAGGGTGATCTTATTGGGAACTGTGCACCTAACCAGTGAAGTCTGTGCTAACTCTGGGTAGCAGGTGTCAGTAATGCAGAAGGTTTGGAAGATAAAACTGAGGAAATCTTTCAGAAGTAAAACAGACATAGAGATAAAGAGAGATAGAAAATAAAATATAAGCAAATTACAAGATCAGTGCAGGAAGTTCAATATAAGAATAACATGACTTCCAAAAAATAAGTCAGAAAAATTGGAGAGAAAAAATATGAAATAAATAAAGAAAATTTATCATAATTTAAAGGACAGTTTTAAAATTTAAAGGGCCCAAAAAATGCCCACCACAATGGAAGAAAATAGATAAGCACTACTAGGACTGTGAAGAAAGCTGAGCGCCGAAGAATTGATGCTTTTGAACTGTGGTGTTGGAGAAGACTCTTGAGAGTCCCTTGGACTTCAAGGAGATCCAACCAGTCCATTCTGAAGATCAGCCCTGGGATTTCTTTGGAAGGAATGATGTTAAAGCTGAAACTCCATTACTTTGGCCACCTCATGCGAAGAGTTGACTCATTGGAAAAGACTCTGATGCTGGGAGGGATTGGGAGCAGGAGGAGAAGGGGACGACAGAGGATGAGATGGCTGGATGGCATCACTGACTCGAGGCACGTGAGTCTGAGTGAATTCCAGGAGCTGGTGATGGACAGGGAGGCCTGGTGTGCTGCGATTCATGGGGTCGCAAAGAGTCGGACAGGACTGAGCGACTGAACTGAACTGAACTGAACTGAGGGTATTTCAGTGTGATATTGCATATTAAAGGCAAAACAAAAAAACCTAACAACTTCCAGAGAAGAAAAAAATTGAAGGTCACTTATATGATACCCCAGGTAGCTCAATGATAAAGAATCTGTCTGCCAATGCAAGAGCCGCAGTATCCATGGGTTCAATCCCTGGGTCGGGAAGATCCCGTGGAGTAGGAAATGGCAACCCACTCCAGTATTCTTGCCTGGAGAATCCCATGGACAGAGAGCCTGGCAGGCTACAGTCCATGGAGTTGCAAAGAGTTAGACACGACTGAGCATGGATGCACATTGTAAGATATGAGAATGGCGTTAGGTTTCTTAAAAGTTAGGAGCTAGAACACCATGAAGCAATGTCTTCAAAATTATTTAGGGATATCATGGGATGAGAGCAGTGCCACAAATCTACAGTGCAAACAGGCCATACTGGAGAAATTCAAAAGAATGTCTTCCGAAGTTGAAATTGATAGAAGAGTCAATGTTCTCAATGCTTTCAATCTTCACATATTTGGAGAATATTTAGTTAATTGGGGAACAGGTTACAGATGAAGTAATGTTGACTATATAGAAAATTAAGAAATTGAATAAACAAGATAATTATCAGCTCCATTAAAAACAAACAGATGTGCAAGAAAGCAAAGGTAATCACAGCATGCTATATAACTTTACTGTGAATAGAATTTCCCTAGTAATAATAACATAAACACTGAATATGGATGTAATTAAATTATGACATAATTATACCAGGAAATTGGTGAAATGGGAAGTTTGTGTTCGTGTGTACATGACGGCTGATGGTGATGATGAGCTAACCTCCCCTTTTCCATAGAATACTTTAATCTGAAAATTATGCATTAGCTTTATAAGCATGCTATTTGACTAAAGGGGTTGAAAGTAGTTGCCTTTGGGAGGTAGATAATAGGAGTGGGCTTCTCTGATCGCTCAGACAGTAAAAATCTGCCTTCAATGTGGGAGACTTGGGTTGGAAAGATCTCCTGGAGGAGGGCATGGCAACCCACTCCAGTATTCTTGCCTGGAGAATCCCTGTGGACAGAGGAGCCTGGCGGGCTGCAGTCCACGAAGTCCCAAAGAGTAAGCACAGTGCAGCACAGCGCATAATAGGGGCAGGGCACACTGACAGCTGTGACAAATGATTTTCTCTCTTTAAACTGCATATAAAGTAAACATTTTAGAAAATAAAAACTACTTTTAAAAGAAAATTCAAATCATATCATGTCACCAAATTGTTTAAAACTCCTAGTAGTTTACTATTGCAATTAGAATAAAATTCTAACTCTTTCCCATGATGTATAGGGCTCTGAATCATGTCTAACTATCTTACTTCAAGTATGCTCTCTTCCAAGAAGCTTTCTCTGATTCATTTACAGGATCAGTGATGTTTTGTGCTAGAACAGACTTTAAAGCTAGCTGATCAAGTTCTACTATCTTACTTTATCTCATACCACTCCCCGCATCACCAATATCTAGGCTCCAGCCCCTCTGGTCTACTTTCTCTTCTTTAAACACAACAAGCTTGTTTCCAACTCAGCGCCTTTGTGGTCCCTATTCCCTCTGCCAGAAATCACTGTCGCCAGATCTTTGCATGGCTGAATCCTTCTTTTCATTCAGGATTCAGCTGAAAGTTGCCCCTTTAGTGATGCCTTCCACAATCAGACAAACTCCAATTGAGGAACAGTCTGAAAGTCAGCTGACCTGGGCTCTTCAAAAATGTCAGTGTCATGAGAGAAAAATTAAAGCTGGGACTAGTCTACATTAAAGGAGACTAAAGAGACAAGAACAGTTACATGCAATTTATGATTTGACTCTTTATTTCTGTTTTTATAAAGCTATACTGAGCGTTATTGGGACAATTGGAGAAGTTTTAATATATAGTGTTTAAATAATAGATGATAGTGTTATTGTTAAAATTCCTAAATATGGTAATTATATATTACCATGTATATATTAAATATGGTAAGTACATATATAAGTTAAATATGGTATATATTACATATATATTATATATAACACATATATATTAAATATGGTAAGTATGTATGCAAGAATGCTTTTGTTCTTATGAGGTATATGCTAAAATGCTTATGGGTGGAGTTCATGATGTCTGCAATTAATTTTCAAATGATTTAAAGCAGAGAGGGAGAGACAAAGTTTATAGTTTATAGATATCAAGTAATTGTGGCAAAATGTTAACAACTGGTGTTAATGAAGAATATATGTGTTCACTATTTTATTCATGCAACTTTTCTGTAGAATTGAAAACTTGCCAAATCAAAAGTTGGAGGAAAAAAATCTTGAACTTTACTTAGTAGGTTTGTTGATAGTGTATTTGTGAAGTAATTCCAACCTACCTTGCATATGTAATAGGATTAGGCAAATGAGTAAAAATATTGACCAAAGGAGCCCTCTAGTCACTTTCTATCTCATTATCCTGTTTTGTTTTCCTCATTACATTTATCATCTCTACAGCATTCATTTTATTTGTGCATTTGCTTAATGCATAAAGCCCCTACCCAATAAATGTTATTTAAGCAGAGATGGTGTCTGTCTAATTTACTTTTGAATTCTCAGCATTCAAACAAGCGCCTACCTAGCACATTGATAATTGTCTTGTTTGTTCAATTTCTTAATTTTCTATATAGTCAACATTACTTCATCTGTAACCTGTTCCCCAATTAACTAAATATTCTCCAAATATGTGAAGATTGAAAGCATTGAGAACATTGACTCTTCTATCAATTTCAACTTCGGAAGACATTCTTTTGAATTTCTCCAGTATGGCCTGTTTGCACTGTAGATTTGTGGCACTGCTCTCATCCCATGATATCCCTAAATAATTTTGAAGACATTGCTTCATGGTGTTCTAGCTCCTAACTTTTAAGAAACCTAACGCCATTCTCATATCTTACAATGTGCATCCATGCTCAGTCGTGTCTAACTCTTTGCAACTCCATGGACTGTAGCCTGCCAGGCTCCCTGTTTTGGGGGGCTGCTTCATTCAAAACCCTAGGGTAGAAATAATGGAAAAGGAGAACTGCAATTTTGCCCCTACGACCAAGGTAAGGCTCTGAAGCACAGTTGCGAAAGGGTCTTGTTATTTCAGAGACCTGTGAAGTTGAGAGAGGAAAAAGAGAGGAACTCAGCCTCATTCTGGCATGTGGACTGTGGTTAAAGGGAATAACCACTACCTGAAATGGCAGTGACCCCAAAGGTTACAACTACAGGATAGGGACTTAAAAATGTGAATGATGATGGGGAGGTCCTGGAAATGATTTTTTAATGCTTTAATCTCCATCTAAGACACCTGAGTTATGTGACACCTTGTCCTTGCAAGTCACTTCAATTGTGTAAAGACTTTCTGAAATTCCCTCTTCCCACAGAGCTGATGAAAGGTGCATTTCCAGCTAACTTTCAGTAATGGAAGAGAACTACAGGGAAGAGAAAATGAGGCCCCTAAGAACACAGTTGGTAATTCTTTGGAGGAAAGGAAATCTCCCTTACTCCTCAACTCTTTTCATCACAGCAGTTTTGCCTATCAATGTCTTTTTGTGTGTGTGTGTGTGTGTGTGTGTGAGATCTTAGTTCCCTTGCCTGGAGAATTCCATGGACTGAGAAGCCTGGTGGGCTACAGTTCATGGGGTCGTGAAGAGTCGCACACGACTGAACAACTAACACGTTTTTTAGTTTCATGAACAAGGATCGAATCCGGGGCCATGGCAGTGAAAGCGCTGTGTCCTAACCACTGGAGTGTAAGGGATCTCCCCAGCCTCTCTTTTTCTTAATTTCCTTTCCCTACCTGTTTCTCACTCTTCCATCATTCCTCCCCACCAGGTTGGTGCCACAAAGAAGTGCTTGTGGAGAGTGGTGGGATAATAAAGTAATTATGTGCACGGATAATCCTTACTAAGAGAATCTATTTTTTTCATTTTTGGATAAAGACACAAACATGCACACTCAAATACAGAGAATGACTAATGCAGTTGTCTGCTTGCCTCCATTATTGACGTCATACCATGAGGGTTCTAAGACAGAGTCTTTTCTAGTCATTCTAAACACCATTACCTCAGGAATGCTATCAGCTCTTTGCTTTCCCTCACCCGCATCCTACCCTCCCACACACCTGTGATCTGTCACACTACTGCTTTCTCTATGGCATTAGAGCAATCTGTTTTCTCTTATTACTCCTAGCTCAGTCTAGATCCTTGGCAGTTCTTGACTGGATGGCTGTTCCTCATCAGCTTTTCCCCATATTAAAGCCATAGTAAGTCAAAGATACTACGAAGATCCACTTTTCTTATCCTCCTTCAGATTGTCCTCAATCTCTTAAACTGCTTTCAGGTCCACAACCATCCCACTCCTGCCTCCTTAAGACTTTTCTCTCATCTCCTCTAGTCTGTCGGTCATTCATTATCGGTTAGAATTTCAAATTAGGAACTCCATTATGATGTTGAGCCCACTGAAGTCAAATGACCCATTATGGACTGAATCCAAATGTATAGGCAAGTGGTTAAGCAGGTTGGGCCAGCAGCCTTGGCAGTAAATACACAAAACTAGAGGCTGCAACAAAAATAAAGAATCATAATTTCACAAATGACCGGAAATTAACTGGATACCAACTCAAAGGGAGCAAAGTAGATTTTGTACATGCTTCCAAAACTAAATGCACTATCAAGGATAATTTTTCTCACTAGTTAGTTTTATCATTTTGCCATGTCACCCCTACTCAAACAATATTCATTGACTCCCAATTACCTTTACAATAAAATTTTCAAATCCTTCAGTCTGGCATTCAGTGTCTTTTACAACCTGCCTTCTTCCTACCACTTACTCTGCTCTAAATTCATCTTTCGTCAGTCCTTGGTAGGGTCCCCCTACCTCAACCAATGGCATATTACCACCAGGTTTCAATCCCTGCGCCTCTCCCTTCAGCTTCCTTCTTACTGATTCATATTAACTGCATCATTCAAGACCCACTTCAAGTATGCTCTCTTCCAAGAAGCTTTCTCTGATTCATTTACAGGATTAGTGATATTTTGTGCTAGAACAGACTTTAAAGCTAGCTGATCAAGTTCAACTTTATCCCTTCACCCCCTTTTTTCAGATGAGAAAACTTTAGGCCCAAAGATAGTAAATGATTTGTATAAGGTCATGCTGTAAGTTTCGTGATAGCAACTTAATCTGAAGCCAGAGTTCCTGACTCCTTTTGCAGTTTCCTTTCCACACTGCCACACTTTGTTCCACTGCTACACCCCATGTGCACAAAGTGTGAAGTCATAATCATAAACTGACATCTGTGCTTGGATTTCTTTTCACCTGTATTTGTCCTATTTCAATCACCAAGTTCTAAAAATTCTTGAGGGAAAGGATATTGTCTAATATTTCTGCTCCATCTTCTCCTTCCCCATCGCAGCTAAAAGGGCTGTATATACCTCGGACTGGCAGTAAATGCCAGTTAAATCTTAACTGTGGAATGCTTCACTCAAGAAAATAAAAAACAGAACCAATAAAACAAGTACACACTGGGTGAATTATTATATTACATACATATTCAAAAAGGTTCCTCTAAGCAGGGGCCTCCTATAGTGAGGTTGGCTACAGATCATTAACTACCATCGAGAGAAAGAGTGAGAGTTGAGAAACCTAAGGGTAAAAATGTAAGAATCACTGCTCCTCTTACAGGCTTAAGAAATAGAAGGGCATTAAAGCAGGGTTCCTGCTTTGTGATGGAGAGGATTCATGCAGCCCCTGTCTCACAAACCCCAACTCAGCACTACACTCTGGGAGTTGAGTGACACAAGTTCTAAATGTCTGTTCCACCACTAATTATCTCTGTGACCTAAGACATATCATTTAATCTCAATGGACTTGTGTTTTCTCATCTGTAAAAGGTTAGAGGGATGTAGAATGGAAGTCCAGACTTGCTTTGCCTCACGCATTTGCTGTGAGGCTCAAGTGAGATAATATATGTGAATGTACTTTAGAAAGCAAAGGCATTATATGAATACAAGGTATTAACTCTTAAACCCCCAATCTTGGATCAATTAAATCCTATGGGACTAGAGCAAGTGAAAGATAATGGGTTTGTATGTTAATCCCATTGAAATTAACTGTCTGAATCCTCTACCTTCCTCAGTAAATGCTGTTCTTCATCCCATCTCTTTATTTTATTTAGTAGAGTATTCTAAAGGTTGTTATTTTGGCTTTGCACATTGCCAAGGTGGCAGAAGTGGGGGAGATTGGCAGCTAAGACTCAGGAAAGGCACCTATTTCCTCCCCAAATTGCTCTAAAAGGGAAAGTTTAGGAAAATTGAAGCTATGGGTCAAGGAAAAAAGGGGCTTCCACTTAGCTCAGCAGTGTCACACTCTCATTCAATAGCGAAAAGAAAATGGAAAAAAAAAAAGGAGTAATAGGAGCTTTAATTTGGCCACATTTCTTGGGTTTTCTCTACTTTGCCTCTCCAGAATTTCTAACAAGCCTGAAATCAAGGATCTCTGTTCTGACTTGGATTTACTTTATTTTGTGTGGAAGTGGGATAAATGCTAGGGGTGGGGGTGAGGTAGCATATTGCATACCCAAAGGTATGAGCCCACCATACTGATCAATCCTTCATCCTGCCCAATTGGGTAACATATATAACATGCCAAAAAGTCCAGCTGAGGGACCATGTCTGCCCTGGGACACACAGAATCATGTCCACTCAAGCCTCTGTGCAGATGGTCATCATTCTTACTCTTATGTAGCTCTTGGCCCTTCTGTCAGTATTGTTGAATTAGAAAAGAGCCTCTTAGGAGATCATCAATTATCTGGAATATCAAATACTTTTTAGAAGCAATTCAGAGAAGAAAGACATCCTAACCAGTAAGCTGCACATCCATTTAGCAGACATTTCCTGAATCCTTACTATGGCCTCAGCATTGGGTTACATTTTAAAGAAAATACACAAGCATCCAAGTAAAACTTTCTCTCTAAGAGACCAGTAGACTATGGGGGAGAGGAAGATATAGATAAGATACAGCAAAAGTGTCTCCCTAACTCAAGCACCAATCAATCCATTCTAACCATCCTCCCCTTCTCTCCCCCGCCCCACCCCACTGCAAACCGTGGTCCCATGCAAAGCACTGCCTTCAACACTGAGCTGATGAGAGAATAAAAAGCAAAACAAAACACTGCTGACACATAAGGCAATAAGGCAGCTTCTGATGTGCTGAGAACTTTCTATTAAATTAATCATAATACAATCTAGCCAATATATCTCTAGTAACACACCCTAATGGAGCAAAAGTCACCCACCAACAACTATTTTAACATTCACCCTCAAACTAACCTTGCAGCGAGACTTTACATCATACATTTTGGACTCCTTGTGATTAAATATAGAAGAATAGACAAGAGTATCAATTAACATATATAAAGCAATAGCTCCAAGTTTTCCTCTGGTGGTGCCCTGCTTGATGACACCTGGTCTATGCCAAACTGCACCCCATCACTCTCTAACCCAAGAGGTCATTCTACTCAATGACTCCTCTGCCTTCAGCTCTTCTAATATGCCAGGGCCTAGTGAAAATAAGATTTAAATGTGAGATAATGGCCCTTTCTAAGGTTAGAGATTTCAACAAAGCCTAAAAGCCCAAGAAGTGAGCTCCAAGCATAGGCTTACTGGCTGGTCATCTGTATGTTCAGTCCTGAACCCTTAGGGGTAAAAGCAGCTTGGCTGCTTGAGTAGGGGATAGGAAAGAGGAAGAAAACCCCAAGGAGGATGAAGAGGATGAACAGTCTGTGTGGGTTTACTGGAAGGAGTTCTGCCATCAGTGAAGAACTTGGTAGACAAGGTTCACCTCCCCTGGACTTCTCCAGCCCCAGAGGTTAGAGATGGTCCCTGTACTAGCTTAATAGCTGTCAAGCAGTGTAACCCTTCTCCAGAAGAGTGAGTTGAGGCTGGGATGCTGCAGTGAGCATCTGGGAAATGCAGCTCTCATCAGAGATTCTGGTCTTTGGAGGGGGATAGGGGAGACTGTCTTCTGAGGTGTTAATAATAATAATAAAGCAAATATTTTTAATATTTAGTGCTGGGATGTGGTGTGGGAAACAGAAAAATGTTGCAGATTCTAGAAAATTCCGGGTGGGTCACTGTCAGTTGGCAAAAGAAGAGGGATTAGTGGAGGATATGGTCTGGGAGGAAACGGGGAAAGGAGGGGCTGCAAAAGAAGGGCTGCCATCCACAACAGCAGCATTATGTGTGTCAGAGATTAATTCAATT
Source organism: Bubalus bubalis (assembly GCF_019923935.1). Classification (NCBI taxonomy): domain Eukaryota; kingdom Metazoa; phylum Chordata; class Mammalia; order Artiodactyla; family Bovidae; genus Bubalus; species Bubalus bubalis. The sequence goes on from NC_059181.1 coordinate 54,529,556, forward strand.
GTCATATTTCAAATTAGATTTATAGGTGCTCCTTCCCCCACTCCCACAGAGCAGTGACTTAACGAGTTGTCATCTCAATTTTTAATTGCAATTTTTCAGTATATTAGCATCTAAAGTCTAGATCTGACTGAGGCGATAGTTTGTATGTACGTGAACAACTACATGACTAACAATCGAGAGAGCTTCTCAAGTCTCCAGATGTGGTGGGAAGGGTGATGCGGCAGGCACCGGCCGCTCTTTTTTGCAAGAGTATGCTCCCGAGGTATCAGGAGGTGAAAAAGGTGTGAGTGTTGCAGTGAATTTCCTCAGCCCAAGATGCACACACACACATTAACAAGTTCAGTAAAAAGTCCTCCTGAAACCTGACAAGTCCAGCTAAAAGCAAAAGGCAGTCTCCTACCGTAAAGGCGAGCCAGACAGACGCCCGGCGGATCGCTGCGGATACCCGGGCAGCCTCAGCTCAGGAGAGCACAACCGAGCCGCCGCTACCCGGGCACTCTTGCCTGGTTCTTGGGCTACATCCGCGGGCTGCGGAAAGCCAGGGCTCTCGCCCAGCTTCATAACACACGTTTCCCGAAGCACTCTCAAACCCTGTACCCTACGGCAAACCTCTTGGATCTGGCAAAGGTCAGAAATGCAAAAACTGAGACAGGGGACAAATTTTACTTCAATGCAAAAGATTGACCACACACACACCTATTTTACTTCAACCCCAAAGACTGAACACATACACAGACACAGAGAGAGATACACACCCCCAACCCCGTGCCACCTAATTTCTTTTCCCTGGTTAGAAAAAAAGGATTACTTGCCCACAGAGGCTTGGAGATGGGGGGCAAGAGGTTGGTCCGAGGCTAGGTTCACCTGCTGCTGAGGTGAAAGAGCAGTCACAGGATGGAAGCCGACCTGAGCAGCAGCTCAGAGCTGGGTGGTAAGGGGGATTGCAAAGACCCTCAAGTTCGCTTTTAGCTTTTTATTTTTTATTTTTTTTTCGCATTTGCGTCACTAAAGGGTTAAACACAGCGGGGCTCCAACACCCCCCTCTCAACGCCTCCCCACTCCCCCTCCCCTTTTTGTCTTCCCCCTCCCCTCCCGCGCGTCGCTAGGAGGTCATCAAGCGCTCTGTCCAGTCCGCGTTCTCAAGCCCCTCCGCTTCCCGCCCATCCGGCCCGTGGCTGCTTACGAAGAGGTGTGCGCTCACCGAGGGGCGTGTTCCAGCACTGGGAGACGCCGAGCATCCCCCGGTTAGACCTCAGAGCAGAGCCAGCCATGGAGCGGGGCGGGGGAAAGTTTGGCACCTTGAAAGGGGTTGTTGAACTGGGGTGGGCGGGGCGCCCGAGGGTACTTTAGCTCTCCGAATTCAAGGGCGCCCGCTGCCCGGACCTGAGGCGGTGTGCGGCCATGGACCGCGGAGCTGCGGCGGCCCAGGGCACTGCCCCGCCTCAGGATGGAGAGCAGCCCGCGGAATCTCCAGAGCCGCCGCCGCCGTGGCCGCCGCCGCAGCCGCCGCTCCTGCCGTCGCCGCCGGCGCGGGCTCCTCGGCTGCTCCGCGCGCCTTCGCCGGAACCGGCACCGCAGTTCTGTCCAGAGCTTGCTCCAGAACCTGGTCCGGAGGCGACCCCAGAACCAGCCTCAGAACTCGACACAGAACCGATCCTAGAACCAGATAGAGAACCAGCCCCAGATCCAGCCCCTGAGCCGATCCCAGTACCAGCCGTAGAACCGGCCCCCGAGCCGGCCCCAGTACCAGCCAGAGAACCAGCCACAGAGTCCTGCCCTGAGCCGGCTCAAGTGTCCCGTCTGGAGCAGAGCCCAGCACCACATTTATTGCAGTGTCCGGTGGTCGCTCCAGAGAAGGGTCTAAGGACCTCGCCAACGCCGCGAACACCAGTGCCAGTGCCACTGTCCAGTATAAAGGTAAGAAAAAGACCCCCTGGGGCGGGAGGGCTCGTAGCCAGGCGAGGCCGTATGGCTATCCTGCTTTTGGGACTCTGGGCACCCTTAGCATCCCATTTGGTTGCCACGGACTAGCAAAGATGCTCGGAAAGATGCGGGGATGTGGGAGCCCAGGGAAGAGGGAAGCGGTTGGGAGGCGGGAAGCAACATGTGGAAGTGAGAGTGGGCTGTTAGGGGTCTAGAAACCGGGGTGATAGCACCGGTTGGGAGTCAGAGCAGTGTTTCCTATGAGAAGTGACAGTGCGGTGAGCGCCTATATCTTGAAAAAGAAGAGGAAGACGACCCAGGGAGCGAAAGAGACCTACAGAGGTGTTAGCGGCCGGTCCACGGTACCCAGGGATGGGATTGAGTGGGGGCAGTGGGATACACCTATTAGCCGCGGTCACTGCCGCAGAGGCCCAAGCTGTGGAGCCGCAGTCGTTTGCTTGACCCCCTCCCTGCCACTGGGGAGGGAGTCCTCAGCTTGGGCGCAACTGGCAGCGCTCCAGGGAAGGGCCCGGAGTCTCTGTTGCCCGCTGGGCGCTGGTAGTCGATTCGGGTGGGGATTAGGGGTTGGGCGGCGCCCACGCGCACTGCAGGGGAAGGGCAGGGTTCGCCCGAGAGGACTGGGGGAGCATGCGTGCGTCGAAGCCACCATTCCATCTGTTTGCAGGATTTCCCGTCAGGTAGGTGCAAACACAGTGTTACAGTGATGGGCCGCGTCACAAGCGGGCGACTGGCATCCCGCACTGGTGCCAGTTGAAATGGTACAGGAGTCCTGGTTTAAAGACAGGAAAATAGGAGTTGATATTTGAGAGCGTGTGAATGGGAACCCTCCTCTCTTCCAGTCTTCAGAGACGCCTTTGCAAATGTTGCACTTCACCGGGATCCTCCAGCTAAGGGGGGAGGGGGAAGAAAGAAGGTTTTTGGTCTTTCCTTGGACCTTGAAACCCCAAAAACGGCGTCTGATCTTCAGGAGTCTGTCTCTCATGCTTTCTTTGTGCTCCCCCTACTCTTCGTTTTCCTAAACTTCGTTCCACAAGATTGTGAAAATCATAATAATGTATACATACACCTTCATTGAGCTTAACCCCAAAGAAAAACAATACAAAACACAGAAACAACACACCACACCAACCTGCTGCTTAGCAGGGCATAGGGACAAGGCTCAGAATCCTGTCACTCTGGACCGCACACTTGTAGAATGTAGGGGAATGGGAGACAGAGGTTGTCATCTTAAAATGGAAATGGAAGCGCTGGTTGCTTCCTGAGTTATGAATAGGGAGGCTTGAATTCGCGAAAAAGAGGAACAATGAAGGGAAAAGTTTCACAGGGGAAAAAAGTGCACAGGTTTCAAAAGAAAGAAAACAGAACTGCAGGAGATTAAGATTAAAAAAAAAATCCAACAATCCCGCTTTCACAGAGGGTGGATCTCCACGCCCCACCATTTCCTCCTGCAGCCCTTCCCTGCAGTGATCTCTAGGGCAGCTGGGCCTGGGAGGTCACCCTAACCAGGTGCTTGCTCTTGTCTTTTTGGAAGAGTTTGCATAAAGCTGATAAGAAGAACAATAAGGCTGACCTGACTTGTGGCCTTCTTGAGATTCCAACAGCAGGACTGAGAAACTGACACCTGAAGGCTTAATTACCAGGATGGTCAGTGAATGTATGGCCTCTTTGGCCTCCGAAAGACTGACTGGAGGCCGGGAGCTCCAAGGATGAGCCCTGTGACAGAGGGAAAGCATCTCTCACCAGCTTGACAAGAAAATTTCTATTGCCAGACAGATAAGGAGCATCAAGGTAGGTGTTAGCTTGTGTTAGCTTCCTCCACATAGTGTCCATTCAGGCATGCTAGCCAGCTGACCCACAGGTACTTGGCCATCTCAGCAGGTGACCATGACCACCTCCCTCCAGTTTGATTTTGCCAAGTAGAGCTGGTCTTTTGTTCAGTCACTTATCTTGTAGATTGAGTTTCTTCCCATCTGTGAAAAGGGCCATATACACGAACCCTAGAGGGTTTTGAAGGATGCAAAAATCTGGATAATGCTAAAACTGCCAGGAGCAAACACTTCTCCAACAGTCTAGGTGTTGCTATGCAATTGTTCCCTGGTGCAGATGAGAATACCTGATCTTCAGTGATAGGACCATTCTCGGCTGCATTCTCCTCAGGCAAATAGCACCCAAAACCAGCTGACTTGCATCTTAACATTCAAGGCAAACGGGCTGCCATCTTATCTAGGGTTTTGTTGCATTGTTCTCAGACACTGCCTTCTTGAGGCAAGCTTGGGGAATGACATATATATACACACACACATATATGTACACACACACAGAATCTTAGAGATCAAAACAATATATAGCTCTCATCATACAATGAAATCCTACATGGTAAGGCACAGTCAGTACCAGTAGCATGAAACTAGCCTGACAAATCAAAGGACAAAATGAGTGAAACTAAGGCTTTGAATGTGACTGTAAATTTCTCCCAGATAACTTTGCTGACCAGTACTGCACTAAAAAAAAGTCTTCTAGTGTGTAGTCTGCTCTCTTTGGGGGTTTCAGAACCTGCTGGTTGCAAATCTATGACAAGCATAAGGGTAGAGACAGAGAAAAGAGGACTAGTATTTTCTTTCCAAATAGCTACCAGAATAACAGTCTGTGAACCAAATTTATTTCCTTCCTTTCTGAAATGGTTTAACTTCCAGGAAATGAGCCACGGTCTCCCACCTGGTGGCAGCAAGTATAAGTAAAGACGTGTGAATTGGTTCTTTAACAATGCTATAACTCTCTTGGGCGGGGCGGGGGGGGGGTCCTACATGTGAACCATATTTGCTTCCTTTCCTTCAGCTGTGGTTGAAAAAAGACCATATGTATTTTTATTCATTGGGTTTGATCAGCTATGAAATTATAATCACACCACACAGGTGACTGATGAAATACACTTTTGTGGCTTTTATTTCTAGGGTGGAGAGGGGCCTCTGTATCCCTCACTCCTAATGACTACACAGCAGTGACCATTATATCCCAAACCTAACAGAACAGTTTCCTGGTATTTTTGCACACATTTTCTTGAAAAGCAGCAGGCATTTGCTTATATGACACCTGGTAATTCTTGCTGGAATGCTTTATTATCTTACCTATGACCAAGCTTCTCAAAGGTAGATACCATCTCTCCTTCCCGGTGCCCAATACAATTCAGCCCTTACTATTTTTGCTCAATAAACACTCGCTGAAGCTTGAAACCTATCAATTCCATTTTCAACAATGACATAGAGACTGCTTCTGTGAATGAATAAAAAATGCATTCTCACTTGTTTCAGTGGGATAAGTAAATGCTTATTTAAATAGCCTGGAATATATAGCCCTTGGGGAAATGCAGTCAATCTTTCCATTTTCAGAATGAATGTTAGAATCATAATTAAGAAGCAAATTACTAACAATTAAAAAACTGATTTGGAAAGTGTCCTTATTCCCTGCAGTCTCAGCAGCAGCAGACTAATGATGTTGTTGATTTCAGGGGTAATACATTTTTTTTCCCTAAGTGAACAGAATATCTGCAGTGACTGTAAACAGCTTCAGGATTGTAAATTCGAATGTTTAACCTGTTGAAGGTGAGGATGAAATTACTTTCTTTCCTCTTAGGCTCTTTCCCCCCTCCTTACCAGGTTTTGATGACACCATCTGATATATTTGGTATATTCTGAGAGCGCCTGAGCATTTGCTGCAGGATGTTCTAAAAAAGATAATGAGATATTTGGCCAGTGGTCTTTCTTTTCTGAGAATACAGTTCTTATGTGTTTATTAAAATCTCCAACTGGGGCTTCTGGGGATCTGCAGCCCAAAAGGCACAGGAACGGCTGAGCCATCAGTTACCCAAAGTGCTTTCAGGGAAAGGGGGAAAATCCACAGAGGCCAGGAAAGCATTCAGGGGCATTATAACAAGGATTATATAATGCCTACTGCTAATATGGTACTCTACAGTTTGCAGAATGCTTTCCTCTGCATTATTAACTCTTTTATTCCCCTGAAGAAGGCAGCAGGGTGGGAGAGAGCAAAAATAGAATGTGATACCTAATGAGTGCATGCATGCTAAGTCACTTCAGTGGTGTCTGACTCTTTGTGACCCCCACGGACCATAACCCACCAGGCTCCTCTGTCCATGAGACTCTCCAAGGAAGAAAACTAGAGTGGTTGCCATTTCCTTCTCCAGTGACACCTAATGGGGTATAACTATCAATTTATCTATTATAGACTTTTTACAAATCCAACATATGCCTTTCTGTGACACACAAGATGCTCATTTGTTTAAGAAAAATTTTTAAGCTGACATTCCATTAGGCTTGATTTTTTTCCCAAAGTAGTGATTGCTGTTCCCTGTGTGATGCTCCCAGAGGAGACCATCATAGAACAGGAGCCTGAGAAGGAAGGAGAAGAGGCACAAGACCCTGAACCTATTACTCCCAAAGAAGCCCGCCTTTTTTTCTGGAAAGAAAATAAATAGAAATTCTGCTAGGGATATGGTTCCCAATCTTTCCAAAGCCTGCCTACTATAATCCTCTAAGTGGAAAAAAAACATGAAGCATTTAAAAAAGAAAGCAGCCATTCCAAAAGGGAGATGCCCCCCACCCTCACCAAAGCAAATAAACCTTATTCTCAAAATAGAAGAAACAAATTTACAATTTTTTTAAAAAAGAAAGGGACAATGACCCCAGATAATGAAACTCCCCTGAAAATTCTTTTAAGAAAAAAAAATTCTAAAGGGAGGAGCTCCTCTCCCTCGACAAAGCCCATGAAACATGTCCCCAGGAGAAAAATTTTAATGAAAAGAATGAAACAATGAGAAATCATGTCAAGGTAAACAGTATTTTTCACCCTAAAATTTTCTTGAAATTTATAAACTTTATTTGCAGCTCATGGCCCATGCCCAGTCTCTCACAAAACCTATGGGGGTGAAAATAAGTTGATGTCCACCAATCTCATCAAAGCTCCCTACAGTCATCTCTTCCAATTATATGTCATGTCCAAAATAAGCAAGTCCTTAGAGACAGAAAGTAGATTAGTGGTTGCCAGGAACTGAAGTGGGTGGGAGGGCAAGTGTGGGTGATAGCTAAAAGGTATAGGGTTTCTTTGGAGGGCGATAAAAATGTTCTGAAATTAGGCAATGGTGATGTTTGGGTGGGACTTCCCCAGTGGCTCAGTGGTAAAGAATCTACCTGCAATGCAGGAGACACAGAAGATGCAGGTTCCATCCCTGGGTCAGGAAGATCCCCTGGAGGAGGAAATGGCAACCTGCTCCAGTATTCTTGCCTGAAAAATCCCATGGACAGAGAAGTCTGTGGGCTATAGTCCAAAGGGTCGCAAAGAGTAGGACATGATGAGCACAAGCACAATGTTTGCACAGCTTGTGAATATACTAAAAACCACTGACTTGTATGCTGTAAAATCGTGAATCTTATGGTATGTGAATTATATCTTAATTAAAAAGATAAGAGATTATTCCTCCAACTATATGATAATAAACCTACTACCTTCCCACAAATAAGCAAACAAATGAATAAATTTTGAAAGAGAGAATCCTCTTAAGGCCTTCCAACCTCACCAAGAAAAATAAATTTTATTCACTTCCATTTTTTTTTCTTTTGAGAAAAACAAAAGGGGAAATCTCTTCAAGGGCATATACTTTCAAAATCATCAAAATCAATGAAAGTTATGAATCCCTCCACCCAGATACATGTAAACATTTTAACTTAATAAAGAAAGAAATATTAAAGGATAAGGTTCCTAATCTTACCAAATCCCCTGAATGTTTAATTCCCATGAAAGGGGGGAAAACAAATAAATAAATAAGGGGACATGCCCCATCCTCACCAAGAACATGAATATTATATCAAAATACAATTTCTTTAGGATTTTTAAGATTTAAAAGAAAATTAATGATGGAAAGACATGTGTGTTGGTGGATGGGATAATATCAAAGAAATGAATACAAAATCCTCTTAAAAAGAAGCTCCAATCTCACAGACACATGAACTTTTCTGTCAAAATACAATGAAAACAAATGCAAACAATTTTTTAAAAGAAGAAAAAAAGAAAAGGAAATCCTTCTAGTGAGAGGTGACCTGAATTCATCCAAACCCCAAAGCTTTATTTTTAATATAAGAAATTTTTAACTTGGAAAGGTAAGAGAGAAACAGAAACAAGACCAAGAAAGTCCTCTTAAGGAAAGATGTCCCCAGTCTCCACAAAGTTCCCTTTTCTCAAAACAAGTAATGCATTTAGAATTAGAGGGGAAAGAAGAAAGAAAATAATATAACATTTTAAAAGAGAAATCTCCTTTTTAGGGAATGATGAAGCTCCCAAACTCACCAAAGTCCCTGAAAAATTTTTCCCCAAAGAAAGAAAGAAAGAGAATGAGGGAGGTCGGAGAAGAGGAGGAGGAAAGGGAGAGAAAAGATAGGAGGGGAAAAGAAGGGGTAGAAAGGAGCGAAGAATGGAAGAGGAGGAAGAAGAAAATAAATTAAGGAGTAATTTTTAAAGGAAAAAATTCATAGGGGAGGTGAACCAATGCCTTATTGAAAATAACAAATGTTATTTCTGATAATCAACCCACCCCACGCCCCATAAAAAGGAGAAATAAAACACAAAATCTCTTTATAAAGCTTCTTCAAAGGGAGATACACCCAGTCTCACTGGAACCCTGGTACCTTATCTATATCTTCCAGCCTTCAAATATTTTTTTTTTATTAAAAGGAAAATAAGAAATTCTTTCAAAGACAAATGTTCCCAATCTTACTTCTTCCAAATAGATTACTTATTTTAAAGAAAGAAAGAGAAATCCTCCTGAAAAGGGCTCCCCAATCTCATTAAAGTCAGTGGCCCTTAGAGCTCCTGTCCACAATACCTGTTTAAAAAAAAAAAAGGAAGTCCTCCAAACCTAAAGAGAGGTGCTCCCTCTAAAGAAAAAATTTTCCATCATAGGAGATACCCTCAAATTCACTAAAATCAATAATGATTCCTCTCCACACTCAAAGGGTTTGGAAAAAAAAAAAATTTAAGAGGAAAAGAAGAGAAACCCCCCTAACCTAAGGCAAGTTGGCCATAATCTCACCAACAGCCTTGAACTTTATTCCCCTAAAGAAACTTTTTAAAGAAAGAGCAAAACTGAGAAAAAAAGACCAGTCTTTTAAGAAAAAGTACCCTCTCTACCCACCCCACTCTAAAGACTAGAAATTATTACACAAAGAAAAGTGGTCACTCAGTCGTGTCCGACTCCTTGCAACCCCAAGGACTGTAGCCTACCAGGCTCCTCCGTCCAAGGGATTTTCCAGGCAAGAGTACTGGAGTGGGTTGCCATTCCCTTCTCCAGAGTATCTTCCCGACCCAGGGGTTGAACGCAGGTCTCTCGCATTGTAAGCAAGATGCTTTACCGTCTGAGCCACCAATGAACAATGCAAAGAAAAGGTTTTATCATTCTAGAACCAGTGAACCTAGGGCTTCCCAGGTGGCGCTATTGGTAGAGAACCTGCCTGCCAATTCCGGAGACCTAAGAGATGTGGGTTCAATCCCTGGGTCAGGAAGAACCCCTGGAGGAGAGCAAGATCCGTGGAGGAGAGCATTGCAAACTGCTCCAGTATTCTTGCCTGAAGAATCCCATAGGCAGAGGAGCCTGGTGAGCTAAGGCCCATAGGGTTGCAAAGAGTTGGACATGACTGAAGTGAGTTAGCATGCATTGCACGCACACCAGTGAACCTTAAATTCAGAACATGAAGCTGAAGAGTTTGTTGTTGTTGTTTAGTTGCTAAGTCATGTCCAACTCTTTGCCACGCCATGGACTGTAGCCCATCAGGCTCCTCTTTCCATGGGATTCTCCAGCCAAGAATACTGGAGTGGGTTACCATTTCCTTCTCCAGGGGATCTTCCTGATCCAGAAATGGAACCCATGCCTCCTGCATTGGCAGCCAAATTCTTTACCACTGAACCACCAAGTAGGCTGAAGTGTAGTCAATGTTTAATTCCAGGCTGGCTTCTCTCTGCCCCCCGGCCCATTTCGGGTTAACCTCTCCCATCCATCAGTCAGGGCGTACACTCAGGAAAGGCCAATCCTGTCCATGGAAAACAGAATTAATAAGGAAAACCTTCTGAGGAAAAAATCATATACTTCTTTTACAAATCAAACAGAAATAATTTGGGAATTAGCTGTATTAGTATGCCTCTCTAATACTATAGAACTTCAAGAGCTGATGATAAACTTAAAGCAATGACATTCTTACTACTAATTTTCAAATTAGACACACACCCCTACCTAGCTGAGAAGGAGCTTAGCCAGTTCAATAATGGTGTTCTGACAGTGGCTGTCTAATCATGTGCTCACTTAAATGTCTGTTCTTGTAGAGTGACAAAGGGCCTGGCTCTTACAAATACATACAATTTCCAAGTCAGGTTTATAAGCAGAGAATAAGACTCAATGTTTTCCAAACTTTAAACTTCATTTACTTATTTAAAAATTAAATTGATATTTGGCAAAACTAATACAATTATGTACAATTTAAAAAATAAAATAAAATTAAAAAAATAAATAAATAAATAAAACGGAAAAAAAATTAAATTGAAGGTCCTACCATATAGCACAGGGAACTATATTCAAGATCTTGTAATAACCTATAATGGAAAATAATCTGAAAAAGAATAGGTGTGTGTGTGTGTGTATATATACACATACATACATATAACTGAGTAACTTTGCTGTACACCTGAAACTAACACATTGTAAACCAACTATACTTCAGTTTTTTAAAGGGTTTAAAAAAATTTTAATTACACTGGGTGCCTCTTTTGTGTCCCTACTTGCTTAGCACTGAGGAATCCATGGTGGGCAAAATCACATAGATGAGATTTCCTTGAAGCAACACTAGTAAATGAGGGACCCAGTTACCAAAACAGATGTACAGGGAGTGATTATTTGCTTTCCCAGCTTGCTTTACCAAGGCATTCACTCAGTCAATTCTTTCAGCATACCTCTTCTTAAACAAAAATGTAATGCAATAAAACAATGAAATATATACTAATTTCAGGGAATGTGGAAAATCATGAAAGCTTCCAAAAAGTAAATAAAAATTATATAGCAACCGACCAATCAAGAGATAATTACTCATATATTTTTCTCATTTATTTCCTCTGAATACATGCTTATAGTCTACATCAGTGAGATGTTAGGGAATGTGCAATTATGTCTCAAGCTTCCTCCTACCCCAGTCACCTCCCTCACTTAATCATTAGGTCATGTGCATTGTTCTACACTGTATTTGAAAGTGAAAAAAAGTGAAAGTATTAGTCACTCAGTCCTGTCTGACTCTTTGTGACCCCATAGTCTGTAGCCCGCCAGGCTTCTCTGTCCATGGAATTCTCCAAGGAAGAATACTAGAGTGGGTAGCCATTCCCTTCTCCAGGGGATCTTCCCGGCCCAGTAAACACTAATTAATTTTAGCTTAAAATGTATCTACCTGTATGATATGCTTGCTAAACATATGCTTGAAACATAACTATTAAGGGATGTATTAGAGGTATAAAGCAATGAGAGTATACATTTTATGTATACACAATTGGTGTGTCTACACAAACAAAATGTCTCATATATAAATAGCAGACTGAACTCACATTTACTTGGCCATCTAGATTTCATTTGTCCAGCTAGGTTTGTGACTTGAGTTTGGGGGAGACTCACTGTTAAATTTCCAAAAGGAAAATCTAAGTGTCTGAGACTATTTTTTAGCCATATGCAAAAATGTACTGATGGCTTTGTCTCTTTAACACAAAGTTACAGAATCATGCTTTTCTGTGTACCTCCTACCCAGAAGGGAAATACCTATGTGTGAGGACATTATCAACAATTATTAGGAGACAGACTATTCAATTTATCCAGCTTTCATTAACCCAATATAGAAAATTAAGAGAGTTAATAAAATGTGTACAATCCAACCAAGATTGAATCAGTAATTTAAAAGGCAAATGTAATGCAGTATTGGGTGGCTAAGTGGTTAAGAACAGGCCTGCCAATGCAGAACATGTGGGTTCCATCCCTGGATCAGGAAGATCCCCTGGAAAAGGGAATGGCAACCCACTCCAGCATTCTTGCCTGGGAGATCCCATGGACAGAGGACCCTGGTGGGTTACAGTCCATGGTGTCGCAAAAGAGTTGGACACAACTTAGCAACTAAACAATAACTATGCAGTATTAAGATCAAAATCTTCAGCCTTGTCTGTAGCACTTAGAGATTCTCATCTTCCAAAGTGTTACAAGTATTTGCCGTTTAAGTCTTTTGCTTTTAAAAAGCCTGTAAGAGAGATACTGGCCCCTGAGAACAGGGATTCCCATTGCCTTGTTTCCCTCATAGCAACACAAGGCAAGGTACATGATACTGTGGGATTCTGAGATAAGCGTGATGCTCCCACCCAGAGCTTTGGTGAGTTCTTCTGAAACAAGAAGTGATGAGCATGCGGACTGAGCCTGGCCCCTGCCTCCAGGAGCAGGAGAGGCTAGAAGCACTGCTCACAGGACTCAACTAAGAACACTCAGAATCCTGGATGTTCATTCATTTGCCTTCTGCTGCAGGTAATGTTCTCTTCTGGGATTTTGCAACTTGAGGCAGGAAACGAAAGGTACCTGCTGAGTAAAATTTGTTCATCTCCTTGGCTCTGAGTAGAGATGCTTGAAATCAGGAAAATTTCTCAGTAACCCTGGGCTTTGTCAGTTGAGTTCCCATTCTCCTGAAGTGGCTTCAGCATCATCCTCCAAATCCCAACTCTAATAGTAGTTGCCACATCCTATTTTAGAATTACCTTGATTGTTAACTTTCCTTTAATAAGTGTCATTTGTAATTAATAAGTGTAATCTATTATCTACTTTTAACATACTATTTCATGGTTTACTTACATCACTGTACATCTCCCTTGCAGTATAAAAGGAAAATGTGATGTAGCATTATTAAAACAGCTAAGCATAAACAGAAGAGAGGATAGTAAATGAGGCTATAAAACAAGATTATTGATTTCAGAAAATTAACAAGTTGGTGCCCTTCTCACTAACAATTAATGCTTATTGTGACGATTTCCCTCCTGCCAGACTTGAGTAGAACATAACTTTTCTCTTACCCATAATTTGGATACTGTTGTCCCTTTCTCCCTCACCTTAATCAGCTTGAATAATGTTAAGACTAATTAAAATGATAACTTTGGTGTTTACCATGGTCTCCTTTGCTTTAATGTACTCAACTTGTAACAAGATCTCCAGGACATTTTTGCTTGTTTTTGACTTCACTTTGGAAGTCCAAGCACCCATTCAGTGGCTCTCTTCATGGTTTTCCTATTATATTGCTTCTCATTAGTGAGTCCTCTGTCTAGAAGTTCTTGGAAAAGTCTTATTTTGCCTTTCCAACATCCCTCATCAGAACTAAAGTTTTTTTTTTTAAGTTTTTTAAAAAGAAGAAAAATTCTTTTCTTCTAATGGTGCAAATCAAAAACATACATTCCCAGGCAGCTTGAAAGCCAGCTTTGTTTTTTTATTTGTTTGTTTGTTTGTTTCCAGTATAGCATAAGCATCATTGTGAACTACACATATCTGCTAATTCGTCCCATTAAGTGTTAATAATTAGATATTGATGTTCTGGGCTTCACAGGTGGAGCTAGTGGTAAAGAACCCACCTGTCAATGCAGAGATATAAGAAATGTGGGTTTGATCCCAGGTGAGGAAGGTCCCCTGGAGGAGAGCATGGCAACCTCCTCCAGTATTCTTGCCTGGAGAATCCCATGGACAGAGGAGCCTGGTAGGCTACAGCCAACAGGGTTGCAATGAGTTGGATATGACTGAAGCAACTTAGCACACACGCACTGATGTGTTAAATGCTTTACGATATGGTACATATTTGGAGGACAGTTACATAAGTATTTTAGAGTGTTTTAATGAAAACACTAAGTCAGTTGAGGATTTTGAAGATGGAATGGGGAAAGCATTATTACTTTTCCAATTGATAAGAATGGAATAAAGTTGCCCATTACCCAAACTTTTCATGGATGGATTAGATTCAGATATAAGGGATTGCCTAATAACAAATTTACTTTGATATAAGAAATTTAGGAGGAAGAATGAAGTTGTTTGAGGAAAGTGGAAACACTATATCTTCCTCAAACCTAGAGAAAAGTGGAATTAAATTAAACAGGGACAGTGGAAAATATCAGGTAGAAATGTGGTATGCTTGAAGAATTATGGTATGCTTCAAGAAGAATTATGCTTCAAGAAGAATTATGCTTCAATTGGGCAAGTGAGGCAGGGCCTACAGATGGGAGAGTGAGGTATATGGACTTAGAAGTAAACGCCACTTTGATAACATTGTAGACTACAGATTGAAATGTTGTGGAAAATAAAGTGGATTGGGCAAAGTCCTATTGAAACTTTGAAGGCAACTTATACAATTGTGTGTATCATTCAACTGATAGGGTACAACCACTGGAGAGCTGTTGATTAGTAAAATAATGACTGAAGCAGAGGGTTGGCTGATAAGGCATGTAATTAAACACTAACTTTTAATTTCCTTGTATACCAAATTCCAAATAAAACTATTAAAACTAAAAATGGAAGAAAATAATTACATTATCTAGTGTCCCTTTTCTATTGTTTTGGGCCTTCTTTGGCCACATTACACTTTTGTAAGAGCCTAATGTGCTTTCTCTTCAATATTTTTCCTATTTCATACCACAGGATTTTCTACAGAGAAAATAAGAAACCATGATGGGAATCCAGTGAAACCTTTTATCTTCAGTATTGTAGACCCATGGACTGTTGTGAAAGGGACCTTTGGAGTGTTTTTAAAACAATAGTCCAGTATTTTAAAAAACCTTTTTAGCAGTAGAATCTTTTAATGTTTTTCTCAATGAAGTCAAATGAAAGCCTAATATTTAACACAAATGCAAGAAGTATTTCATTAGTCCTTATCTATGCTAATTTGGATCTGTAACTGACCTACCTTCCCAATTCTTTATTTTAAGCTAATAGGAAAGTGAGTTTGTACTCCCTGTTTAGTACTGGCTTCTTAGCAAGGGTGCTGGTGATGTAGGAACATGCTGTATAATAAAAAGAAGAAAGTCAGAGTTTAAACTTTGACCTAATATTCCAGAAACTAGATAATACTGTCCTGGAAACATGGTCATTCTAGAGAGTTCCTCCCTCCTCACCCACCCCAGGAATGTATTACAGCTGTCTTATAAAGTAGGTTGTCATAAAGTAGGTTGTATACTGTCTTTGCTTGTAGAAACATTTTTGTTATTGGGGATTGTGTTCCTGACTAAGGACACCACAAGTAAATTGTAGATAGAACTAAAAGTAGGTAATAAAAGCTAATATATAACTGTAAGCTTCTGTAATAATTTAAAACAATAAAATTGTTCCAAAACCTATAAAATGGGTATAAATGTGTCATACACATTGATTTTGTAAGGGGCCCCAGGGTACTGTAAAATGTGCATTTGAGGAAATGTATATGTTTCCATGCTACTCCCTCATTTCATCCCCCACCCTGTACTTTCCACACTGTGTCTTCAAGTCTGTTTTCTATGTCTGTCTCCCTTGCTGCCCTGCAAATAGGTTCATCAGTACCATCTTTCTAGATTCCATGCACATGTGTTAATATATAGTATTTGTCTTTTTCTTTCTTACTTTACTCTATACAATAGGCTTTATACAATAGGTTACTCTACTCTTACTTTACTCTATACAATAGGTTCATCCACCTCATTAGGAGTGACTCAAATGCATCCTTTTCTCTTATAGCTGAGTAATGATAGCCAGTGGGAATTTGCTGTGTGACACAGGGAGCCCAACCCAGGGCTCTGTGACAACCTAGAGAGGTGGGATGGGGTGGGAGGTGGGAGGGAGGCTCAAGAGGGAAAGGACATATGTATAACTATGACTGATTCATGCTGATATATGGCAGAAACCAATATTGTAAACAGAAAACAATATTGTAAAGCAATTATCCTCCAATAATTTTTTTAAATGTGCACATGCAGCACATAAAAGAGCCAATTCTACATAAATGTAATCTATTGTTATTATTTATTTAGAATTCATACTCTGCCTGCATCCAAAAAGAATATAAAGTATTCTACAAAATTAAACACATAAAATAGGACAATTAAGCACGAATAAAGATAGGACAAAACCAGTTCAAAGCAGTGGTGAATGAGACTTTAAACTAATATATACTAGTTATAATAAACCCTAATTACACATTTAATTAGCAGTGCTTTTGTCTTCTGCCTTTGGTGGTGGAAGAACTTTAGAGAATGATTTGAATGACTCATGTTTCTTAAAGTTGGTATCCGAGGAAGTTAGAGCTAATGCCTCATTTTTATGCAATACATCTTCCTCTAGCAAGCTCTGTGTGTGTGTGTGTGTGTGTGTGTGTTAGTCGCTCAGTTGTATCTGACTCTTCGCAACCCATGGATTGTAGCCCACCAGGCTCCTCTGTCCATGGTATTCTCCAGGCAAGAATACTGGAGTGGATTGCCATTCCCTTCTCCAGAGGATCTTCCCGACCCAGGGATTGAACCCAGGTCTCCTGCATTGCAAGCTGTAGCAACCACAAAATTAAGAACTAGAGGTTGCCAGGACTGTGGCATAGGTGTTAATTAGCTATCCTAAGAGGCTACAGGTTTGGATTATTTTGGTATGCCTGAATTTTTCTAATATTCTAACGTATGTATGTGACTAAGAGGCATATAAGTATGGAACTTTCTCAAATAAAATTTATTTCTGAAATAAATTAAAATGATACTTTGTAACCAGACATTCAATAGTTTTTGACTCTTTCTTGGATTGGGAGGTACTTCACATTGGTTCTAGTCCTGATCACTCTTTATATAGCTGTGTAATAAGGAGTCGGAGAAGGCAATGGCAACCCACTCCAGTGTTCTTGCCTGGAGAATCCCAGGGACAGGGGAGCCTGGTGGGCTGCCGTCTATGGGGTTGCACAGAGTTGGACACGACTGAAGCTACTTAGCAGCAGCAGCAGCAGTAATGAGTAAACTGCTTTATCTTTCTATAGCTTAGCTTTTGTGACTCTTAAATGAAGCCAGTAATGTGCGGCTGACTCAGTTCAGTTCAGCAGTCTTCTCTAGCAAGTCTTCACCAGTATCCCATCTGGGTTGGGTGCCCTTCTTCTGGACTCCTGTACCACCACCCTGTACAAACTTCTGCTTCTCATTTGCTTCTCATGAACTGAGCTTATCAGCTTGTGTCCCATTAAGGCTATAAAGATAAGGCTCTTAGGGCCTAACATACTTCATGCCACTCCATACATGGTGGCTGAACTACTTTATGAAAAATATAAAGACTGAGTGAAAAATTAGATTTAAAATACATATTTCAAAAATAAAAATATGCAAATACTGGCTTATTTTAGTATCATTTGCATATGTGCCATGATATTTGCCATCATCATTTTCTTTCTTTAGGTATACAGGTAAGTTTTAATATACTCACCCCTCAAAAGCTGGACTTAATGATGCAGGTGCATTACCAATAGGTGATGGGAGGCGGGGCTGCCTCCTATCCTCCCAGAAGGCTATAGTTTTTTCTATCTCACCCAGAAGGATCCTATATATTATTAGCACTCATGTATTGATCATGTGAACTTGAATTACTAGTCTTGAGTTATATGTGTAATCCTGATAAAAATGAGAATGATGAATTATCTAGTCAGGTTGTTTTTAAAAATGCAAATTTATTAAAACACAAGTATAGCAACACTAAAGAATATTATAGTATATAGAGAGCAAGGTTTTGTGTTTAACTACTTGGCATGATTTTCACTAATCTTAACTGTTAATCAGAATTTAATTTATTTATGGTATTCTTTTCACCACAGTTGAAAAGCTCCTGACTCATTATCTTGGTGTCAAATTTCTGTATCTGGCACCTGAATTTGAAGGTAGATGTCAATATGACTATTCTAAGGTTCTCCCTTTCTTGTGAGGAATAAAAAGCAACAATTAAGCTTTGATGTCCCCTTGGCAGTCCAAGTTTTATCCAAAATAGCTTTCTACTAGTTACAGGAAAAGCCTTAATTTATTTTACCAATGCCTCTGATCAGATCAGCACCCTGAGCTTGAAAATGCTCTGATCAGGAAAGTGAACATGGAGTCTCTACTTAGCAGGGAACTCTAATGGCCATCTTGTTTCCAATCAGGAGCTTCTCCATTAAATGAGGTGGAAAACTTCTACCATTTCTAGACTAGCTACTAGGCAGGATCACCACATAAAGCTGTGCAGGTTGTACACTATATGAGGCTGCCATGCCTAAGGGGACACCTTTTGCAAAGTAGACATCATAAAGATAGATACAGATATTTAGTCTAACAGTTTTCCTGCAGATGGCAGTCAAGTGCCTCACACTAACAAAATCAACTGACCCCTTTGAACAACTCTGGGGTTAGGAGCAGCAACTTTCCACTCAGTCAAAAATCTGTATATAATTTGTAGTTGGCCCTCTGTATTTGGACTTCCTTCATATATGCGCTTCCTCCATATCCAAGATTCTACATCTGCAGATTTAACCTACTGCAAATCATGTAATAGTATAGTATTTACTATTGAAAAAATTCCACCTGTAAGTGGACTTGAACAGTCAAATCCATTTTGTTCAAGGATCAACTGCTTTGTGACAATTTTCTGACAAGGGAAACTAAAATATCTTTAGCAAAGGTACATTTTCCTATTGTGTCTTATGGGCTAATCCTGATACTAATTCCTCACATTTAAATACAGCGGCTCCCTTAGCAACCCCCAGAAGCCTGTAAACCATATGGTTTATATGCTCAGAACTGATTTTAGAAGTCCCTATTTTACTTCATATCACATTTAACCTGAGCATCATTTTATGGACTCAGCACACATCCACTGTGCCACTCTGCTAGATGTGAGCATCATTTTAAAACAGAAAACTGTGACAAGGATTTGAACCAGGAGTTTACAGGGGCACAGTCATGGGAAGGTATACATCCATGGATACATGCTGGTAGATTCACTCCCAGGAACATACCCAAGTATATGTTCTTCAATAGATGAACAACCTGGTAGGTAGGCGTGTGCACATATGCATGCATGCACAACACACACACATGCACACAGAGATAGAGATTTAGTTGCACATTGAAGAATGTAAAGGAGGAGGCTCTGGCATCAAGCTCTTGCCCACCTCTCCTATTTAACCTGTTTTCAGCCTGTTTCATTCCCTGTCTTCTTTAGGCAATGATTTCCCTAAAGTTTACATGCTCTTATGTGATTTCAATTCAACAAACATCTCTAGGGCATACTAGTGACAAAGAACTGTGCTAAGTAGATATAGGAAGTCACTCAGTCTTGGAAGGTTATTTGATAGAAGTGAGATCCGAACTATGTCTGAAGATTGAGGAGGATAGGCAAGCATAGGGAAAGAGATGGGAGGCAGAGGGAATATCTTGAGTATAGACATGGAAGAAGTAGAAAGAGTGATACTCTGAGAATCCCACAAAGAATGGATATGTTTGGAACATTTAGTGCATCAGGAAGAAAGGCTAGAAAAGTTAGTTGGAAGCTAAATTGCACAGGGCCTTGAATGTCAGATGAAGGAATCGTGTGTTCTGTTTCATAAGCAGTAGAGAATTATGGAAGGTTTCTGACTGACAGTAACATGACTAGCTTTAGATTTAAGAAAACTGTCAATTTACAGGATGGGTTAGCCAGGAAGATGCTAGAGAAAGGGACATTAATCTAGGCAAGAGATATTGAGGACCTAAAGCAATGAGTATGAGAAAAAGTGGATAGAAGAGATACTGTCAGGATTTGGTTTGTAACTCATTTGGTGTGGATGGTGGGGAAAGAGGAGAATGGAAGATGACTCTCAACTTTCTAGCCCGAAGTTGTTAAACTGATAAAGAAAACAGGAGCAAAAACAGGCTTAGGTAGAATCCAGAGGAAGATTATGAGTACACTCGTGGAAATTTTGAGTTTCAGGTGTTGGTGATACCTAAGCTCAAGAGAGTGATTAGAAAATGGTGAGACTGCTGCTGCTGCTAAGTCGTTTCAGTCGTGTCTGACTCTGTGCAACCCCATAGACGGCAGCCCACCAGGCTTCCCCGTCCCTGGGATTCTCCAGGCAAGAACACTGGAGTGGGTTGCCACTTCCTTCTCCAATGCATGAAAATGAAAAGTGAAAGTTAAGTCACTCAGTTGTGTCCAACTCTTAGTGACCCCATGGACTGCAGCCTACCAGGCTCCTCCGTCCATGGGATTTTCCAGGCAAGAGTACTGGAGTGGGGTGCCATTGCCTTCTCTGGAAAAGGGTGAGAACTCAAGGGTTAAATGACCAAAGCATGTGTGTTTCCCACGAAATGTAGGCAAGGTGAGAAAAGTTTGTTTCTCCCCCCACCCACCACACACATACACACTAATTGAAAATAATGAACAAAACCAGTAGAATGGAAGAGAGATGAACATGAAAAAAATGTTTGGAGACATAGGCAGAGAAAAAGATATTGATTTCAAATTTGAAATATTGAGCAAGAAGAGAGAAAGAAGAGACTTTGTAATTTTTTACAGAAACATTTTCTTTGGAAGTGTTGATCCTGAGTAATTTTTTTCAACAACTTTTCTATCTTCTCCTTTGGCTGTTTTCTCTTTGTTGAGAAAAATTCTCTGAATGGGGATATTGTTCATGTGTTGTCCTTGGATAGGATGCAAGTAGCTTTTCTCTTATTACTCAAGTCTTTATCTGTGAGTCTAAGAATATACTGTGTTTTGGGAAACCAGTAAGTAAGGTTAACAGTTATCTAGTTATTGATAGGAAGACCATTAGAACATTTTTCTTATGTTAAAGAAGAATATATTGTTCTCTATATCATAAAGATTCTATTTTAAAGCTCTTCACATATAGTAGGCACTTAATAATTGTTGAATTTGCAATAAATAACAAATAATCATATGTTATTTCTTATAAATTTGATAGCTTGTGATATTAAGATATTTCCAAAGACAGCAAGCTAAGATATACTTAGGGTATTGTAAGATTTACTCTGAAAATATTGAAGGCAGGTGGGGGCTTTCTTAAAAAAAACTATTCTTACCAGGTAAATTTTGTCTTTTAGGTATGAACTGAATAATAAGCCCCTCAAAATAGTGGCAGACAGTGAAAGGAAACAAAGGAAAAGCCAAATGGAATAATCAGGGAATAAATTGACAAATGTTTGAAAATATGAACTAAAGACCTGGTAGGTCCTCAGACCTTTGCTATGCTAGTTGATGTGGAAAGAACAAGGGAAGCTGTGAAGTCTGCAGTTTCACTTAGAAAACAAAACATGTATACCAGAGACAGGTACATAATAATATAAGAAAATATATGAGTATGTTACAGCATGTGTAGGTCAGAGAGTAATGTTACAGAATTATAAAAGAGGGACAATAAGGGATAAAGAAGTGAGGAAAGGCTTCCTGATAGAGGTGAGATCAATGTAACTTAGACCATGCAGCAACATATACAAAGACTTGGAAACAGCAAGGACTCTATTCAACTGATATCAAAGAGTTTTGAGAGAAAGGCAGGAGAATTTGCACATTATTCTGTATAGCAGGACATTATTTAAGGTTCTTGGGTATAAGAAAGTAACATAATGAAAGTAATTTTATGAGATATATATTGTGATAATGAAAAGGATAGACTAGAGTGGGATAAGTAGTGGGGAGATTACTTAGGCTGTTGCAAAAATCCAGGTGAGAGATGATGGTGGCCTGCTTATTGAAAACAATGATGATCATTTGTTCATTCATCTAAAATAACTTCTTGAACATCTATTCCGTGTCAGGCACTGTGCCAATAACTATAAGTCCCCTGAAGAAAATTATAGCCAAGTAAGAAAAATAAGACTGAGCATAAAATAACTACCAGCCCCAAGCAGAAAATGACAATGGTCATGAGAGAAACTCTGAGTTCAAAGGAGATGAGAACTGATTACAGCCTAGCAGGATGGCGTAGACTTGGGTTTGGAAATGAGTAAAAGGACATTCCAGAATTTTTCTTATTTGAGAAGAGATGCTGGGAAGAGTGCTAAGAAGGGAATTCTAGGCAAACAGAACAGTGTGAGCAAAGGAAACAAGGTGAGAAAATACTGGGTATTTTTTGGAGACCAGAGGATGTGGGGTGCAGACAGAAATAAAGAGCTAGGAGAGGGCAAAAACAGGACAAGCAAATGGGGGAGAACAGGTAAAGAGAAGGGACATTAATCATTTCTAATTTTTTTCCTGCTTTGCAGCTCACAGTTTGCTCAAACTCTGTCTGGATTCTTTCCAAGGGTCTGGGATGCTTTTGTTTCATTCCTGGCCTGCCCACTTCTATGCACCATCTTCTCTGACATAAGGTCCTGACTGATAGTCAGAGGTGCCCTGATTTGAGAAGGGAACTGATTCCCCCTCCCACGCATCTTATACAGGGTCGTTTTGACACTAAGCAGCATCTATATTCAATCTTTGGTATTTGAGGACATGTCTCAATTTTGCTGCCAAATATGCTTATTTGGCATGCCTTTGGAATGCTTTGTCATGCATGTAAGGAACACTATCCCTAATTCATTTCTTAGTACATTTCAAACTGAGCCTTAGAGATACTTCTCAATTAGGTATGTTATAGCCATAAAATGTTATGGCTAGACTACCAGACTACTACTTGATATTTGTATCCTACTCTACGGCCTCCTAAAATGCTTTCACATTTCCCATGTCCTATGTCCTTGAATTCTCACCCCAACTCTGTATGTGATATTGGTTCTATCCCCATTGTGCAGATGAGAAAAATGAGGCTAAAGGAAATCAGGGTCAAGATTCAAGCCCAAGGCTCCTGATGCCAAATCCAATCCCTAATCCATGTCAGGCTAGTTAGTACAAGGTTTTCAAAGCAGCTCCCTTGAGCCCAGAAATGATCTAGGATCCTCTAAACAAAGTAGGATAATGGGGGCCATCTGCCTTTATTTTAGAACTAATTACCTTCCTTAAAGCTAACAAATCCAAAAGCTTAAAATGAGACACAGCTTTAAGTTGGTTGTAATGGTTGTTTTCTAAAAAATTCTTTTGGGTGCTTATAATGATGATTCATCGTGTAAATAGTTTGGTACTTCCCAATATCAGAATTCTCAAAAGGTTCTACAGTTTGTAAGAGATTGAAAGCACACCCATCTAGAGGTTTGGGCCTGGAATTGAGATTTAAGAGGCTGATTCTATTCCTAGCTGTGCCTTTGTGATTTGAGGTAAATCCTTTAACCTCTCACTTCTTATTTATCCATTGGTAAGTAAGCATAATTCCCATCATATAATATCTGGGAAACACTTTAAAATTCTAAGCTCAAAGGTATTTTAAAGCCTTGCAAATCCTATAACGCACTTTGTACAGCTTCAAAATGACTGTGACATCAATACCTGGTGGAATTAGTTCATTAAAAGCAAGTGTATGGAGACAGGGTTAAAGCACGGATTTCTGCCTGCTTACTACTGTTTTTTAATAGGTACAGCTTAGATCTGTGTTCCCCTTTCATCTCTGCCACAATGTGGTATTGCCACAGCAAGTTGGTTCATCTTACCTGCCACCTCCTGCGAGGTCGTATGTCATTACAACTAATTTCCCCGTGTAGAGATTTTTCTAAGGTAGAAGCCTAGTGAAGAAGGCTAATTCTCTATTTCATTTCTTCCCTTTGAAGGCTAGATTGTGTGGAAGGGAAAATGTTTTAGACTCTTTGGAATAATACTTCTTTGTCCTATGCCTTAATGTCTCTGTCTATAAAATGGAGCTATTAAGATCTGCTTCTACCTGCGGAAACAATACATGAGCCTAACCATGAGAGATGCAGTGTAAACCTAATGGGCCCTAGAGTAGGACACATTTGGGTTGAAATCCATCTCTGTCACTTCCTAGTTCTGTGACCTTGGGCAAAGAACTTCACTCACCTGTCTGAGTCTCATTTTCCTCATCTATCATATGAGATTAATAATTCCCACTTTGTGTGCTTGCTGTATGGATAACGTAGCAAGTGTTTACTTCAGTGCCTGGTACCTAGTTAGTTCTTGTCAAATTGGTAGCTATTAACACCTATCCTGCTCAAACTCTTCTCAAAAATTGCAAAGGGAGGAAAACTCCCAGACTCATTCTATGAGGCCACCATCACACTGATACCAAAGTCAGACAAAGGTATCACACAAAAAAGAAAATTATAGGCCAGTATCACTGATGAACATAGATGCAAAAATCCTCAACAAAATTCTAGCAAACAGAATCCAACAACACATTGAAAGGATCATACATCATGATCAAGTAGCATTCATCCCAGGGATGTAAGGATTCTTCACTGCATGAAAATCAATCAATGTAATGCACCATATTAATAAATTTAAAGATAAAAACCATATGACCATCTCAATAGATGCAGAGGAAGCTTTTGACAAAATTCAACACCCATTTATGATTAAAGAAAAAGAAAAAGAAAAAAACCTCTCCAGAAAATTGGCATAAAAGGAACCTGCATGTGTGGGTGCTAATAAGTCACTTCAGTCATCTCCATGGGATTTTCCAGGCAAGAATACTAAAGTGTGTTACTATGCCCTTCTTCAGGAGATCTTCCCAATCTAGGGATCAAACCCATGTCTCCTGAATCCACCTGCATTGCAGGTGGATTCTTTACCGCTGAGCCACCAGGGAAGACCCTAGAAGGAACCTACCTCAACATAATAAAGGCCATATATGACAAACCCACAGCAAACATTATTTTTAATGATGAAAAACTGAAAGAATTCCCTCTAAGATCAGGAACAAGACAAAGTTGCCCACTCTCACCCCTATTATTCAACATAGTTTTGTAAGTCCTAGACATGGCCATCAGAAAAGATAAAGAAAAAAAAAAGGAATCCAAATTGGAAACAAAGAAATAAAACTCTCACTGTTTGAAGATGACATGACACTATATATAGAAAACCCTAAAAATACCACCAGAAAAATTACTAGAGCTAATCAGTGAATATAGTAAAGTCACACGGTATAAAATTAATACATAGAAGTCCCTTAGCTCCCCAACCAGGGATCAAACTTGCACCCCCTGCATTGGAAGGCAAAATCTCAACCACTGGACCACCAGGGAAGTCCCTATCATTGCTTCTTTTAAAAGTTTTTCAAATGTATTTGATTTTTGGCTGTGTCAGGTCTTAGTTCTGGCACGTGGGCTCAGTAATTTCAGCACACCAGCTTGGTTCCGCGGCATGTGGGATCTTAGTTCCCTGACCAAGGATCAAAGCTATGTCCCCTGCAGTAGAAGGCAGATCCCTAACCACTGGACTGCCAGGGAAGTCCCCCTATGGTTGCTTTTCAACAAATCTTAACATCAGAGTCATAGACCCCCCCCCTTTATTTACTGCTGCTCTCTTCTAGTTAAATTAAGAAGGGCATGTCAAGAGAGAGACCTGCAATTCAATTCAACAAGTATTTTTGAGCACTTAGTAATTGCATCTCTGACTTCTTTCATAATAAATTCTCTCCTGTTTCCATAATTTATTGGTAAGAGCAGATATTTCATTCGTATTAACTAATTATAGAATTCTAAATTTCTAGTTAATTATTTCAATTCTGCCTGACATTTGAGCTACTGATATCTCTCAGGATTTTTTTTTTCCCCAGGAAAGCAGCAATTTTAATTTGAAAGCAATCTTATGTGTGAGTGAAAGAGAGGAGAAAGGACCCTCCCCCAGCCCCCTCTGCCGGCGAGCTGCAGGGGAAAAAAAAATCTGCAACACCTATCTGTGTAAACCTGCGAAGAAAGACAGATGATAGATAGAGAGATAGATATGATAGATATAGATAGAAGATAGATTAGACAGGATAGATAGATGATAGATATATAGAGAGAGGGCTTCCCTAGTGGCTCAGATGGTAAAGAATCTGCCTGCAATGCAGGAGACCTGGGTTCAATCCCTGGGTTGGGAAGATCCCCTGGAGGAGGGCATGGCAATCCACTCCAGTATTCTTGCCTGGAGAATTCCCATGGACAGAGGAACCTGGCAGGCTATAGTCCATGGAGTGGCAAAGAGTCGGACACAACTGAGCAACTAAGCACAGCACAGCATAGAGAGAGATGATAGGTAGATAGTTGATAGATAGATGATAGATTAATAGATACAGATACATAGATGATAGATGCATAGATACATAAATAGAGATGATAGATACATAGATAATAAATGCATAGATAGATTATAGGTGATAGGGAAGACAGATAGGATAGATAGTTATAGATAGGGCTTCCCTGGTGGCTCAGATAGTAAAGAATCTGCCTGCAGTGTGGGAGACCCAGGTTCAATCCCTGGATCAGGAAGATCCCCTGGAGAAAGAAATAGCAACCCACTCCAGGATTCTTGCCTGGAGAATTTCATGGACAGAGGAGCCTGGCAGGCTGCAAAGGATATCTGTCCTCTGGCATATGGCTTCCTTCTAACTCTGGGGTAAAGTGGGGGGAAAGCAAAGTAGCAGTTGGCCTTCTCTTTCTTCATGGGAGGAAAAAGATTTCATGGGATCTCAAAGAGATCTGAGAACTGAGAAACTAACACACATAGATATAGATAGATAAATAGATAGATAATCATAATCTCCAGGGTACATAGAATTGGTACCAAGTTGATTTGGGCTGGCCTCCAGCAAGAATGTTAGTAACATTTGAGTGATCTTCCTTTGAACATCAAGTTCATGATGAACTTTTATGATCAAGCGAAATGAGAATTTACAAAGTCTAGTGTTAAGTTTATTCTAATGTTTGTAGAAGTTGCCACAGGAGCCTAAGTCCTGAAAGAGGCTTTTTTTCACTTGGAGACTCTCCAAGGGAGATTTTTCAAGCAGATATGATATTTTCTTAGTATTGCTTTGTAATTTGAGGTTGTAGCATAGCAGTAATGGCAGGCTCACTCTCTGACATGTGGATTTATATCTAAGAACACGGATGTTTATGCACTGATAATACAACAATGTTTGCTATTAAGAGACCTGAACTCTGATATCAAGTTTGACTTTTTGACAAGGTCTCCAAGATCCTAAGACTCCTCATAGAGAATCATATCATGTATAACCAACTCTCCATCTCTAGGTGAAATAAAAAGAGATTTAGGTATTTAATCCATGGTGCCAAGTAGCCTTGAGATTTTATGAAGGAGGTTCATAGTAGAGCACATCTCTTGTCTTCTGAGAAATTCTTGGACTTGGTAGTTTAAAAATAACACTTAAATTCCAAGGATAGTCATTTAGATACTGCTATGGTTAAATGGTTGCATTTGCTAAGCACATACCTCAGGAGACAGGCAAATTATTATAAATGACAGTACATATACAGCACTGCACTTCTGGGAAGCATGAACAAATCCAGTTTATGTGTCATCCTGCAATAGCATCAAGTTCTGTCCATGGATGGCACTCAGTGGAAAGGTACCACTTAAATCTCACCAATGGAACATGGAGGGCAGTATCAAAAGTCAGGGCAGCAACATCTGAGTTCCCATCACCCCTCAGTTCCTCTGAGTTGGCACTCTGTGGATTATCAATGGAAGCTGGAAATTCGACAACCAGTATGTGATGAAATGAGGTAATCAGAAGCCTAGAGGATGAAGAAAAGCTTCCAAGACACACTCAGTTCAGTTCAGTCGCTCAGTCGTGTCCGATTCTTTGCGACCCCATAAATCACAGCATGCCAGGCCTCCCTGTCCATCACCAACTCCCTGAGTTCACTCAGACTCACGTCCATTGAGTCAGTGATGCCATCCAGCCATCTCATCCTCCTGTCGTCCCCTTCTCCTCCTGCCCCCAATCCCTCCCAGCATCAGAGTCTTTTCCAATGAGTCAACTCTTCGCATGAGGTGGCCAAAGTACTGGAGTTTCAGCTTTAGCATCATTCCCTCCAAAGAAATCCCAGGGCTGATCTCCTTCAGAATGGACTGGTTGGATCTCCTTGCAGTCCAAGGGGCTCTCAAGAGTCTTCTCCAACACCACAGTTCAAAAGCATCAATTCTTCGGCACTCAGCCTTCTTCACAGTCCAACTCTCACATCCATACATGACCACAGGAAAAACCACAGCCTTGACTAGATGGACCTTTGTTGGCAAAGTAATGTCTCTGCTTTTGAATATGTTATCTAGTTGGACATAACTTTCCTTCCAAGGAGTAAGCGTCTTTTAATTTCATGGCTGCAGTCACCATCTGCAGTGATTTTGGAGCCCAAAAAAATAAAGTCTGACACTGTTTCCACTGTTTCCCCATCTATTTCCCATGAAGATCATGGGATGCCATGATCTTCATTTTCTGAGCGTTGAGCTTTAAGCCAACTTTTTCACTCTCCTCTTTCACTTTCATCAAGAGGCTTTTTAGTTCCTCTTCACTTTCTGCCATAAGGGTGGTGTCATCTGCATATCTGAGGTTATTGATATTTCTCCCAGCAATCTTGATTCCAGCTTGTGTCTCTTCCAGTCTAGCGTTTCTCATGATGTACTCTGCATATAAGTTAAATAAGCAGGGTGACAATATACAGCCTTGACGTACTCCTTTTCCTATTTGGAACCAGTCTGTTGGTCCATGTCCAGTTCTAACTGTTGCTTCCTGACCTGCATACAGATTTCTCAAGAGGCAGGGCAGGTGTTCTGGTATTCCCATCTCTTTCAGAATTTTCCACAGTTGATTGTGACCCACACAGCCAAAGGCTTTGGCATAGTCAATAAAGCAGAAATAGATGTTTTTCTGGAACTCTCTTGCTTTTTCCATCATCCAGCGGATGTTGGCAATTTGACCTCTGGTTCCTCTGCCTTTTCTAAAACCAGCTTGAACATCAGGAAGTTCATGGTTCACATATTGCTGAGGCCTGGCTTGGAGAATTTTGAGCATTACTTTACTAGCATGTGAGATGAGTGCAATTGTGCGGTAGTTTGAGCATTCTTTGGTATTGCCTTTCTTTGGGATTGGAATGAAAACTGACCTTTTCCAGTCCTGTGGCCACTGCTGAGTTTTCCAAATGTGCTGGCATATTGAGTGCAGCACTTTCACAGCATCATCCTTCAGGATTTGAAATAGCTCCACTGGAATTCCATCACCTCCACTAGCTTTGTTCATAGTGATGCTTCCGAAGGCCCACTTGACTTCACATTCCAGGATGTCTGGCTCTAGGTGAGTGATCACACCATCGTGATTATCTGAGTTGTGAAGATCTTTTTTATACAGTTCTTCTGTGTATTCTTGCCACCTCTTCTTGATATCTTCTGCTTTTGTTAGGTCCATACCATTTCTGTCCTTGATCAAGCCCATCTTTGCATGAAATGTTCCCTTGGTATCTCTAATTTTCTTGAAGAGATCCCTAGTCTTTCCCATTCTGTTGTTTTCCTCTATTTTTTTGCATTCATCGCCAAAACACACTGAAACATAGCAAGACATGCTCTTGGACTTAACTCACAGTGGGAGCCGTTGAATCACTCTATACTCTATGTGTGTCTGAGCAAGAGTGGGCATCATACCAATAGCATAGATGATAGCACTGGAATAGTTGTGAGCCAGTTCACTTCTTATGGTCAGAGTGCTTTATTACTGCTTTTTCTCTCTAGGGAGCCTGGAAACAGGGGTATATGCATGATGCATTGCCTTCTTTGCTCAGAGGCTGCGTAGGATATCTGTCCTCTGGCATATGGCTTCCTTCTAACTCTGGGATAGAGGAGGGGAAAGCAAACAAAGTAGCAGTTGGCCTTCTCTTTCCTCAGTGTCTTTTAGTCCTATCAGTGATGAACTTGGTCTTAGCTGTTACACGTCTTAGCTTTGTCTTAGCTGTCAAGGCTTTCACCACATCAGACATTTGTGGAATAGCTGTTGGTGGGCAGTTGGGTATGTCATCACCTTCAGGTAGGTCTTTCCCAGCTTCTGCTTGAGGAGGAGAAATGTGGGAGGAGTGACAGAGGAGGGGAGGCTCCAAGTGGGTAATATCTCGGATGCTGTTGTTTCTCCCTCTGACCACTCCCTGGGCTGCCATCCTAGGGAGCACACGGTTCCTGGGTTTTGGTGTCAGCAGTAGTTTAGCATGTTACAGTCCAGAGCTTGAACTTCCTGCCTCACAGGAGTAGTGTAGTGGTGACCTCAACAAAGAAAGAAATTGATATTCTTTGTGAGAAACAACACTAGTGTGGGCAGGCTACTGATGGTATGGGCTGATGATAATGACCTCTGCTTTACCCTGCCCTTGCTGTAGGAAAATGGTCCAAAGAATCATTACAGGTAAAAATACCACTCAGTTCATTCTGATATCCTGGCAATTATTTTGTTAGGGTGGATACAGAGGCAACTCCCTACCCCTCCCAACATCACAGGTCCCTGCAGTCCCTCTAGGGCAGTGAAGGCCACTATTTGTAGTGAATCCTGCAGGAAGAATTGCATGTCAGGGGGCAGGATGGAGCCCTTAGCTTTTATGGATTGCAGTGTGGTTACTGTTGGGGCACCTTCCACAGTGACTCATAGTAGGCGCCTGATCTTCTGAGTCACCACTTCTAAGGGAACATGGTCATCCAGTGCTCAGCATGAGGCCCTGATAGCTACGAAGACTTTACAGGCCCTAAGAAGTACAGGAGAATCTATTTTGAAGCTCATCACCCCCTACTGCACCCCTTCTATGCATTATTGAGTCCATTTATGGCTGTTGTATACTTATGCACTTTCATATGGATTCGCCCCTGGTGATGTATGTGTGCTTTTCTTCCTACCAGTGTGGGTTAGTATTTTGTGTAGGAGTCTAGCATTATATTTTTAAGTCAAGTCCTAGGAGGGGCATTCTCAGAAGAATTAATAGAGCAATTTGTTTAGAAAAAAATTCCCACCTCCAGATGTCCCTAAGCAGACCAGGCTGGTTACAAAAAGGACCAATTCAAACCAAAACTCTTTGAGAAGTTCCCAGAAGATTAAATATCTTGATATCAGACCAGCCATTTGTGGCCTGGGGAAAGATATTGGGACTAGAGGCTATAAAATGGAGGTACTGGGCATGGGATAGAAAAAGAGGAGGGGAGAAAGGAGGTTTGGTAAAAGCTTAAAAAGAATAACAACTAAAAAGAACATAGTTCCTGCCAGATGCCTAATTTCTCTTTCAAAGTTTGGAAATACCACACAAATAGCTCTTGCATTTGAGTTGTCGAGGTGACTAGATATCTATTTATTTTGCATTTAACCAAGGGTCAAAGGATCTTTGATGATGTTTTTGCTTAATGGTTCCAAATAAACTTCCCACCATGTTTATCTGGGAATGGACTGAAGTAGAGGTGGTTTATTCAGTACTTAAGTTATTTTTAGATCACCTTTAAAGTCACTCCTTTGGAAGAAAGCAGCATTTATATCCTGAAGGATTTCCAAAAAGAATCCAGAAAAGTTGGGTTACTACCCTTCATTCCTGACTCTGAAAGGATTTCCCACTAGGAATCCAAGTAAGTCACTTGGACTATCTGTTTGCCCCAGTCTCAAAGGGGAAAATAACTGGAATTTGTCAAATAGTGGTAAAAACTAAGCCAATATATCAGAGATATAGCCCTACCTTATACCAAATTGAGTTTCAAAGGCTGATAATGACAACTAGTCAGTGCTTGGCAATATAAACTCATGGAATCTGACTGTCTTCATATGGAATACCGAAAACCACTGTCCTGCTCTGAGTCTCATTTTACTCAATTTTGATTCATGTTGGCAACTTACTAAAAGTAGATGTGTCAAGCATTTTATGTCTGGCCACATAATTTTTAAGGTATAAATTTCACAGATTTATATGACATTGTATATATATTTGGTGGGCTGCTGTCTATGGGGTCACACAGAGTCAGACACGACTGAAGAGGCTTAGCAGTAGCAGCAGCAGCAGTATATATATTTGGAGAAGGCAATGGCACCCCACTCCAGTACTCTTGCCTGGAAAATCCCATGGACGGAGGAGCCTGGTAGGCTGCAGTCCATGGGGTCACTACGAGTCGGACACGACTGAGCAACTTCACTTTCACTTTTCACTTTCATGCATTGGAGAAGGAAATGGCAACCCACTCCAGTGTTCTTGCCTGGAGAATCCCAGGGACAGGGGAACCTGGTTGGCTGCCGTCTATGGAGTCACACAGAGTCAGACACGACTGAAGCGACTTAGCAGTAGCAGCAGCAGCAGTATATATATATTAGTCATGTGTATCTTTTCTAAATGGAGGAAAGCAAAATTCAAAGAGAAATTGTAATTTTATGAGCTGTTTCTACCCTGCTTATATCAGGCATGGTAAATAAACTCTCAAAATTCACTAGGTGTATTTTATAGTATTATACGCAGTTCCAGGAGCCACATAGTAGTACAAATACATTAGTAATTATACAAAAGCAATCAGCTCAAATTCTTCTAGACAGACCGGTGTACACACACACACACATGGAAAAGCCTTCCAAGGCAAGAAAGACAGCAGAAAGTCATGGTGAATGTGTTCTCCAAAGGTGTTATAAAATAGGCATTTACCAATATGATAGCGAAAGCAAGATCCATAAAAATAAAAGGTAATAAACTCGACTTCATCAAAATGTAAAATGTTTGTTCTGTAAAAGATCTTGTTAAGAGGATGAAAAGGCAAATTACAGACTGGGAGAAATATTTTCAAATCATATATATATATAGATATATATCAAAGGACTTGTTATTAGAATGTATAAAGAACTCTAAAAACTCAACATTTTAAAACAAAAAATCCAATTAGAAAACGGGCAAAAGACATATACAGACATTTCATCCAAGAGAATATACAGGTGGCAAATAAGTATATGAAAAGATGTTCAATATCATTAACCATTAGGGAAATGCAATGAGAACCACAGTAATATGTTACTACATACCTATAAAGTAAAATAATAGTGACACGACCAAATGCTAGAGAGGATATAGAGAAACTAGATCATTCATAAATTGCTGGTGGGAATGTAAAGTGGTACAGGCACTGTGAAATATAATTTGGCAGTTTCTTTTCAAGCCAAAAGTAGATTTACCATATGGCCCAGCAATTGCATACTTGGGCATATATTCCAGAGAAATAAAAACTTATTTTCACCCAGAAATGTGTACACATATGTTTATAGCAGCTTTATTCATAATAGCCAAATACTGGAAAGTACCCAGATGTCTTTAATTAAATTGAATGGCTAAACAAATGGTGGTACATGCATACCATCGAATACTACTGAACAATACAACTTTGATGATACAAGTTTGATGAAACTATCCTATGTGTAAAAAGTCAATCTTAAAAGAATATGCACTGAATGATTCCATTTATGTAACAATTGTGAAATAACAAATGATAGCGATGGAGAACAGATTTGTGGATGCTATGGGTGAAGAGTAAGAGGCGGGGCCAGAAGAAACAGGTGTGGTTATAAAGGAGTAGTGTGAGGGAGTGGTGATGATACCACAGTAGTGGTGATGGTTCAGTTCAGTATCTTCATTAGTACGATGTTTAGTCAAAGCTACAAATGTGATAAAATTGCATAGAGGTACACACACATACCCACACAACTCACATATAAAATGGGTACATGTATCACTGGTGAAATCTAAAATAGCTCTATGGATTGTACGAATGTCAGTCTCCTGATTTTGATATTGTGCTATAGTTATACAAGATGTTAACATTGAAGGAGGATGGGTGAAGTGTACACAGGACCTCCCTGAACATTTCTTTGCACCTTTCTGTGAATCTGTAATTATTTCAATTTTTTATCTTTAAAAAAACAGGAATAATAATTTTTGGATGCTGCATATTTTGTTTAATATATAAGGTACAACTCTTTGCATTACAAATAATTCCTGTATATTAAAAATAATTTTATATTTTTGTGCCAAAATATAACATAATGTATTTTTAAAAGTATATCTTCTAATGTAAAAATAAATAATTCTGTGGTATAGGGGTGCCAGGGTGAAAATGGGAGATACCTAACAAAGCCAAACCCAGAGTTTTATTGTTAAACTGTAATTGACAAATATAATAGGATCTTTTGTTTAGGATTTTGCAATAATCAGTCCTCAGTTGTCGTAAAGATAATTAAAATACATTTATATTTGTCTTTTAAAATAGGTTTTACACTTTCATTTAAATATGCTTGTATAAGCCTGAGCGACTTCATATTCCATTCAGAAAATAGATGACAATAAATTACATCTTAGACTCATGAAAAGTACTCAAGAACACTTTCTTGGGACTTTAAAAATGTATTTTTCACATATTTCATAGCTTTTAGTTGCTCCTGGTTGTTTATAACATGGAGAAATGGCCTTGTGACATTAAACTTCAGGTAATTAATCAGATATTTTGATTCAGGAAGCCTCTTTGGGGGCTGTAGTTTGCATCAGAATTTAAAAAGAGAAAAAAGATTATCAGTAATCTTCCTCAGGATTCTTTGTTGAATTGTATCAATGAGCTCCTGAAGGCATTTGGGCCCAGGAGAATGAGATCATTTTTACTCATTTATATCAATTTACTAAAAGGTTTATACTTAGACTAATATATGTCTACACACATTCTGAAAAAGCATATAAGTGATGATACTACAAAATGACCATGGTCTATAACACACTTTCACATTCTTAGACGTAGATGCTACTGAGAAAATATGACATTTTGCTACGTTTTAAACTTGGAGAAGGAAAAGCGCTAAGTGTACCTATTGAGGCAATGAGTTACAAAAATGATTACCTACTTCCTCATTCACAAAACTAAAATCATGGCATCTGGTCTCATCACTTCATGGCAAATAGATGGGAAAAAGTGGAAACAGTGACGGATTTTATTTTCTTGGGCTCCAAAATCATTGAGGACAGTGACTGCAGCCATGAAATTAAAAGACGCTTGCTCCTTGGAAAAAAAGCTATGACCAACCTAGACAGCATATTCAAAAGCAGAGACATTACTTTGCCAACAAAGGTCCGTCTAGTCAAAGCTATGGTTTTTCCAGTAGTCATGTATGGATGTGAGAGTTGGACCATAACGAAGGTTGAGTGCCAAAGAATAGATGCTTTCGAACTGTGGTGTTGGAGAAGACTCTTGAAAGTCCCTTGGACTGCAAGATCAAACCAGTCAATCCTAAAGGAAATCAACCCTGCATATTCATTGGAAGGACTGATGCTGAAACTGAAGCTCCAATACTTTGGCCACCTGATGTGAAGAGCTGACTCATTGGCAAAGACCCTGATGCTGGGAATGATTGAAGGCAAAAGGAGAAGAGGGTGACAGAGGATGAGATGGTTAGATGGCATCACTGTCTCAGTGGACATGAATTTGAGCAAACTCAGGGAAATTGTAAAGGATAGGGAAGCCTGGCGTGCTGCAGTCCATTGGGTCACAGAGTCAGACACAACTGAGTCAGACATGACTGAGTGACTGAACAACAACAACATTGCCTTTGTGTGATGTTGTAAGGATAAATCAGGCAGAGTATACAAAGTATTTTAGGCTTAATGCAAAATATATGCTTGAAACATTTTTCTATATAATAAAATGCTTTACACACTGAAAAATTCCTTCACTGACACCTTTTATTCTAATTACCATTTCTTGCTTTGACTCTTATATCCATTCAGTCCAGAACTACCTTCTGTTATCTAAATATCCATATACCTACCCTAGTTTCAAGCCATCAA
Source organism: Bubalus bubalis (assembly GCF_019923935.1). NCBI lineage: Eukaryota > Metazoa > Chordata > Mammalia > Artiodactyla > Bovidae > Bubalus > Bubalus bubalis. The sequence goes on from NC_059181.1 coordinate 54,565,250, forward strand.
TGAACATGTCCTCTTACTTCTGAACATGCTATTTGGAGGAAATATATATGTGAGACTCAGGAAACTGAGACAGACCAAAGGGCATCCCTTGAATGAGGAGATGACATGTATATGTACTTTACACATTTTGGGGTCAGAAAGATTATCTCCTTTCACACTTACTCAAAGCTCATGAGGTTTCCAGTTTGCATTTCTTTTGTTATTTTTCATTATGTAAGTTGCTTCTCCTAGCTAAAAACAGTTCAGTGAATCATGAGCCTGGAAAAGAGTCTTACACCATGTTTCCAGGTAAGAAAGACCTGAAGAAATCAAAAAGCTCATCAGTTGAGAATGCCAAGGTGGAAATTCTGCCCATCAGGAAAACCCTAGGGATTGTAGGCAAACATGTTGTTGTTCAGTCACTAAGTCCTGTCTGATTCTTTGCAACCCCATGGACTGTAGCACACCATGCTTCCCTGTCCTTCACTATCTCCTGGAGTTTGCCCAAACTCATGTCTGTTGATTCAGTGATGCCACCCAACCATTTCATTCTCTGTCACCCCCTTCTCCCCCTGCCCTCACTTATAGCTCATTTCTCTGTAATAACCATAGAGAATTCACTGGCACGGGCAATCTCCATGTCCTCTACACTCATTTCTCTGCAGGAAAAGTGCTCTTGGTTTTTCACTGGTCTCATGTTAGTAGAGCAAATCTTTAACTGCTCCTGTAGAATTGAGAGCTAAGAAGAATGAGCATCTCCTTTCTTTGCATCAATGGTAAGAGGAGAAAGATTTTTTTAAGAAAAGAAAGAACCAAAAAAGATTTAAAAAAATAAGGACAGTCATTTGGATGAGATAACTTACATATATAGTCTTCTCCCATTGCCATGGGCAAGGTGGTGGATTTGTTGACTGTGAAGTCCACTCCAATCATCTTAAGGTTTTGAAAGGGACACATGTAATGAGAAGATACATTTGCCCATTTTCACTGTATAGCTGTACATTTAGACTTTCCTTGAAAGCCCAAGGAACATCAATTGCAAGGTAGAATAAGAAGGGGTTGGAATTTTTGCTTTAGGACAAATACATGCAGAAGCTATTATATGGATAGTTGCAGACTTCTGGATTCTGTCCATTGTAAAAGATCTAGTCAGCTGGTATGATAAAACCCTGATTTTAGTTATGTGGCAAAATTGCCTTATGATATTTCTGTTTATTTCATTTAACTAGTTTTAAGTTTGCAAGGTTAGACTTCTAAAAGCTAATGATTTCCTCCTAGATAATTGGCCTGGGATAATAGGAATACTATCAGTAGAATAAAATGCCACCTTTAGTTATGGCAGATTATAGCTGCCTTTGAAAACTGTGTTTCTCATAGTTGTGGTTAATGGAATATAATAGAAGAGGATATTTTCAACTCAGTTATCCTTTTTGTCCTTCAAAATTTGCCTCACTGTTTTAACATAAACATTACAGAAGATTAGATTTGAAATGTCTATGTGCTAAGTTTAAAGAGATAGAAACACTTGAGCTCACTAATCCTAACTGTTCTAATCAGCACTTGTTCTCACACTGGTTTCTCTTCCAGGCTTGAACAGAACATTTCTCTTAACTTGCCTTAAATATTCAAACCTACAATCAGAAGCCCTTCTGATATTCTAGGTTCTTTTTTTTTAAGGGAGGGGAGTTCAAAAGTCCCAGCATTATGGGTATCTTTATGTGGATGGCAGGCATAAATTCATCTCCAGACTTAAATTTGATTTTCTATTTATAGTCTTTGTTTCCTTTCTCAGCCATCCCTGTTCTGTTACTCATGGGAAGGAAAGAGTCTGTGTTTGCATGGACTAAATCCACAAAAATCAAAAGCACACTAACCACAAGTATTAAAAGATCCACTAGACTTAGATTATTATCATTTAAATTATGCTCCCAATTTTGGGGGCAAATACTGATTTCAAATTAATCCATTAATCCACCAATACCCCATTGCTACCACATATACACTTACACTTGGTAAGTCTTGTGGTCCAATTTAGAGGTCAAAATATTGACACCATATCCACAGAAGGGAAGAGGAAATATACATTAAATTTCTACTTGGCCATAAGCACTTTCCTGTATTCCCTTGATCTTTGTAAGAGTTGAATGTCTTTATATGTTGTTTTGCAGATAAAAATGCTGAGGTTTGTAAGTTAAATTACTTGCCCAAAAACAAACACATAGTAAGTGATGGAGTTAGTTTCAAATCCAGGTTTATTTGATTTCAAAATCTATAGTCCTTTACACCATACCAAATTGGTTTTTTGCCAGTCGTGGTTAGAAATGTAAATAACATCATGTGTTTCCTGCAATAGCAACTGGCTTTTAGGAGCCAAGTGATAGGCTGAACATTTGAGAAAACCTTTTTTTTTTTCATTTTCAGTTTCTCATTGTCCTCTCTAGGTGTGTTTTCCCTTACTCAATTTCATTTTATAATTATTTATCAAGTACCTACTATGGGTATGTTGTAGCACTCGGGGCACTTTGCCTGTCAGACGTAACTCAGCTATAGCATATATTTGTGATTACCAAGAAAGCTTTATACTGAGGTTTGCCTTCCTGATCTGCTTGGTTTTGAAATAATTTCTATTTCTGGGGCCAGGGCCTATCCTTTGCTTCCATCTTTAATTTGGTAGGAGGTTACTTTGTGACAATAGACCTGAGCAACCTTAGCAGTTTTGTTCTGTTATGCATTGGTCTTCCCTTGATGAATCAAGTGCCAAATTTTAGCATCTTTATCTGCAATTCTTAGCATAAAGTTGAGAGCTTGGGGAAGTGGCATGACTTGCTTATATAGCAGTTTACTTCTGGAGCCCAAACTGTATGGAATTCATAGTCCATTAATCCACTGTCTTTTCATGGTACCATATGCTGCCCATACTGCACCCATGTACAAATATTTCTGTGAAAACTCACAAGTTGAATCTTTCAGATCTCCCATGGTTTTGCAAACTACCTATCCCCCTACCCTAAATCAACTCTCACTTTCCAGGAGAGAGAGACTAGGTATACAGTATAATGAGTAGAAATGTGTGTAGGCTTTAGAATCAGACAGACCCGGGTTCATAGTCATCTTCGTTTGTAACTGTGTGTGATCTTAGAAAAGTCAGCTGACCATTCTGAGCTCTAGTGCCTTATCTGTAATGTGAGGCTAATAATACTTACCTCACAGTTTTATTGTATTATTACTAATGGATATAACTCGCTTAGCAAGATGCCTAACCATAGTGGACATTTCAGAAAAGGTGTAGATTTCAAAGTTAAGGGGCAAAAGGGGCTAGCCTTGTGTCTCCATATTTCTCTGTATCAATTTTGGTGTATGTATATTGCTATTAGTGAGAGTTTTTCATACTGAGTCTCCCCTGCCATCTCCTCTGCTTCTTTCCTTTCTTAAGCAATGCTAGTTTTTAGGCTCTGTTTCCAATTAAAGAATAGTCCCCTCCCCCTGCCAAAGGACAATTTTGCTTACTGTTTATTTTTTGTGTGACTCAGGTCTAGCTGTCCCCCAGACCTCCGTTGATAAATCCTTCTCTTCCCATTTTAGTCAGGACTGTCTTCTCCCCAGCAAGCTTAGAACAGAGAACTATACACATGGATTAGGGCACAATCTCAGAGCCAATGAAACAGTGGTTGAAAGAAGGTTCCAAGATCAATGAGAGTCCTATGCATCACTGGTGGGGAAATGAGCCTCTTGTGTCATCTATTCTGTGTTTTCAGTTATCCCCAGCCACCCCTCCATGCTCATCCTAGTCTTATTTCTTCTCGATTCCTCCTCTCTTCCCCTTTTCCAGGCCTGTCAGCTTAACTTTCTTCCCCTCTCTCTTTCCCTCTTCTTCAGTGCAATTGTACTTTTCTGGTGGCCCCTTCTGGATAAGCTATAAAGAGCTGAACAGTGCAAAAACTGACTGGTAACAGTCAGTCAGCTTTGCTCTAAGCCCTGGTCAGTGGGTGTTAGAATTTGATTACTGTAGTTAGTAGCCATTTAGGAGTGGAGAAGTCTTAATCCCTTAAACATAGCCTGGCTAGAGAGGCTGGTGGTGTTTTACCAGGTGTTTGACTGCAGGGAGAAGGTAAAGAAGAATGCAGTCTTTCAACAGAGAAATAAATGAAGGTCTAAAACTATGAAAAGAGTAACAGCATGTCTTCTGGTTAAAGCATCTGAATAGGCTGTGGGAAGTGGCCCCTAGGAAGGGAGGGGAACAGTAATAGCAGTGTTCTCAGTCTATCCTAGTAAGATCTTTGTAGAATGCTTTTGTGGGGTAGTTTCACATCCAGGTTAATTTTTCATTATCGTTACTAAGAGTCATCCAGGTCAAAGAAGAGTTTCCCTTTGGGTCCAGCATAGTACTACCATCATTAACCATGAAGATGCCTGCCAATGGCACACTTGACTATGTCCATATTTCTTTACCAGTAGTGATGGCAGAGAGTTCTATTGCTGGATGGCAGAACAGGGGAACAGATAAGGGGAAATTGGACTTTGAAACTACAGACTACTAATTAAAATGATATCAAACAATATAGAAGGCTTCCCAGGTGGCTCAGTGGTAAAGAATCCATCTGACAATGCAGGAATGCAGGAGACAGATGTTTGATCCCTGGGTGGGGAAGATCCTCTGGAAGAAGAGAGGGCAATCTGTTCCAGTATTCTTGCCCGGGAAATCCCATGAACAGAGGAGCCTGGTGGGCTACAGTCCATACTGTTGCAGAGTCAGATATGACTGAGTGACTGAGCATACATAAACAACACAGAAAACATAAAATACAAAGATACAGTGAAAAGAGCCTTGTACCAGAAGTCAGGAGGCCAGAGCTAGTTTACAACATAGTGACCTTGGGCAAGTCATTTCACTTCCTTGAGTCACATTGTTCTTATCTTGAAACTAACCCATAGTATTACCTCCCTCGTTGACTCCTCACAGTTATTTTCAGAGTCAAGTGAGAATCTTCCAGCTCTTTATAGCTGATAAAGTGCTGTATAAATTAAACATTATTGTTGTCTTAATTACTTTAGCATGTAATATTAAAAACAAAACTATGATTGAACCAAATATGTGCGATTGACACCACCACCAAGCTCCCCTGGCTGTCCTGCCTCCTTCTGTTAACTGACGTAGGATAGGGTATAACTTACAATAAGACCAGTGATTTAAACCCTACTCTTTTTTCTTTCAATGAAGGAATAACTTGTCTTCCATGTCCTAAAAACTCCAAGAGAGATTTTCACTCTACCGTTTATTAACCTATTAGAGAATTTACCTAATCTCTCTAAGCCTCAGTTTCTCGATCTATAAAATGAAAATTGTTATGGCACCTACTTATTAGAATTGTTATTGGGCTTAAGTGAGATGTAACATGATTTAATACAGTGCTTCCCACATAGTAAAGGCTCACCAACTGTTAGTAATTCATGTTACTACTACTACTACTACTACTACTACACTACTATTACTACTCCCGAAAGCTTGTCCCTGGCAGCCTCCTTTTACTAACTGGCATAGCTTTTCAACTTTGTTACCTGGCCAGTAATTTCACCATAACCAAAGCCTACAACATAGTCACCTCTTTGACAGATTAGTGTCTCCTGCAATCACAGCTCTTTCCTCCATTCCCCTCCAGGCCTGGTGGGCTATTAAATTACCATACCTCCTGCCTCCTGTTGACTTAAAAAAAAATGCTCAACATGAGAGTTGCAAGTTAAGTTTTATTTGGGGCAAAATGAGGACTGCAGCCAGGGAGACAGCACCTCAGATAGCTCTGAGAAACTGCTCCAAAGAGGTGGGGATGGGGGAGGTCAGAATATATCTGATTTTGGTGAAAGGAAAATACATACAATCAAACATATATTTTTCCAGAAGGTTTCTGCTAGTCTCGTGAAACTTTCTGCTAGTCACGAGGAACAGTCATCACCATGAAGGATTTTAGTACTTTTCTGGATAGGACATACAAGAATTGAGCTCATATTAATAAATTGGCTCCTAAAAATATTTAACTGTCTTGAAGACCTGTTCTGCCAGTTTTTCTTCGAGCACAGAGTGCCTCATTTCTGCTGTCCACCCTGAAGTTCTTTTAGGGGCTGTTGAAAATCAGCAGCTACAGCAGCACGTGCTTTAATCCTTGTAGAGGTAGATGGCAAGCACCTATGGCAAGTGTCAATTTTTAGTTGACACTCTGCATGAGGCAGTTTTACTCAGCCAGGGATAGTCCTCTACTCAGAGGCAGCAAGGCTATCCACAGCTTTAGTTGTTGGCTGGAGTCTCCCATGGCTCTGTCCTTCACCCTGATCCCAGGCCAATCCCATCCCTCAGGTTCCCATCCCAGGCCAATCCCATCCCTCAGGTTCCCTTACCTGAGACCTTTCTCCTGCTCTCACCTGTCACTGATGGGGCAAAGTGGGCAAGCACACACACGCGTGCACACACACACACACACACAATATGTATATAGATCTTCTATTCCCCCCAACACACAACCACTAGTGAATCAGTGAACTTCATCTTGCCTAGACTATTACTGATGCAAGAAGCAGGCAAGAATCAAGCAAACCAACTGTTTCTAGCATCAGTTTCTGTCTTCCAACCTCACAATTCTTGTCAACACCAATTCATAAAGCTGAGAACAAATTAAAATGAAAAAATCTCACATCCCCTTTTTATCATCTAATCACTTCATCCCCAGAGGACCTCTTAGTGACTGTATTTTTAGGTCCTGTGCACATCTTCAGATGATTGTCTGTGTGGAGCCAGTTTCACAATAAGGCAATCTCCCCAACTCCCCAAGTATATATGGTTAGGTGATATGGGCTCATCCAGCCCACTTATCAGAGACTTTTGAAGCCATGATTTGAAAGAGGTATTTCTAAAGATGAAAGCACTAATCAAATCTTCATTGATTTGCTCTTCAAGTGAGTTATAGCCAAATGAACTACACATTTCCATACTTACAAAGATTTTTTGGTCTCAGGTTGCAAGCACTTTAAAATACCTCTAAAAGCTGAAGTCCTCAGGTTTAGGAGCTCCTAGAAATGGTATGAACCTAACAGAAGCAGAAGATATCAAGAAGAGGTGGCAAGAATACACAGAAGAACTGTACAAAAAAGATCTTCACGACTTAGATAATCACGATGGTGTGATCACTGACCTAGAGCCAGACATCCTGGAATGTGAAGTCAAGTGGGCCTTAGAAAGCATCACTGCGAACAAAGCTAGTGGAGGTGATGGAATTCCGGTTGAGCTATTTCAAACCCTGAAAGATGATGCTGTGAAAGTGCTATACTCAATATGCCAGCAAATTTGGAAAACTCAGCAGTGGCCACAGGACTGGAAAAGGTCAGTTTTCATTCCAATCCCAAAGAAAGGCAATGCCAAAGAATGCTCAAACTACTGCACAATTGCACTCATCTCACAGGCTAGTAAAGTAATGCTCAAAATTCTCCAAGCCAGGCTTCAGCAATATGTGAACCGTGAACTTCCTGATGTTCAAGCTGGTTTTAGAAAAGGCAGAGGAACCAGAGGTCAAATTGCCAACATCCGCTGGATCATGGAAAAAGCAAGAAAGTTCCAGAAAAACATCTATTTCTGCTTTATTGACTATGCCAAAGCCTTTGACTGTGTGGATCACAATAAACTGTGGAAAATTCTGAAAGAGATGGGAATACCAGACCACCTGACCTGCCTCTTGAGAAATCTGTATGCAGGTCAGGAAGCAACAATTAGAACTGGACATGGAACAACAGACTGGTTTCAAATAGGAAAAGGAGTTCGTCAAGGCTGTATATTGTCACCCTGCTTATTTAACTTATATGCAGAGTACATCATGAGAAACGCTGGGCTGCAAGAAGCACAAGCTGGAATCCAGATTGCCGGGAGAAAGATCAATAACCTCAGATATGCAGATGACACCACCCTTATGGCAGAAAGTGAAGAGGAACTAAAAAGCCTCTTGATGAAAGTGAAAGAGGAGAGTGAAAAAGTTGGCTTAAAGCTCAACATTCAGAAAACGAAGATCATGGCATCTGGTCCCATCACTTCATGGGAAACACATGGGGAAACAGTGGAAACAGTGTCAGACTTTATTTTTGGGGGCTCCAAAATCACTGCAGATGGTGACTGCAGCCATGAAATTAAAAGATGCTTACTCCTTGAAAGGAAATTTATGTGCAACCTAGATAGCATATTGAAAAGCAGAGACATTACTTTGCCAACAAAGGTCTGTCTACTCAAGGCTATGGTTTTTCCTGTGGTCATGCATGGATGTGAGAGTTGGACTGTGAAGAAGGCTGAGTGCTGACGAATTGATGCTTTTGAACTGTGGTGTTGGAGAAGACTCTTGAGAGTCCCTTGGACTGCAAGGAGATCCAACCAGTCCATTCTGAAGGAGATCAGCCCTAGGATTTCTTTGGAAGGAATGATGCTAAAGCTGAAACTCCAGTACTTTGGCCACCTCATGCGAAGAGTTGACTCATTGGAAAAGACTCTGATGCTGGGAGGGATTGGGGGCAGGAGGAGAAGGGGATGACAGAGGATGAGATGGCTGGATGGCATCACTGACTCGATGGACGTGAGTCTGAGTGAACTCCGGGAGTTGGTGATGGACAGGGAGGCCTGGCATGCTGCGATTCATGGGGTCGCAAGGAGTTGGACACGACTGAGCAACTGATCTGAACTGAACTGAGACATGTGGGGTCGCACAGAGTCGGACATGACTGAAGCGACTTAGCAGCAGCAGCAGCAGCAGCAGCAGACATGATCCAGCATATTGTTACAAAGTATCAACATATGAAAATATGGGATTATGATATTTCAGGCATCCCTCAAAAAAACTGACTTTTTTCTTCCCTTGTGAAATCATTTATAATACATGGTCTCCTTCCGTTAAACTAGTGGGAAATCTGCAGACATTACTGGCCATAGCTTTGCCTCCTAAGTGAAATAGTGGCCTCTAGGGGAAGAAATACCAGACCACCTTACCTGCCTCCTGAGAAATCTGTATGCAGGTCAAGAAGCAACAGTCAGAACTGGAGCTGGAACAACAGACTGGTTCCAAATCGGGAAAGGAGTATGTCAAGGCTGTATATCGTCACCCTGCTTATTTAATTTACATGCAGAGTTCAGTTCAGTTCAGTCACTCAGTTGTGTCTGACTCTGCGACCCCATGGACTGCAGCACACCAGGCTTCCCTGTTGATCACCAACTCCTAGAGCCTACTCCAACTCATGTCCATTGCATCGGTGATGCCATCCAACCATCTCATCCTCTGTTGTCTCCTTCTCCTCCTGCCTTCAATCTTTCCCAGCATTAAGGTCTTTTTCAATGAGTCGGTTCTTCGCATCAGGTGGCCAAAATATTGGAGTTTCAGCTTCAGCATCAGTCCTTCCAATGAATATTCAGGACATATGCAGAGTACATCATACGAAATTCCAGGCTGGATGAACCACAAGCTGGAATCAAGATTGCCAGGAGAAGTATTGATAACCTCAGATATGCAGATGATACCACCATTTTGGCAGAAAGTGAAGAAGAACTAAAGAGCCTCTTGATGAAAGTGAAAGAGGAGAGTGAAAAAGTTGGCTTAAAACTCAACATTCAGAAAACTAAGATCATGGCATCTGGTCCCATCACTTCATGGGAAATAGATGGGGAAACTTTATGGAAACAGTGAGAAGCTTTATTTTGGGGGGCTCCAAAATGACTGCAGATGGTGACTGCAGCCATGAAATTAAAAGACAGTTACTCCTTGGAACGGAGAAGGCAATGGCACCCCACTCCAGTACTCTTGCCTGGAAAATCCTATGGAAAGAGGAGCCTGGTAGGCTGCAGTCCATGGGGTCGCTAAGAGTCGGACACGACTGAGCGACTTCACTTTCACTTTTCACTTTCATGCATTAGAGAAGGAAATGGCAACCCACTCCAGTGTTCTGGCCTGGAGAATCCCAGGGATGGGGGAGCCTGGTGGGCTGCCGTCTGTGGGGTCGCACAGAGTCGGACATGACTGAAGTGACTTAGCAGCAGCACTCCTTGAAAGGAAAGTTATGACCAACTTAGACAGCAAATTAAAAAGCAGAGACATTACTTTGCCAACAAAGGTCTGTCTAGTCAAGGCTATGGTTTTCCCAGTAGTCATGTATGGGTGTGAGAGTTGGACTATAAAGAAAGCTGAGCACTGAAGAATTGATGCTTTTGAACTGTGGTGTTGGAAAAGACTCTTAAGAGACCATTGGACAGCAAGGAGATCCAACCAGTCCATCCTAAAGATCAGTCCTGGGTGTTCATTGGAAGGACTGATGCTAAAGCTGAAACTCCAATACTTTGACCACCTGATATGAATAACTGACTCATTGGAAAAGACCCTAATGCTGGAAAAGATTGAAGGTGGAAGAAGGGGACGACAAGAGGATGAGATGGTTGGATGGCATCATTGACTCGATGGATATGAGTTTGAGTAAGCTCTGGGAGTTGGTGATGGACAGGGAAGCCTGGCGTGCTGCAGTTCATGGGGTCACAAAGAGGCGGACACAACTGAGCAACTAAACTGAACTGAACTGAGGGTAAGAAATAAGTGGACTGAAGTGATCCCTAGGTTGGATCTGACACCCATGCCAGATCATGATGACCATCATTCTGTTGATGCTTAGGATTTTGTGGGGGGAGAGGTAGTAGAGTCAAACAGAGCTGGCTTTAAACCCCAGCTCTGCAACTCACTGTGACTTGGAACTAATTACTTAACCTCCCTAATCCTCAACTTCTCCACCTCCCCAACAGAACAATTTCTGTAGGCAAGAAATTAGATAATGCATATAAAACAAAGGCAGATAGTAGGCATTTATCAGCCAGAAACAACTGTCTTCCTCTGGAGAGAGATAATTGAAGAGAAGCTAAGAGAAGATGCTGCCCTGGCTGCTTCTATGGGGATGTCACCAGAGTCAGAACAGGAGCCACATGTCTCACAGAAGGTGGTTAGGACCGAGAGGCGTGTGACATGGTGGTGGCACCAAAGGGCTAGAAGCAGTAGAGGCAGTATCCCTGAGAGAGGAAACATACACAGGATGTTATAAAAACCTATCCATTTCTGACTACAGATAGTCAGGTGAAGATATGGGGAAGAAAGCAGTTGGAAGCAGTTATGTTTTGTCATTCCTTGTAATTCAGTGGCACTAGATATGATAATGTGTGTTCTGGCCTCTGTGAGCTTGGTTAGGTTGAAGGCCAGTGTCCAAAATTCCCTAATATCTTTCCTTTAGGGATTTTGTGTGACCACAGAGCTTCCTTTTCTAGGCAGCAGTTGCTGCTTCCACTAAGCTTCTACTTCTACTGCTCCTTTAACTGGATTTCCTGCTTCCAAGATTTTGGTTCTCCCAAGGCTGAAACTGGGACTCAAATGGTAAAGAATCGGCCTACAATGCAAGAGATATGGGTTAGATTCCTGGGTCAGGAATATTCCCTGGAGAAGGCAATGGCAACCCACTCCAGTATTCTTGCCTGGAGAATCCCATGGACAGAGGAACCTGGCAGGCTCCAGTTTATGGGGCTGCAAAGAGTCAGACATGACTGGGCAACTGAGCACAGCAGAGCACAACACATGTTTGTGCATGTATATAAAATCTCTTTGGAATGATATGGAAGAACTGGTTAAAATTTTCGCATATTCAGAGAAAAATGTGGCATCATTTTCAACTGTCTTTTATTTCATTAACAGAGAATAGGGATGTGGTTGAGCCTCTGCAGTTCTTCCTTAGCACAGGAAGCAGCAGGAGGGATTTGCAGCTATAGTCCTTGTAGACCTGAGCAGTAGAGAGACCTGGCTCCTGAATGCTAGGGTGACCAACAGGTCTCAGTTTGCCTATGACTCTTCTGGTTTTAGCACTGAAAGTCCTGGGTAAACTGAGACAGTTGGTCCCTATTCCTCGTTCTTCTGCTTCAGCCTTTAGCCAGCCAGGCCTGCTAGTAGGGCCAGAGACAGGAGCTCCCAGTAGTAGGATGAATGGACTGCTTCCCCCCACACACCACAAGGGACTCACACTTAGATGGTGGCTGTCAGGCACATGCTCTGCAAGGTATTCTCATCTGACAGACAAGGAAATTGAGGCTCAGAGAGGTTAAGTGATTTGCCCAAGGTTACACAGCTAGTCAGTGCTGGAGCCAGTCTGTCTGACTCTGGCAACATCAACAAGGACCCTGGGGAATGTAAAGCTTTCAGAGACGCAGCGGGTCTGGCCTTTCTTAAAGCCTAAAAACTCCCAGAGTTGCATTTTAACCAAATCAAACATTGTTGCTCTGAATCAACTTTGGCGGGCCTGGGTTACGAAATGGCTTTCTTTCCATCACCCCCACCCCCAAAGCAAAGAGAATAGATGTTCCAGGTTTTGGACTGAAGGAGCCATAGATACAAAACTGACTTCCTTAGCTGTGCTCATAGTGGAAGTCTGGTTTTCACTGGAGGAATGGTAACCCACTCATCCCAACTTGGTCCAGCCTCCCTCCAAGAAGCAGCACGAGGAAGTAAAACAGAAGAACAGCCAGCTAATAACAGGTAGTGGTGTATGTCATGATACTTGCTTACTTTTTGATTAGGTGGGGGTGAAATTCACTCTGGCTATGTAATAGGGGCTTCTTTTGCTAGGACAGGGTAAGAGAATCCTCCAAAGCCTCATCCAGCAAAAAACCACTGAGCCACAGAAAAAGAGGCCTAACAGATAGTAGAAGCTTTGGAGGATTTTGGAGGAGCACAGGAAAGTTTCATAGAAGCAGTTGTACTTGCCCTTTCCCAACTAAGCAGCAGGCAGGTGTTAATTATATATAGGCAATTGGGCTGCTTTACAGACCTTGTTGAGATATTTTATAAAATATACTTTTATAAATATGGAGCAAAGGAAATCCTTACCATCACTGTTGGCAATTAATTTGTACATGCCGAGTTGTAGAACATCAGGGAGAAAGATCACTGGTGCTAGAGTGCAGGGGTTTCTGGGAATAATGAATTGAGGGGTTGGCTTATTAAAGAAGACACAAAAAGAAAGTGCTTTTTCTTCAAGGGCTGCCACAGGTTAGGCAAAGATGTTCTGTGTGAATGCTGTACTCAAGACCTGAATTAACTATGCCTCAATAAGTCCTGGGGGCTTCCCAGGTGGCTCAGTGGGTAAAGAATCTGCCTGCAATGCAGGAGACGCAGGAGACTGGGGTTTGATCCCTGTGTGAAGAAGATCCCCTGGAGGAGGGCATGGCGACCCACTGCAGTATTCTTGCCTGGAGAATCCCATGGACAGAGGAGCCTGGCTGGCTACAGTCCATAGGGTCACAAAGAGTTGGACAGGACTGAAGCAACTGAACGCATACGCACGATAAATCCTGCGCTCTTGGATTTGAATGAAGTCAGTTGATGTCTGTGGTAATTAAACTCAGCATCACACTCACTCCCACTACGAAACACCCAGCCTTGAGAGTTTAAGAGTAGAGATATCAGTGCTATTTGCGTTTTAATGTCAGATAGAACTGCATGCAATGTGTTCTGATTTAAGAAGCATTTCAGTATGTACAAGGATCCAATGGCCCTTCCTAACTTCTTCCTATTTGCAGCACCACACATATTGCCACAGGAATGTGGCAACTTGAACCAAGAGGATTACAGGTGTGCCTCATTTTATGAACTATCTGTGTGCCTATAAACATGGCCACCAAAAAACAATTCCCATACATAATCCTGTTTTTTATTGCCTCCCATAATAACACTGGAGATGCATTCTTCTGACAAATATTGTAGTCCCAAGATGCTGCAAAATCTCAAAAATATCAAACATTGACCATCTTACTTGAGAAGGAAATTTTCAACTGTCTTGATAATGCCTTAGAAATAAAAATATTAGTCACTTAAAGAAATAAAAGTTCAGAGTATCTTTCATAGGACAGAATTGATGTAGGTGCCTTTCACTACCTACTTCAGAGTGATGCTGGGGAGTTTCAGTAACAAAAGTAAAAGCACTTTATCCATTGCAAAGCTCTGTATGCATGTGAATTCTCCTTACTCTTCTAATTATTCTTGGATAGTCACTTTAAAGAAACAGAAAAACTCCCCATCTGGAAATTGGAAGTAACATTTCACATGGTTGTGGCAAGGGGTCAATGAAATGATGTTATCTGGAAACTGAAAATCCTGTTACAGGATAAGTGAGGGTTCTTCTGCTAATGCGTCACTTTATAGGCTGTATTTTTTGGTTTGTTTCTTCCAATTTTTGTCTTATGTCCTTGTTAAGCTTAGTGACCCTAGGCAGGTAAAGTTTCGTTTGCATGCACATATTTTATTGACTTGTGGTAGCCTATTGATTTGAGTGGCTTTTTAGCGTCTGCTTGTTCAAACTGACTTCTGGGAGCTGCTTATTGTGTTTTTAAGTAAACCATGGTTTATTTAGAAACATCTCCCCAAGGGGGACAGAGTTTAAAGAGAAAGAAACTATAGGAATTTTACCTTCTCTCAACCCATTAATGGGTATTTTTGAACAGTAATGGATTAATGGATATTTGTAGAAGTTCAGAGTTGACAATATAGAGCCTGAGTTTAGAACTTGGTACATTATTTACCAGAGACATATTAATGCTAGAGGCACTAGTTTCTGCAAAAATCGCCCAGTCAATAATGTGTTAAGAAACTTTTAAATGGTCTTCTAACCTTTCTCCTTTTAAATGGTCTTCTAACCTTTCTCCTTAATTACTATACATGAGTCACATCAACATTTGTCTGCTACGAACTTGGTAATATATATCTTACATATACAGGCACACAAACGCTGAACTCATACACTGCAACCTCTTCTGCTGCCAGCCAGGAATACCCACCACTCACTCATTTTGTCATCAGAGAAACTGACAGTAGTTACAGCTCAGAAATTGCAAATTGGTTGTCTGTGGCATGATTTTGGCCTATCTATGTTTTGTTTGGCCCTCTCAGGTTTTTTGTTTTAATTTAATTAGTAGTTAATATGTCCATATTCCAAAACTTCACACAAATTTTCACCTGGATTGCCAACTTGTCTTGAAAAATGGAATGAATTGGTAACACCGGGTCAGCATTCAATAATCCCCTAGAATTTAGCAGCAACTGGGCTTGGGCTCCCCAGTTCCCCTGCTAGGTTTTTGATTCTTTTGTAACCAGCTAGCCTTCTATAGTCATTGAGTAGACAGCCCTGCACTTAAAACTAATGCATTCACAAAGACCAGTTTAATATCATGGAACAGAGACGAGATTATTGTGATTTGGCCAGTGTACCCAATGGCAGGATGTGTGAGTGGATAGCCACTATCTTAGTGGAACCTCTCATTTGAACCAGAAGGTAAACATTTAAGGCAATGGACATGAAGCTCCCAAGGCTCTTTCAAATAGTGCTCTGAGCTCATATAACTTCATGTTTGTCTACATGGATTATCTGTCCCTCCACCCCCACTCCCACTATCCATATCTTTGAGACAGGGAAGTGAAAGTAAAAGTGAAGTCACTCAGTCGTGTCTGACTCTTTGTAACCCAATGGACTGTAGCCCATCAGGCTCCTCTGTCCATGAGATTTTCCAGGCAAGAGTGCTGGAGTGGATTGCCATTTCCTTCTCCAGGGGATTGCTGGACTGGATTGCCATTTCCTTCTCCAGGGGATCTTCCCAAACCAGGAATCGAACCCGGGTCTCCCAAATTGCAGGCAGACGCTTTACCATCTGAGCCACCAGGGAGACAGGGAAGGTGCTTGCAACTTCTTTAGATGCTTCTAAGGGCCTGGAATGTGAAGTTAAGTGGGCCTTAGAAAGCATCACTACGAACAAAGCTAGTGGAGGTGATGGAATTCCAGTTGAGCTATTCCAAATCCTGAAAGATGATGCTGTGAAAGTGCTATACTCAATATGCCAGCAAATTTGGAAAACTCAGCAGTGGCCACAGGACTGGAAAAGGTCAGTTTTCATTCCAATTCCAAAGAAAGGCAATGCCAAAGAATGCTCAAACTACCACACAAATGCACTCGTCTCACACGCTAGTAAAGAAATGCTCAAAATTCTCCAAGCCAGGCTTCAGCAATATGTGAACCGTGAACTTCCTGATGTTCAAGCTGGTTTTAGAAAAGGCAGAGGAACCAGAGATCAAATTGCCAACATCCGCTGGATCATGGAAAAAGCAAGAGAGTTCCAGAAAAGCATCTATTTCTGCTTTATTGACTAGGCCAAAGCCTTTGACTGTGTGGATCACAATAAACTCTGGAAAATTCTGAAAGAGATGGGAATACCAGACCACCTGCCCTGCCTCTTGAGAAATCTGTATGCAGGTCAGGAAGCAACAGATAGAACTGGACATGGACCAACAGACTGGTTCCAAATAGGAAAAGGAGTTCATCAAGGCTGTATATTGTCACCCTGTTTATTTAACTTATATGGAGAGTACATCATGAGAAATGCTGGGCTGGAAGAAGCACAAGCTGGAATCCAGATTGCCGGGAGAAATGTCAATAACCTCAGATATGTATGCAGATGACACCACCCTTATGGCAGAAAGTGAAGAGGAACTAAAAAGCCTCTTGATGAAAGTGAAAGTGGAGAGTGAAAAAGTTGGCTTAAAGCTCAACATTCAGAAAACGAAGATCATGGCATCACTTCATGGGAAATAGATGGAGAAACAGTGGAAACAGTGTCAGACTTTATTTTTCTGGGCTCCAAAATCACTACAGATGGTGACTGCAGCCATGAAATTAAAAGATGCTTACTCCTTGGAAGGAAAGTTATGACCAACCTGGATAGCATATTCAAAAGCAGCGACATTACTTTGCCAACAAAGGTCCGTCTAGTCAAGGCTGTGGTTTTTCCAGTGGTCATGTATGGATGTGAGAGTTGGACTGTGAAGAAGGCTGAGCGCCAAAGAATTGATGCTTTTGAACTGTGGTGTTGGAGAAGACTCTTGAGAGTCGCTTGGACTTCAAGGAGATCCAACCAGTCCATTCTGAAGGAGATCAGCCCTGGGATTTCTTTGGAGGGAATGATGCTAAAGCTGAAACTCCAGTACTTTGGCCACCTCATGCGAAGAGTTGACTCATTGGAAAAGACTCTGATGCTGGGAGGGATTGGAGGCAAGAGGAGAAGGGGACGACAGAGGATGAGATGGCTGGATGGCATCACTGACTCGATGGACCTGAGTCTGAGTGAACTCCGGGAGTTGGTGATGGACAGGGAGGCCTGGCGTGCTGCGATTCATGGGGTCCCAAAGAGTCGGACATGACTGAGTGACTGATCTGATCTGATTTGAAGGGCCTAGCATCTGAATGCAGAGTTCCAAAGAATAGCAAGAAGAGATAAGAAAGCCTTCCTCAGCAATCAATGCAAAGAAATAGAGGAAAACAACAGAATGGGAATGACTAGAGGTCTCTTTGGAGAAGGCAATGGCACCCCACTCCAGTACTCTTGCCTGGAAAATCCCATGGACGGAGGAGCCTGGTAGGCTGCAATTCATGGGGTCGCTAGAGTCAGACACAACTGAGGGACTTCACTTTCACTTTTCACTTTCATGCATTGGAGAAGGAAATGGCAACCCACTCCAGTGTTCTTGCCATGAGAATCCCAGGGATGGGGAAGCCTGGTGGGCTGCCGTCTCTGGGGTTGCATAGACTCGGACACGACTGAAGCAACTTAGCAGCAGTAGTAGCAGCAGCAGAGATCTCTTCAAGAAAATTAGAGATACCAAGGGAACATTTCATGCAAAGATGGGCTCGATAAAGGACAGAAATGGTATGGACCTAACAGAAGCAGAAAATATTAAGAAGAGGTGGCAAGAAAACACAGAAGAACTTTCCAAAAGATCTTCATGACCAAGATAATCACGATGGTGTGATCACTCACCTAGAGCCAGACATTCTGGAATGTGAAGTCAAGTGGGCCTTAGAAAGCATCACTATGAACAAAGCTAGTGGAGGTGATGGAATTCCAGTTGAGCTATTTCAAATCTTGAAAGATGATGCTGTGAAAGTGCTATATTCAATATGCCAGCAAATTTGGAAGACTCAGCAGTGGCCACAGGACTGGAAAAGGTCAGTTTTAATTCCAATCCCAAAGAAAGGCAATGCCAAAGAATGCTCAAACTACTGCACAATTGCACTCATCTCACAGGCTAGTAAAGTAATGCTCAAAATTCTCCAAGCCAGGCTTCAGCAATATGTGAACCGTGAAATTCCTGATGTTCAAGCTGGTTTTAGAAAAGGCAGAGGAACCAGAGATCAAATTGCCAACATCCGCTGGATCATGGAAAAAGCAAGAGAGTTCCAGAAAAACATCTATTTCTGCTTTATTGACTATGCCAAAGCCTTTGACTGTGTGGATCACAATAAACTCTGGAAAATTCTGAAAGAGATGGGAATACCAGACCACCTGACCTGCCTCTTGAGAAATCTGTATGCAGGTCAGGAAGCAACAATTAGAACTGGACATGGAACAACAGACTGGTTCCAAATAGGAAAAGGAGTTCGTCAAGGCTGTATATTGTCACCCTGCTTATTTAACTTATATGCAGAGTACATCATGAGAAATGCTGGGCTGGAAGAAGCACAAGCTGGAATCAAGATTGCTGGGAGAAAGATCAATAACCTCAGATATGCAGATGACACCACCTTTATGGCAGAAAGTGAAGAGGAACTAAAAAGCCTCTTGATGAAAGTGAAAGAAGAGAGTGAAAAAGTTGGCTTAAAGCTCAACATTCAAAAACGAAGATCATGGCATCTAGTCCCATCAATTCACAGCAAATAGATGGGGAAACAGTGGAAACAGTGTCAGACTTTATTTTTGGGGGCTCCAAAATCACTGCAGATGGTGACTGCAGCCATGAAATTAAAACACGCTTACTCCTTGGAAGGAAAGTTATGACTAACCTAGAAAGCATATTCAAAAGCAGAGACATTACTTTGCCAACAAAGGTCTGTCTAGTCAAGGCTATGGTTTTTCCAGTGGTCATGTATGTATGTCAAAGTTGGACCATGAAGAAAGCTGAACACCGAAGAACTGATGCTTTTGAACTGTGGTATTGGAGAACACTCTTGAAAGTCCCTTGGACTGCAAGGAGATCCAACCAGTCCATTCTGAAGGAGATCAGCCCTGGGATTTCACTGGAAGGAATGATGCTTAAAGCTTAAACTCCAGTACTTTGGCCACCTCATGCGAAGAGTTGACTCATTGGAAAAGACTCTGATGCTGGGAGGGATTGGAGGCAAGAGGAGAAGGGGACGACAGAGGATGAGATGGCTGGATGGCATCACTGACTCAATGGACCTGAGTCTGAGTGAACTCCGGGAGTTGGTGATGGACAGGGAGGCCTGGCATTCTGTGATTCGTGGGGTCGCAAAGAGTCAGACACGACTGCGTGACTGAACTGAACTGAACTGAAGGGCCTAGCAAAAGGTGGAGTCAATAGTAGGAGCTCGGAAAATATGAAGCTTTCTATCCAGTGATCAGTTCAGTTCAGTTCAGTCACTCTGTCATGTCTGACTCTTTGCGACCCCATGAATCGCAGCATGCCAGGCCTCCCTGTCCATCACCAACTCCCAGAGTCTACCCAAACTCATGTCCATCAAGTCAGTGATGCCATCCAGCCATCTCATCCTCTGTCGTCCCCTTCTTCTCCTGCCCCCAATCCCTCCCAGCATCAGAGTCTTTTCCAATGAGTCAACTCTTTGCATGAGGTGGCCAAAGTATTGGAGTTTCAGCTTTAGCATCATTCCTTCCAATGAAGACCCAGGACTGATCTCCTTTAGGACAGCTGGTTGGATCTCCTTGCAGTCCAGGGGACTCTCAAGAGTCACACATGTATACCTGTGGCAGATTCATTTTGATATTTGGCAAAACTAATACAATTATGTAAAGTTTAAAAATAAAATAAAATTAAAAAAAAAAGAAAGTAAAGAGTAAAAAAAAAAAAATTCAAGAAGCTTGTTTTGAATAGCTTCACTTTAGTTGTATAACCAGAAGCTAGAGAGTAAAATTAACAAAGTATTTTATAAATAAAAATATATCTAAGTCTTCAACAATGGAACAAATAATAGCTTCAATAGATTTACTTATAGATAGATCTTTTGCAATAAAAAAGAACATTTTGAGAAATGTTCCATTTTGAAAAATCTGTAAGATTTATCAGTAGTAGTTTTTCCCCATACCAGAAGCATAATCTATGTAGCTTTATTAAAAATTAAACTTCACAGAATTACAAACTTTTAGTTAGAAGATGAGTAAATTTGACAGATTTGAGTTATAGCACAGTGACTACAGTTAATAATACCATATTGTATACTTGAAATTTGCTAAGAGAGTAAATCTCAAGTGTTCATGCCAGAAAAAGAGGTAACTGTGTAATGTGATAGATGTATTAATTTGCTTGTACACTTTAAATATATTCTATTTTATTTGTCAATTATTCTCAATTAAAAATTAAACTTCATAAAATATGTATAAAAAAAAAAGAGTCTTCTCCAACACCACAGTTCAAAAGCATCAATTCTTCGGCACTCAGCTTTCTTCACAGTCCAACTCACATCCATACATGACCACTGGAAAAACCTTAGCCTTGACTTACAGACCTTTTTTGGCAAAGTAATGTCTCTGCTTTTGAATATGCTATCTAGCTTGGTCATAACTTTCCTTCCAAGGAGTAAGCGTCTTTTAATTTCATGGCTGCAGTCACCATCTGCCATGATTTTGGAGGCCCAAAAAATAAAGTCTGACACTGTTTCCACCGTTTCCCCATCTATTTGCCATGAAGTGATGGGACCAGATGCCATGATCTTAGTTTTCTGAGTGTTGAGCTTTAAGCCAACTTTTTCACTCTCCTCTTTCACTTTCATCAAGAGGCTTTTTAGTTCCTCTTCACTTTCTGCCATAAGGGTGGTGTCATCTGCATATCTGAGGTTATTGATATTTCTCCTGGCAATCTTGATTCCAGCTTGTGCTTCTTCCAGCCCAGCATTTCTCACGATGTACTATGCATATAAGTTAAATAAGCAGGGTGGCAATATACAGCCTTGATGTACTCCTTTTCCTATGCACCATAAAGTCTTTCTTTTTTTAAGTATAGCAACATGAAGTTGATTAAAGTAAACTAACATGCATGCAGTTAAAGCTATCCAGTCCTTACAATTAGAGTAGCTAGATATTGGTTACATGGCTTTTACCCTGAAAAAAACAATTCTTAGTTAACCAAATCACCTATCATTTTCTTTCTTTCTTTTCTTGACCATGACAAATGCTGAGTTCATGAAATGAGAACTGAACATTTGATGATTTGCTGTATCTCCAGATTAATGGATTAATTAACTAATTAATTAACTGGTTTTCTGTGTGCCTAGGTGGATAACATGATTAATTAGTAGGCCACAAATAAGGAAAGAAAAGGAAACATTTCTTAAGTACCAGGAAGGGGAATTAAACAGTGATCATTACTACAGGTTGATAGGAAGTAGCTGGGGAGAAGAGGCTGAATTCTATTTGTTTTAGCGTGTCAAATCATAGGGTGTGGCGATTTTCTGAGGGAACCAGAGGGTCCAGGGTTCTGGGAGTCTTCTAGAGAAGCAAATCCCCCTCCTCATTTCATCATTGCCACCTCAACCCCATCATCCTAATCCTGAAAGCAACAGGAGGAGAAGGAACCTGGGTATGCCACAGGGGTGAGAAAAAGCAGTTGAAATTAAGAGATGTTTTTAACTTAAAATGGAATGGGGGAAATATCCAGCCAAAATGGAATGGGGGAAATATCCAGCCAAAAACTGTAAATAAACTGTTACAAAGGATACCATACATGGTAAAATAAGAACAATGGAAGAATTTAGCAATTGACAAAGTAGAATAGCTTGGGAAAGGGGAAGAAATAATGGATGTGGCTTCAGTTGTATGAAGTTGGAGCACTTAAAATTTTGAACATAAGTCTTTGGCAGAGAGAAGTAAATATGACTGTCTAGGTATCATGAAGACTTAGTGTGGAACAATATATGGCATAAAGTTGAAAAGATTGGGATAGAGAATACCAAATGCCATCATTGAGAATATATTCCATAGGCCATCCGACCAGAGAAAGAGTGATGGAATCACAGTGCTTACACAGAGTTGTTTTCTCATTGATGACTCAATTTCAACAATTTAAATGTTGTTTCTCACTCTCCATGCCACATTCCTACAAGATCTTTTTTTATCTCTTTGTCTTGACTCCTTGGCACCATTCTTTTGTAAACATCTCAGGGGTGGTACAATAACTTGGAAACTCCCATAAGTTATTAAGATGATTCAGGTAAACTTTGATTGCTATGAACTGACTTTTCAATTGACATACAAAGGCTCTCTCCATTAGTACTAACTTATTGGTTAAAGAATTGAACAGATAGTATAACAGGTGTGGATATATTTGGGAGAGCAGGAGTAGCAAATGATTTTTTAAGTGGGGTCCCAAACTTAAATACCTGCTGGAATCGGGTGCCCCATCTAAAGGGAGCAGCTGCTACTCTGTTCCAGCAGACTGTGGCCATGTGAAAATGTAGGTCCCCTGTTACCAGATGTTCAGATTTTTTAATAGAAACTTGGATTTTTATTTGAAATTTTTTGCTTTTTAAATATTATCAATTAATTAAGAACTGAAAAACACTAGGAGGGCCAAGCAAACACTCCCACAACCACCAAATGGTGAATTCTAATTTAGATGATGGATGGAATTCATGGTAGAGCTTTGATTTTATGACTTAAGTCTGTCTCTTCGTCCATTCAGCATGGGCTTATTTGCAGCTTGGTGGATGTGAGTACTCCCAGATGGTAGTCTTGCATGTTGACTTGTATCCTATAAGGTTACATTAGGGAAAGCCTCCCCAACGGTAACATGGTAAGCAGACTCTATGCTTGGTTAGAATCAATCTGTTCGACAAGTAACAGAAAAATCAGTTGGTAAAACTATGAGATATGTAAATAATCAGATGGTAGTTCTTTTTCATGTACTTTTTGCTCTCACCAGATCATGAATCCCTTGAAGGCTATGATAAAGACTTGGGATTTGGTTCTAAAACTGTTGGGAAGCTATTGGAGGCTTGCGAGCAAGAAGGGACATGATCCAACTTATTATTCTAAAAAGAACACTCTAAAATAGCAGATATGAAAACCCTATCTAGGGCTGCAACCTGAAGATTTCCAAAATATCTGTCCTTACTGAACTCAGCCTCTCCCCCAGCCATTTGTTCTTCTCTAGGAATGTAGCTCTTATATTTATGTGTTCTGTCTCTCATCCCTCCTCCTACCACAAATGAAAATGTTTTCCATGGTTGTTGGGCCATGTGTCCTAAGAAACTTAGAGCCTATATGATTTGGAATGCATTATCCAAGGGTAACCAATGCTTTTTCTGAATAAACTAACTAAGAAACTCTAAGAAACTCTGCATTATTGCCTGGCCCTTAGGCCATTTCTCAGATATGTGACAGGGCCTTCTAGATATCTGAACTTCTCAAATGAGAGGACAAGTGATATGGTCTTGTAAATTGACCTAATTACTCAAAGCTATGCTTCTATCTTTCAGAAAATACTGAAGGAAGGACCTCTGCTAAAGAACTGTAACTCATTCAAGAGATGGAAGCTTAGATATTTTCTGGTTCGAGGACAAAGGCTCTGCTTTGCACACCATCCTGCGGTAAGAGAATATATATATATATATATATATATATATATATATATATATATATACACACACGTATATGTGTCAATTGTGTTAGTAGGTAGGTACCAGGAAATAATTTGAGAGGAGATAAACCAAGAGGTAAAGACATGTTAGCAAGAATTAAGGTGGATAATCCTAATCTGCTCCACTATGTCCCTAGCTAGACCATATCCCATTATGTTGTTGCTGTTCAGTCCCTATGTCGTCCCAGACTCTTTGCAACCCCATGGACTGCAGCACTCCAGGCTACCCTGTCCTTCACTACCTCCAGGATTTGCTCAAATTCATGTCTACTGAGTCAGTGATGCTATCTAATCATCTCATCCTCTGCTGCCCCATCTCCTTTTGCCTTCAATCTTTCCAAGCATCAGGGTCTTTTCCAATTTTTACATCAGGTAGCAAAAGTATTAGTGCTTTAGCTTCAACATCAGTCCTTCCAATGAATATTCGAGGTTAATTTCCTTTAAGATCGACTGGTTCAATCTCCTTGCTGTCCAAGGGACTCTCAGGAGTCTTCTCCAACACCACATTTCAAAAGCATCAATTCTTCAGTGCTCAGCCTTCTTTATGGTCCAACTCTCACATCCATACATGACTACTTGAAAAAATATAGTTTTGACTACACAGACCTTCTTTGCAGGCAAAGTGATGTCTCTGCTTTTTAATATGTTGTCTAGGTTTGTCACAGGTTTCCTTTCAAGGAGCAAGCATCTTTTAGTTTCATGGTTGCAGTCACTGTCCATATGATTTTGGAGCCCAAGAAAATAAAATCTGTCACTACTTGCACTTTTTCACCTTCTATTTACCATGAAATGATGGGACCAGAGGCCATGATCTTAGTTTTTTGAATGTTGAGTTTCAAGCTAGCTTTTTCCTTCTCCTCTTTCACCTTCATCAAGAGGCTGTTTAGCTTCTCTTTACTTTATGCCATTAGAATGATATCATTTGCATATCTGAGGTTATTGGTATTTGTCCTGACAGTCTTGATTCCAGCTTGAGCTTCATCCAGCCTGGCATTTCTCATGATGTACTCTGCCTATAAGTTAAATAAGCAGGGTGACAATATACAGCCTTCTCACACTCCTTTCCCAATTTTGAACCAGTCCATTGTTCCATGTCTGGTTTTAACTGTTGCTTCTTGACCTGCATACAAGTTTCTCAGGAGACAGGTAAGGTGGTTTGGTACTTACGCCTCTTTAAGAATTTTCCACAGTTTGTTGTGATCCACATGGTAAAAGGCTTTAGTGTAATCAATGAAACAGAAATAGATGTTTTCCTGGAGTTCCCTTGCTTTCTCTATGATCCAACAAATATTGGCAATTTGATCTCTGGTTCCTCTGCTTCTGTTAGGTCCATACTATTTCTGTCCTTTATTGTGCCCATCTTTGCATGAAATGTTCCCTTGATAACTCTAATTTTTTTCAACAGATCTCCAGTTTTTCCCATTCTATTGTTTTCCTCTATTTATTTGCATTGATCACTGAGGAAGGCTTTCTTATCTCTCCTTGCTATTCTTCGGAACTCTGCATTCAGATGGATATCTTTCCTTTTTTCCTTTGCCTTTCACTTCTCTTCTTTTCATAGCTTTTTGTAAGGCCTCCTCGACAACCATTTTGCTTTTTTGCATTTCTTTTTCTTGGGGATGCTCTTGATCAGTGCCTCCTGTACAATGTCATGAACCTCCGTCCATAATTCTTCAGGCACTCTGTGTATCAGATCTAGTCCCTTGAATCCATTTGTCACTTCCACTGAATAGTCATAAGGGATTTGATTTAGGTCAAACCTGAGTGGTCTAGGGATTTGATTTAGGTCAAACCTGAGTGGTCTAGTGTTTTTCCCTACTCTCTTCAGTTTAAATCTGAATTTTTCAATAAGGAATTCATGACCTGAGCCACAGTCAGCTCCTGGTCTTGTTTTTGCTGACTATATAGAGCTTCTCCATCTTTGGCTGAAAAGAATATAATCAATCTGATTTCAAATCCCTAAAGATGATGCTGTGAAAGTGCTGCACTCAATATGCAAGCAATTTTGGAAAACTCAGCAGGGGCCACAGACTGGAAAAGGTCAGTTTTAATTCCAATCCCAAAGAAAGGCAATGCCAAAGAATGCTCAAACTACCATACAATTGCACTCATCTCACACACTAGCAAAGTTATGCTCAAAATTCTCTAAGCCAGGCTTCAACTGTACATGAACCATGAACTTCCAGATGTCAAAGCTGGATTTGGAAAAGGCAGAGGAACCAGAGATCAAATTGTCAACATCTGTTGGATCATTGAAAAAGCAAGCGAGTTCCAGAAAAACATCTACTTCTGCTTTATTGACTATGCCAAAGCCTTTGACTGTGTGGATCACAACAAACTGTGGAAAATTCTTCAAGACATGGGAATATCAGACCACCTGAACTGCCTCCTGAGAAATCTGTATGCAGGTCAAGAAGCAATAGTTAGAACTGGACCTGAACAGCAGACTGGTTCCAAATCGGGAAAGGAATACAGCAAGGCTGTATATTGTTACCCTGCTTATTTAACTTATATGCAGAGTACATCATGAGAAATGCTGGACTGGATGAAGCACAAGCTGGAATTAAGATTGCCAGAAGAAATATCAATAACCTCAGATATGCATATGACACCACCTTTATGGCAGAAAGTGAAGAACTAAAGAGCCTCTTGATGAAAGTGAAAGAGGAGAGTGAAAAAGTTGGCTTAAAACTCAACATTCAGAAAACTAAGATCATGGCATCTGGTCCCATTACTTCATGGCAAATAGATGGGGAAACAGTGGAAACAGTGACAGACTTTATTTTGGAGGGCTCCAAAATCACTGCAGATGGTGAGTGCTGCCATGAAATTAAAAGACACTTGCTCCTCAGAAGGAGAGTTATGACCAAACTAGACAGCTTATTAAAAAGCAGAGACATTACTTTGCCTGCAAAGGTCCATCTAGTCAAGGCTATGGTTTTTCCAGTAGTCATGTATGGATGTGAGAGTTGGACTATGAAGAAAGCTGAGCACTGAAGAATTGATGCTTTTGAACTGTGGTGTTAGTGAAGACTCTTGAAAGTCCCTTGTACAGCAAGGAGATCTAACCAGTCCATCCTAAAGGAAATCAGTCCTAAATATTCATTGGAAGGACTGATGCTGAAGCTGAAACTCCAATACTTTGACCACCTGATGCTAAGAACGGACTCATGTGAAAAGATCCTGATGCTGGGAAAAATTGAAGGAAGAAGGAGAAGGGGATGACAGAGGACAAGATGGTTGGATGGCATCACTGACTCAATGGACATGAGTTTGAGTAAACTCCAGGAGATGGTGATGGACAGGGAGGCCTGGCATGCTGCAGTCCATGGGGTTGCAAAACTTCAGACATGACTGAGTGACTGAACTGAAGGCCCACTTGACTTCACACTCCAGGATGTCTGGCTCTAGGAGACTTGACCACACCATCATGGTTATCTGGTTCATTAAGACCTTTTCTGTATAGTTTTTCTGTGTATTCTTGCCACCTCTTCTTAATCTCTTCTGCTTCTGTTAGGTTCTTACTGAGCCACTTCATTCTTTCTGGCCTGAGTACATGCTAAGTCACTTCAGTTGTGTCCGACTCTTTGCAGCCCTAGGTACTGTAGCCTGCCAGGCTCCTCCGTCCATGGGATTCTCCAGGCAAGAACACTGGAGTGGGTTGCCATGCCCTCCTCCAGGGGATCTTCCTGAGGCAGGGATCAAATCTGCATCTCCTGTGGCTCCTGCATTGAAGGCAGATTCTTTACCCCTGGGCCACCAGAGAAGCCTTATTCTTTCTGGAGCTATTAGTAATTGCCCTGAACTCTTCCCCAGTAGCGTATTGGACATCTTTCAACCTGGGGGCTCATTTTCCAGTGTCATACCTTTTTGCCTTTTCATACTGTTCATAGAGTTCTCCAGTCAAGAATACTGGAGTGGGTTGCCATGCCCTCCTCCAGTGGACCACATTTTGTCAGAACTCTTCACTATGTCCTGTCCATCTTGGGTGGCCCTGCATGGCATGGCTCATAGCTTCCTTGAATTATGCAAGACCCTTCACCACAACAAGGCTGTGACCCTTGAAGGCAGTATCCCACTATATTCTCCAGCATAAACCTTTAGTTTTAAATAATCCTGAGCTACCTAAGCTTTCCTATGAATCCACATTAAAGTTTTGGGAAGAGTTGTGTTTTGGGTTTAGTTTGGTTAATTTTCTGTTTGTTACATGATATATCAATCAAAATCATGATGCTAAATAAATCCAGCACTCAAGCCAAATAAATAATGGGATTATAACTGCCAAAAATGCCTTTTAGTGTGCCTGTGTGTGTGTTTACTTTTTAGTGTATCTTTGCCTCAATAACCACATGGTTCCTTTTCCCTCTCCCTCTCCTACCTTTCCAGTTTGCACGCTTTGAAACAATTGATTTGTCTCAAGTTGCCTTGGCAGAAAGCAGCTGTAGAAACCTTTGCCACAGTTTTTGCGTAAGTAAGATTAAGATTGCCTGGAAGGGCAAGGGTGAGAGCTAGCTGGGAAGAGGGGTCTCCATACCCACCTGTTGCCTGTTTGGAATTCAAATTTCCCAAGTCTTCTTTAATCCCAAAGTGTGTTTGGAAATCCACTTAAAGTAGCATTGCAAGTGAGTGCTAAAGATTATTCATGTGAGTATTTTCTATCAGCCCACTGATGGGAGGGAAAAGCATGATTGCCCAGTTTGATATAAAAGCAGAGCTGATTTCAGGATGGGGGTGACTATTTCAAAAATCAATCCTTCTGGTGAAGGTAATTTAAATGAATATCATTGGGAGGCTTTCAAGAGACTGCTAATATGTTGTAGACTATATCAAGATATTTGAGCTACATGACATTTTCTCCTTTGATGAAACAGATAAGAACCTAAATCCAAAGTGAAAGTTACTCTATGCTGAGATTACTGAGAGTACCTCAAAGAAAGCAGAGGATTTTCCAGGGATGTATTCAAGGGCTTGTCACTGCTAAAATGTCATAAGACTTGGTCATTCAGGTAAATTCAGAACAGAAATCTCACTGAAAAATAACAAGTCCATTGGCCCAAGAATTCTCATACCCATCTTCTCACAGAAATGTTTTTTTCTCAGCGTCAGTGGTGGGCTATGGAGAGCAGGGTTCCTCTTCAGGCAGGTGGAGAGTGGTACTTAGCAGACTAAAGAGCTCTGGGCCCAATACCCTGCTTCCATAGCTGGTCCACAGTCTCTTCTCCTTTGAAAGGAGAGCAGTTGAAAGGAGACCCTACTCTCATTTCTCTCTCATTGCATCATACTGACCCAGGAAAAAGCTGAGGGTTCTGTTGACCCAGTTCCAAAATCTTAACTTTTGAGTGATAAGCACACAAGATAATGTTTTGGGTATTCATTCTACAAAAATTCCAAGGGCTAGGTTTCCCCTTAGCCTAATTAAAACATAGAGGCACTATGCATCAACCCCACATAAGAATGGGTTTAGACCAAAGGAGCGACTGTTGTTACTAATTCCAACTAGTTCCTATTGCCATTATCACAGAATCATGCAGTGCTACATGCACAAGAAGAACAAATTGTTTGTTGTTGTGGTGAGCTCTAGCTGCAAGATTTGGGCTTGGGGTGGTGGACACTGGTAATGAAGACAAGTAGGGCCATTGAAGCAATGCTATAGCTATAGCTATCCATGCTCCCTCCTGCCCTTTGGGAAAAGATGAAGTTAGCAGGGTCTACCTCTGCTAGACCCTTAACATGGCTTTCTCATTGTTTCTGCAAGGTTCTTGCACCAAGCAGGATTAAGAGAGATAATAGTAAAATTCTCTTCAGATTTTCCCTGACCATAAGAAAGAAAGAAACTGGATTTGTAGTTTCCTCACTCCAGTCTCACTCTCCCCTCAAACAGAAATAGCCACACCCTGATGAAAAAGAAACACTTTTACCATTTCAGGTAGGTAGAGCAGGAAGTAAACAAGTAAGATTTTCAGGCAACTTTATTTTAGTAACAGATGGGTGCTTGGCCTAGTGTTTAAGAGCATGTGTGCTGGAGCCAAAGAATCTAGATTCAAATTCTGGCTTAGTTTCTTACCTACTCTTTTGCCCTGAGCAAGTCATTTAACTCCCTTTGCCACAGAAAAAATATCCTGACTATAAAGTGAGGGAAAATAATACTGCCTAGCTCTTGGATTTGTAATGAAGATTGAAATAAATAAGATACATAAAGTACAATAGAACAGTGCCCAGTACATAGTAAGTGCCTTTAAATTGTTGTTTATTACTGTTATTAGTTGGGCTGGCTCTGGGAACTGCTGTCATATATTTAAGAAGTGGCTTTGGTTGTGCTTGGTAGACCTGTCTAGTATCTTAGAGAGTTCAAACGCTCTGTTTGGGGGGCTAAGTTTGAGTTGGGAACCAGCTAATAATGTGACTTTCTGTAGGTGATCACACCACAACGAAAAGTTACGCTGGCTGCACCCAATCGGAAAGACATGGAAGAATGGATTAACGTCATAAAAACTGTGCAACAGGGAGAAATCCGTAAGGTAGGCTAAATAATAGAGGATCCACTCAACTCTCATGGGTAAACACTTAATTGACTGCATTAGCTAAGCCACCTTTCAAACACGGAAATAATAAAATGGAAGCAGATACCATCTGATCAGGAATTTTGGATGTATATCATTAGGAAATCTGTCTATAAATAGAATTAATTCGCTTAGACTCAAACCTTGGTAAATATGTGGTTTAGAAACCTCTGTACACATCCACTTTATATATAGATGTCACTGTTTGCTCAATGGATGAGGTACTCAAGATGAATGTGAGAAGCTAACTTAGATGTTCTTATGTTATTAATAGCATAGCTGCAATCAGCAGTCTTGACTTGAGTCTGCGAAGTGACTATAGTAACAACTAAGGAAACTGAGGCTCAAGGATAAGGAACTAGACCAAGACAAAATAACTATTCAGTTGCAAAGCCAAGATTTAGACCCAGGCTATGTGAATCCAAAGCCTTTGTCCCTAACCATTATGCCCTTCTGCCTCTCTGTTTACTGTTCACAATAAAGGAAATATAGAGGGAGGAGCAAGGAACAGTCTTCCCCAAAGCGTGGCAGGGTTCCTTTTCTCCTTAACAATACCAAGCCCTGGGCTACTGCTCCGGGCAACAAGTGGTACTGCCACTGAAACTCTGGGCTATGCCCTCTGCTCAGTCTTCCACAGACCTACTGCACTAGAAGTTATGTAAGTTCCAAGAGAGGAGGGATTTTTGTCATTTATTTACTTAGAGCAGTGTCTGGCACATAGTAGAGGCTCAATAAATATTCTTTGAATGAATAAGTGAATCTGAGGGTAATCTTGGGGCCAGGGTTTAGAAAGAGAGTGACATATAGTTCATCCTAAACAAAGTTCTACTGTGAAGATTTTGAGATAATGGGGAAGATTAATTCAAACGTGAAAAGAAACTTATGTATAGGAGATGTATAGGCCCTGTGATACTCAAGAGGGATAATGGATTCTATACTCCCATAATCATAAGCTAGCAAACTTTATAAAAACCATTAAAAAGTAGAGAACCTATATATGAAAGGGGTCAAGTTTTCCAGTAAAATGCTAGTGTTTTATAGTTTAAGAATTCAGGATTTCTTTCTCTACTTATTAGCAAAAATGCATATAAAAGTTAAAAAATATAACCTGATGTCTTAAGTAACTAGTAAAGGGTAGAGGATTGTTATAGATATTTGGGGTGGAGCAGTAATGGCACCCCACTCCAGTACTCTTGCCTGGAAAGTCCCATGGACGGAGAAGCCTGGTGGGCTGCAGTCCATGGGGTCGCTAGGAGTCGGACACGACTGAGTGACTTCGCTTTCACTTTTCACTTTCCTGCATTGGAGAAGGAAATGGCAAGCCACTCCAGTGTTCTTGCCTGGAGAATCCCAGGGACAGGGGAGCCTGGTGGGCTGCCGTCTATGGGGTCACACAGAGTCAGACATGACTGAAGCGACTTAGCAGCAGCAGTGTAAAATAATAGGTAGTAATATTGTTCAGTCGCTCAGTCGTGTCTGACTCTGCGACACCATGGACTGCAGCATGCCAGGCTTCCCTATCCTTCACCATCTCCTGGAGCTTGCTCAAACTCATGTCCATTGAGTCAGTGATGCCATCCAACCATCTCATCCTCTGTTATCCCCTTCTACTGCCTTCAATCTTTTCCAGCATCAGGGTCTTTTCTAATGAGTCGGTTCTTTGCATCAAGTGGCCAAAGTATTGGAGCTTCAGCTTCAGCATCAGTCCTTCTAACAAATATTCAGGACTGATTTCCTTTAGGATTAACTGGTTTGATCTCCTTGCAGTCTAAGGGACTCTCAAGAGTCTTCTCAAAACCACAACTCAAAAGCCTCAATTCTTTGGCATTCAGCCCTCTTTAAGGTCCAAATCTCCCATCCATACATGACTACTGGAAAAACCATAGCTTTGACTATATCGACCTTCGTCAGAAAAGTAATGTCTCTGCTTTTTTAATATGCTGTCTAGGTTTGTCATGGCTTTCTTCCAAGGAGCAAGTGTCTTTTAATTTCATGGCTGCAGTCACCATCTGCATGATTTTGGAGCCCAAGAAAATAAAGTCTGTCACTGTTTCCATTTTCCCCCCATCTATTTGCCATAAAGTGCTGAGACCAGCTGCCACGATCTTCATTATTTGAATGTTGAGTTTTAAACCAGCTTTTTCACTCTCCTCTTTCACTTTCATCAGGAGGCTCTTTA
Organism: Bubalus bubalis; assembly: GCF_019923935.1. Lineage (NCBI taxonomy): Eukaryota > Metazoa > Chordata > Mammalia > Artiodactyla > Bovidae > Bubalus > Bubalus bubalis. The sequence goes on from NC_059181.1 coordinate 54,597,706, forward strand.
GTTCCTCTTCACTTTCTGACATAAGGATGGTGTCATCTGTATATTAGACGTTATTGATAGTTCTCCCTGCAGTCTTGATTCCAGCTTGTGTTGCATCCAGCCCAGCATTTCTCATGATGTATTCTGCATATAAGTTAAATAAGCAGGGTGACAATATATAGCCTTGATGTACACCTTTCCCAATTTTGAACCACTCCATTGTTCCATGTCTGGTTCTAACTATTGCTTCTTGACCTGTATACAGATTTCTAGGAGGCTGGTAAGGTGGTCTGGTATTCCCATATCTTTAAGATTTTCCACATTTTGTTGTGATGCACACAGTCAAAGGCTTTAGCATAGTCAATTAAGCAGAAGTAGATGGTTTTCTGGAATTCTCTTGCTTTATCTATGATCCAGCAGATGTTGGCAATTTGATCTCTGGAGAACTCCATGGACAGTATGAAAAGGCAAAAGGATATGACGCTGGAAGATGAGCTCCCCTGGTTAGAAGGTGCCTGATATGCTACTGGAGAAGAGAGGAGGGCAATCACTACTAGCTCCAGAAAGAATTAAGAGGCTGGGCCAAAGCGGAAACATTGCTAAGTTGTGGATGTATCTGGTGGTGAAAGTAAACTCTGATGCTGTAAAGAACAATATTGCATAGGAACCTGAAATGTTAGGTACATGAATCAAGGTAAATTAGACATGGTCAAGCAGGAGAGGGCAACACTGAACATTGATATTTTAGGAATCAGTGAACTAAAATGGACAGAATTGGGAGAATTTAATTCAAGTAACCATTATATCTACTACTGTGGGCAAGAATCCCTTAGAAGAATTGGAGTAGCCCTCATAGTTAACAAAAGAGACTGAAATGCAGTACTTGGGTGCAACCTCAAAAATGACAAAATGATCTCAGCTTGTTTCCAAGTAAACCATTCAACATCACAGTAATACAAGTCTATGCCCCAACCACTGATGCCAAAAAGGCTAAAGTTGACCACGTTTATGAAGACCCACAGCACCTTCTAGAAGTAACACCAAAAAAAGATGTCCTTCTCATCATAGGGGATTGGAATGCAAAAGTAGGAAGTGAAGAGATACCCGGAATAACAGGCAAGTTTGGCCTTGGTGCACAAAATGAAGCAGGGCAAAGGCTAGTAGAGTTTTGTCAAGAGAAAACACTGGTCATAGCAAACACCCTTTTTCAACAACAAGGGACAACTCTACACATGGACATAACCAGATGGTCATACAGAATTCAGCTTGATTATATTCTTGGCAGCTGAAGATGGAGAAGCTCTATACAGTCAGCAAAAACAAGACAAAGAGCTGAATATGGCTCAGATCATGAGCTCCTTATGTAAAATTAAGGCCTAAATTGAAGAAAGTAGGGAAAGCCACCAGAGAAGGCAATGGCACCCCACTCCAGTACTCTTGTCTGGAAAATCCCATGGATGGAGGAGCCTGGTAGGCTGCAGTCCATGGGGTCGCTGAGGGTTGGACACGACTGAGTGACTTCACTTTCACTTTTCACTTTCCTGCATTGGAGAAGGAAATGGCAACACACTCCAGTGTTCTTGCCTGGAGAATCCCAGGGATGGGGGAGCCTGGTGGGCTGCCGTCTCTGGGATCGCAGAGTCAGACACGACTGAACTGACAGCAGCAGCAGGGAAAACCACTAGATCATTCAGGTATGACCTAAATCAAACCCCTTATGATTATACAGTGGAGGTGACAAATAGATTCAAGGGATTAGATCTGGTAGACAGAGTCCCTAAAGAACTGTGGACAGGTTTGTAACATTGTACAGAAGGCAATGACCAACACCAACCCCAAGAAAAAGAAATGCAAGAAGGCAAAGTGGTTATCTGAGGAGGCTTTACAAATAGCTAAGGAAAGAAGAGAAGCGAAAGTCAAGAAAGAAAGGGTAAGATATACCCAAATGATTGTAGAACTCCAGAGAATAGCAAGGAGAGATGAGAAGGATTTCTTAAGTAACCAATGCAAAGAAATAGAGAAAACAATAGAATGGGAAAGACTAGAGATCTTATCAAGAAAATTGGAGACACCAAGGGAACATTTCATGAAAATATGGGCACAATAAAGGACAGAAAAGGCTAGGACCTAAAAGAAGCAGAGGAGATTAAAAAGAGGTGGCAAGGATACACAAATCTATACAAAGAAGGTCTTAATGACCCGGATAACCACGATGGTGTGGTCACTCACTTAGAGCCAGATATCCTGGAGTGTGAAGTCAAGTGGGCCTTAGAAAGTATTAGTATGAACAAAGCTAGTGGAGATGATGAAATTCCAGCTGAGTTATTTAAAATACTAAAAACAATGATGCTGTTAAAGTGCTATACTCAATATGTCAGCAAATTTGGAAAACCCAGCTATGGCCACAGGACTGGAAAAGGTCAGATTTCATTCCAATCCCAAAGAAGGGTAATGCCAAAGAATGTTCAAACTACCATACACTTGTGCTCATTTCACATGCTAGCAAGTTAATGCTCAGAATCCTTCAAGTTAAGCTTCAATAATATGTGATCTGAGAATTTCCAGATGTACAAGCTGGATTTAGAAAAGGCATAGGAACCAGAGATCAAATTGCCAACATCCGCTGGATCATAGAAAAAGCAAGGGAATTTTAGAAAAACATCTACTTTTGCTTCATTGACTATACAAAAGCTTTTGTGTGGATCACAACAAACTGAAAAATGCTTAAGGAAATGGGAATACCAGACCACCTTAGCTGCCTCATGAGAAACCTCTATGTAGGTCAAGAAGCAGCAGTTAAAACTGGACATGGAACAACTATGTGGTTCAAAATTGGGAAAGGAGTGTGACAAGGCTGTATATTGTCACCCTCCTTATTTAACTTATAGGCAGAGTACATCATTCGAAATACTGGACTGGATGAATCACAAGCTCTAATCATGATTACCGGGAGAAATATCAACAACCTCAGATATGCAGATGATACCATTCTAATGGCAGAAAGTGAAAAGGAACTAAAGAGCCTCTTGATAAGGGTGAAAGGAGAGTGAAAAAAACTGGCTTAAAACTCAACATTCAAAAAAACTAAGATCATAGCATCTGGTCCCATCACTTCATGACAAACAGAAGGGGAAAAAGTAGAAGCAGTGACAGATTTTTTTCCTTGGGCTCCAAAATCACTGCAAATGGTGATTGTAGCCATGAAATTAAAAGATGTTTGCTCCTTGGAAGGAAAACTATGACAAACCTAGACAACATATTAAAAAGCAGAGACATCATTTTGCTGACAAAGGTCTGATAGAGCTATGATTTTTCCAGTAACCATGTACAGATGTGAGAACTTGACCATAAAGGAGGCTGAGCACTGAAAAACTGATGCTTTTTAATTGTGGTGATGGACAAGACTCTCGAGAGCCCCTTAGACTGCAAGGAGATCAAATTGGTCAATCCTAAAGGAAAACAACCTTGAATATTCACTGGAAGGACTGTTGTTGAAGCTGAAGCTCCAATATTTTGGCTGCCTGATGAGAAGAAATGACTTGTTGCAAAAGACCCTGATGCTGGAAAAGATTTAGGTCAGGAGGAGATGGGGGTGGCAGAGGATGAGATGGTTAGATAGAATCAGCATTGAGTTGGAAGATAGTGGAGGACAGATGAGCCTGGTGTGCTGCAGTCCATGAAGTCCCAAAGAGTTGGACTGGACTTGGCAACTGAACATCAACAACAGCATATATAATTAAATCACTTTATTGTACCTGAATCTAACACAATATTGTAAATCAATTATACTTCAATATTAAAAAAAGAGATAACACAAGAGGTAATTACAAGAGGTAATAAGTCCTGACAAGAATGTGGAGAAAAGAGGAGGAGGAGCCAAGATGGCGGAGGAGTAGGACGGGGAGAACACTTTCTCCCCCACAAATTCATCAAAAGAGCATTTAAACATCGAGTAAATTCCACAAAACAACTTCCGAATGCCGGCAGAGGACATCAGGCACCCAGAAAAGTAGCCCAACTCTTCGAAAGGAGGTAGGAAAAAATATAAAAGACAAAAAAAGAGACAAAAGAGGGAGGGACGGAGTTCCGTCCCGGGAAGGGAGTCTTAAAAAGAGAGAAGTTTCCAAACACCAGGAAACCCTCTCACTGCCGAATCTGTGCCGAGCTTTGGAAGCACAGAGGGCAACATAAAAGGGAGGGGAAAAAAAAAAATAAACAATTAAAAATCGCGGACTGTGAGCCCTACGGGAACTCCCCCAGCGGAGAAGCAGCGCAGACGCCTGCACACGGCATTAGCAAGCGGGGGCTGGGCAGGGAAGTGCGGCGCGGGCTGTGTCCCTTAGAGTAAGAATCGGGCCGAATGTCCTGAGCGCTATCTGAGCGAAATAATTTGGGCTAGCAAACCAGACTGTGGGATATCTACCACGCGAAAAGCCAGCCCTAACCTAAGACACCGCCAGGCCCGCGCACAGAACAAAGGACTGAACAGAGATAGCCGGCTGCAGACCTCCCCCTCCGGTGACAGGCAACCAGAGCCGGAAGGGGGCAATCGCAGCCCCAGAGAGACACTATCTATAAAACTGTAAGCAGGCTTCTTTGCTAACTAAAACTTCTTGGGGGTCTGGACGGTCAACATCTGCCTGAGAAGGTGCGCCGGTTTTACACCCAGATAACCGAGTGGCGGGGAGGCGATAAGTCGCAGCATTGGCGCCCGCCAAGCACCTCATCGCCTGAGCTGCTCGACCTGGGAAGAACACAAAACGCAGGCCCAACCGAGTCTGCGCCTCTGAGGACTACCCGAGTGCCTGAACCTGAGCGGCTTGGACCTGGGAGCTCAGTCCAGGGCCGGCCTCTGATTGTTCCCGGCGGAACAACCTAGAGCCCAAGCAGTGTGGGCAGGGAGGTTACACGCGCCGTGAGCGGGGGCAGACCCAGTGTGGCTGAGGCACTTCGAGCGCACACCAGTGTTATCTGTTTGCAGCATCCCTCCCTCCCTCCCCACAGCGCGGCTGAACAAGTGAGCCTAAATTAAAAAAAAAAAAAAAAAAAAAAAAAAAAATAGGGTCCTCCACCGTCCCCTTTGTGTCAGGGCGGGAACCAGACACTGAAGAGACCAGCAAACAGAAGAAGCTCTAACAGAGGGAAACGCCTTGGAAGCTACAGGCCATAGATTAAAACCCTGTGGTTACTACGGATTACATAGGAAGGGGCCTATAGATCTTGAGAAATATAAGTCGGACTAAGGAACTGCCAAAAATGAACTGAACCCACAATACTCACAACAAAACCAGAGAAAGACCTAGATATATTTTTACTATTTTTACGATCAATCTTTCTTTCTTTCTTTTTTTTTTTAATTAAAAAAAAAAATTTTTTTAAGTCCTCTATTGTCCTTTAATTTTCACTTTTATAACTATTACTTTGCAAAAAAAAAAAAAAAGACCCTATTTTTTTTTTTTTTCTTCTTCAGCAAACTTCATATATATATTTTATAATTTTTTGACCGTGGTTTTTTTTTTTTTTTCTTTTTCTTTTTTCTTTTTCTTCTTTTCTTTAACATTGCATTTTTGAAATTCCAAACTCTACTCTAGATTTTTAATTTTAGCCTTTTGATATATGTTATCAATTTTGTACCTATAGTTTTTTTCATAATTGCTGTGACTTTTTTTTTCCTCTGTTTCTCTCTCTTCTTCTTTTATATAACATCGTATATCTGCAATTCCAAACTCTACTCAAGATTTTTAATTTATGCTTTTTGGTATTTGATATCAATTTTGTACCTGTATTTTCTTTATAATTTTTGCGACATTGTTTTTGTTGGTTTGTTTGTTTTCTCTCTTTATTTTTCTTCTTCTTCTTCTTTTTTTTTTTTTTTTTTTAACGTTGTATTTTTGAAATTCCAAACTCTACTCTGGATTTTTAATTTTTGCTGTTTGGTATTAGTTATCAATTTTGTACCTGTAGTTTCTTTATTACTTTCACGACCTTGTTTGTTTTTCTTTGTTCGTTTTTTCTCTCTTTCTTTTCCTTCTCCTTTTCATTAACATCGCACTTTTGAAATTCCAAACTCTACTCTAATTTCTAATTTTTGTTTTTATGTATTTGTTACCAATTTTGTACCTTTAAGAACCCAATCTTCAGGACCCATTTTTCACTAGTGTACGAGATTACTGGCTTGACTGCTCTCTCTCCCTTTGGACTCTCCATTTTCTCCACCAGGTCACCTGTATCTCCTCCCTAACCCCTCTCTACTCTACCCAACTCTGTGAATTTCTGTGTGTTCCAGACGGTGGAGAACACTTAAGGAACTGATTACTGGCTGGATCTGTCTCCCGCCTTTTCATTTCCCCCTTTTATCCTTCTGGCCACCTCTGTCTCCTGCCTCCTTCTTCTCTTCCCTGTATAACTCCGTGAACATCTCTGAGTGGTCCAGTTGTGGAGTGCACATAAGGAAGTGACTACTGGCTAGCCCACTCTCTCCACTATTGATTCCACCTCATCTCATTTGGGTCACCTCTAACTCCCTCCTCCCTCTTCTCTTCTCCATGTAACGCTGTGAACCTCTCTGAGTGACCCTCACAGTAGAGAAACTTTTCATCTTTAACGTAGATGTTTTATCAGTGGTGCTGTATAGAAGGAGAAGTTTTGAAACTACTGTAAAATTAAGACCGATAACTGGAAGTAGGAGGCTTAAGTCCAATCCCTGACTCCAGGGAACTCCTGACTCCAAGGAACATTAATTGACAGGAGCTCATCAAACGCCTCCATACCGACACTGAAATCAAGCACCACACAAGGGCCAACAAGTTCCAGGGAAAGACATAACAAGCAAATTCTCCAGCAACAAAGGAACACAGCCCTGAGCTTCAAGATACAGGCTGCCCAAAGTCACCCCAAAACCATAGACATCTCATAACTCATTACTGGACATTTCATTACACTCCAGAGAGAAGAAATACAGTTCCATCCACCAGAACATCGACACAAGCTTCCCTAACCAGGAAACCTTGACAAGCCACCTGTACAAACCCACACACAGCGAGGAAACGCCACAATAAAGAGAACTCCACAAACTGCCAGAATACAGAAAGGACACCCCAAACTCAGCAATTTAAACAAGATGAAGAGACAGAGGAATAGCCAGCAGATAAAGGAACAGGATAAATGCCCACCAAACCAAACCAAAGAGGAAGAGATAGGGAATCTACCTGATAAAGAATTCCGAATAATGATAGTGAAATTGATTCAAAATCTTGAAATTAAAATGGAATCACAGATAAATAGCCTGGAGGCAAGGATTGAGAAGATGCAAGAAAGGTTTAACAAGGACTTAGAAGAAATAAAAAAGAGTCAATATATAATGAATAATGCAATAAGTGAAATTAAAAACACTCTGGAGGCAACAAATAGTAGAATAACAGAGGCAGAAGATAGGATTAGTGAATTAGAAGATAGAATGGTAGAAATAAATGAATCAGAGAGGATAAAAGAAAAACGAATTAAAAGAAATGAGGACAATCTCAGAGACCTCCAGGACAATATTAAACGCTACAACATTCGAATCATAGGGGTCCCAGAAGAAGAAGACAAAAAGAAAGACCATGAGAAAATACTTGAGGAGATAATAGTTGAAAACTTCCCTAAAATGGGGAAGGAAATAATCACCCAAGTCCAAGAAACCCAGAGAGTCCCAAATAAGATAAACCCAAGGCGAAACACCCCAAGACACATAGTAATCAAATTAACAAAGATCAAACACAAAGAACAAATATTAAAAGCAGCAAGGGAAAAACAACAAATAACACACAAGGGAATTCCCATAAGGATAACAGCTGATCTTTCAATAGAAACTCTTCAAGCCAGGAGGGAATGGCAAGACATACTTAAAATGATGAAAGAAAATAATCTACAGCCCAGATTATTGTACCCAGCAAGGATCTCATTCAAGTATGAAGGAGAAATCAAAAGCTTTTCAGACAAGCAAAAGCTGAGAGAATTCTGCACCACCAAACCAGCTCTCCAACAAATACTAAAGGATATTCTCTAGACAGGAAACACAAAAATTGTGTATAAATTCGAACCCAAAACAATAAAGTAAATGGCAACGGGGTCATACTTATCAGTAATTACCTTAAACGTAAATGGGTTGAATGCCCCAACCAAAAGACAAAGACTGGCTGAATGGATACAAAAACAAGACCCCTGCATATGTTGTCTACAAGAGACCCACCTCAAAACAGGGGACACATACAGACTGAAAGTGAAGGGCTGGAAAAAGATTTCCATGCGAATAGGGACCAAAAGAAAGCAGGAGTAGCAATACTCATATCAGATAAAATAGACTTTAAAACAAAGACTGTGAAAAGAGACAAAGATGGTCACTACATAATGATCAAAGGATCAATCCAAGAAGAAGATATAACAATTATAAATATATATGCACCCAACACGGGAGCACCGCAGTATGTAAGACAAATGCTAACAAGTATGAAAGAAGAAATTAACAATAACACAATAATAGTGGGAGACTTGAATACCCCACTCACACCTATGGATAGATCAACTAAACAGAAAATTAACAAGGAAACACAAACTTTAAACGATACAATAGACCAGTTAGACCTAATTGATATCTATAGGACATTTCATCCCAAAACAATGAATTTCACCTTCTTCTCAAGCGCACATGGAACCTTCTCCAGGATAGATCACATCCTGGGCCATAAAGCTAGCCTTGGTAAATTCAAAAAAATAGAAATCATTCCAAGCATCTTTTCTGACCACAATGCAGTAAGATTAGATCTCAATTACAGGAGAAAAACTATTAAAAAATCCAACATATGGAGGCTGAACAACACGCTGCTGAATAACCAACAAATCACAGAAGAAATCAAAAAAGAAATCAAAATTTGCATAGAAACGAATGAAAATGAAAACACAACAACCCAAAACCTGTGGGACACGGTAAAAGCAGTCCTAAGGGGAAAGTTCATAGCAATACAGGCACACCTCAAGAAACAAGAAAAAAGTCAAATAAATAACCTAACTCTACACCTAAAGCAACTAGAAAAGGAAGAAATGAAGAACCCCAGGGTTAGTAGAAGGAAAGAAATCTTAAAAATTAGAGCAGAAATAAATGCAAAAGAAACAAAAGAGACCATAGCAAAAATCAACAAAACCAAAAGCTGGTTTTTTGAAAGGATAAATAAAATTGACAAACCATTAGCCAGACTCATCAAGAAACAAAGGGAGAAAAATCAAATCAATAAAATTAGAAATGAAAATGGAGAGATCACAACAGACAACACAGAAATACAAAGGATCATAAGAGACTACTATCAACAATTATATGCCAATAAAATGGACAACGTGGAAGAAATGGACAAATTCTTAGAAAAGTACAACTTTCCAAAACTCGATCAGGAAGAAATAGAAAATCTTAACAGACCCATCACAAGCACGGAAATTGAAACTGTAATCAAAAATCTTTCAGCAAACAAAAGCCCAGGTCCAGACGGCTTCACAGCTGAATTCTACCAAAAATTTAGAGAAGAGCTAACACCTATCCTGCTCAAACTCTTCCAGAAAATTGCAGAGGATGGTAAACTTCCAAACTCATTCTATGAGGCCACCATCACCCTAATACCAAAACCTGACAAAGATCCCACAAAAAAGAAAACTACAGGCCAATATCACTGATGAACATAGATGCAAAAATCCTTAACAAAATTCTAGCAATCAGAATCCAACAACACATTAAAAAGATCATACACCATGACCAAGTGGGCTTTATCCCAGGGATGCAAGGATTCTTCAATATCCGCAAATCAATCAATGTAATACACCACATTAACAAATTGAAAAATAAAACCATATGATTATCTCAATAGATGCAGAGAAAGCCTTTGACAAAATTCAACATCCATTTATGATCAAAACTCTCCAGAAAGCAGGAATAGAAGGAACCTACCTCAACATAATCAAAGCTATATATGACAAACCCACAGCAAACATTATCCTCAATGGTGAAAAATTGAAAGCATTTCCTCTAAAGTCAGGAACAAGACAAGGGTGCCCACTTTCACCATTACTATTCAACATAGTTTTGGAAGTTTTGGCCACAGCAATCAGAGCAGAAAAAGAAATAAAAGGAATCCAAATTGGAAAAGAAGAAGTAAAGCTCTCACTGTTTGCAGATGACATGATCCTCTACATAGAAAACCCTAAAGACTCCACCAGAAAATTACTAGAACTAATCAATGACTATAGTAAAGTTGCAGGATATAAAATCAACACACAGAAATCCCTTGCATTCCTATACACTAATAATGAGAAAACAGAAAGAGAAATTAAGGAAACAATTCCATTCACCATTGCAACGGAAAGAATAAAATACTTAGGAATATATCTACCTAAAGAATCTAAAGACCTATATATAGAAAACTATAAAACACTGGTGAAAGAAATCAAAGAGGACACTAACAGATGGAGAAATATACCATGTTCATGGATTGGAAGAATCAATGTAGTGAAAATGAGTATACTACCCAAAGCAATCTATAGATTCAATGCAATCCCTATCAGCTACCAACAGCATTCTTCACAGAGCTAGAACAAATAATTTCACAATTTGTATGGAAAAACAAAAAACCTCGAATAGCCAAAACGATCTTGAGAAAGAAGAATGGAACTGGAGGAATCAACCTACCTGACTTCAGGCTCTACTACAAAGCCACAGTTATCAAGACAGTATGGTACTGGCACAAAGACAGAAATATAGATCAATGGAACAAAATAGAAAGCCCAGAGATAAATCCACGCACATATGGACACCTTATCTTCGACAAAGGAGGCAAGAATATACAATGGATTAAAGACAATCTCTTTAACAAGTGGTGCTGGGAACTCTGGTCAACCACTTGTAAAAGAATGAAACTAGAACACTTTCTAACACCATACACAAAATAAACTCAAAATGGATTAAAGATCTCAACGTAAGACCAGAAACTATAAAACTCCTAGAGGAGAACATAGGCAAAACACTCTCTGACATACATCACAGCAGGATCCTCTATGACCCACCTCCCAGAATATTGGAAATAAAAGCAAAAATAAACAAATGGGACCTAATTAACCTTAAAAGCTTCTGCACATCAAAGGAAACTATTAGCAAGGTGAAAAGACAGCCTTCAGAATGGGAGAAGATAATAGCAAATGAAGCAACTGACAAACAACTAATCTCGAGAATATACAAGCAACTCCTACAGCTCAACTCCAGAAAAATAAATGACCCAATCAAAAAATGGGCCAAAGAACTAAATAGACATTTCTCCAAAGAAGACATAAAGATGGCTAACAAACACATGAAAAGATGCTCAACATCACTCATTATCAGAGAAATGCAAATCAAAACCACTATGAGGTACCATTTCACACCAGTCAGAATGGCTGCAATCCAAAAATCTACAAGTAATAAATGCTGGAGAGGGTGTGGAGAAAAGGGAACCCTCTTCCACTGTTGGTGGGAATGCAAACTAGTGCAGCCACTATGGAGAACAGTGTGGAGATTCCTTAAAAAACTGGAAATAGACATGCCTTATGATCCAGCAATCCCACTGCTGGGCATACACACTGAGAAAACCAGAAGGGAAAGAGACACGAGTACCCCAATGTTCATCGCAGCACTGTTTATAATAGCCAGGACATGGAAGCAACCTAGATGTCCATCAGCAGATGAATGGATAAGAAAGCTGTGGTACATATACACAATGGAGTATTATTCAGCCATTAAAAAGAATACATTTGAATCAGTTCTAATGAGGTGGATGAAACTGGAGCCTATTATACAGAGTGAAGTAAGCCAGAAAGAAAAACACCAATACAGTATACTAACGCATATATATGGAATTTAGAAAGATGGTAACAATAACCCTGTGTACGAGACAGCAAAAGAGACACTGATGTATAGAACAGTCTTATGGACTCTGTGGGAGAGGGAGAGGGTGGGAAGATTTGGGAGAATGGCATTGAAACATGTAAATATCATGTATGAAATGAGTTGCCAGTCCAGGTTCGATGCACGATACTGGATGCTTGGGGCTGGTGCACTGGGACGACCCAGAGGGATGGAATGGGGAGGGAGGAGGGAGGAGGGTTCAGGATGGGGAACACATGTATACCTGTGGCGGATTCATTTTGATATTTGGCAAATCTAATACAGTTATGTAAAGTTTAAAAATAAAATAAAATTTAAAAAAAAAAAAAAAAAAAAAAAAAAAAGAATGTGGAGAAAAGAGATTAATAATAAATTATTATTGGTACAGGCCTTATAAAAAGTAGTATTGCAGTTTCTCAAAGTATTAAAAATATAACTATCTTATGCTCCAGCAATTCCACTTCTGGGTATATATATCTATCGGACATGAAATCAGGATCTTGAATATGTATTGTCACTCTCATGTTTCTTTCTGCATTATTTGCAGTAACCAAGATATGGATGTAACCTAAATGTCCCTCAGTGGATTAATGGGTTTAAAATGTAATATTTTTATATACAAATACAATGGAATATTGTTCAGCCTTTAAAAAGAAGCACATCTTGCCAGTTGGAATAACATGGATGAACCTGGAAGACATTATGCTAAATTAAATAAGCCAGACACAGAAAGACAGTACTGTATGTCCTAATTCATATGTGGCAGCTAAAATAAACTCAATCCCCAGGAGAAGGAAATAGCAACCCACTACAGTATTCTTACCTGGGCAATCCCACGGACAGAGTAACCTGGTGGGCTACAGTTCATGGGGTCACAAAGAGTTGGACCCTAAACTTCTTGTCACTAAGAGTTGGACCCCAAACTTCTTGAAGGGGTTAGACTGCAAGAACTTGGACTGCTACAACAAATCCACAAATTGTGTGAATTAAGAAAATCTGTCACAGTTCTGGAGTTTAGAATTCCAAAATCAGTGTATTGGCAGGGCCATGCTCTCCTGAAGCCTCTAGAAGAGAATCCTTCTTTACCTCTTCTTAACTTCTAGTGATTACAGGCATTCCTTGGTATTCCTTCGCTTGTAGACACATCATTCCAATCTCACCCTCTGTCAGCACTTGCGGTTCTCTCCTGTGACTGTGTCTGAATTTCCCTCTTTTTATAAGGACAGTAGTCACTGGTTTAGGACCTACTCTAATCCATTGTGTGTGTGTGTGTTTGTGTGTGTGTGTAAGTTGCTCAGTCATGTCTGACTCTGTGACCCCATGGACTGTAGCTCGCCAGGCTCCTCTGTCCACGGAATTCTCCAGGCAAGAATATTGGAGTGGATTGCCATTCCCTTCTCCAGGGAATCTTCCTGACCCAGAGATCAAACCTAGGTCTCCTGCATTGTGGGCAGATTCTTTACTGTCTGAGCCTCCAGGGAACCCCAATCCATTATGACCACATCTTAAATTGATTGCATCTATAAATATCCTATTTTCAAATAAGATCACATTCACAGATACTAGGAATTTGAACATATTTTGGCAAGGGACATAATTCAGCATACCACACATACTAACTCAGGGTTGTATGTATCAAAGTTTCCTTATACAATAAGATGCACATAAGGAATATAAATCCCATTTCCTCTACTACTAAACCAAAACAATGTCCATTTTATATATGTTTATATTATGTAGCCAATTGTACCATGAAATTCAGTATTGTACTCAGAGTTCTTCATTTCTTCCATTTGTCCCATAGAATCTTGATCATTATAGGAGAGCTCACTTGTAACTCTATACTGGAAGGATCTGTTTAGGAAGTTGTCTCCTACGTAGACCATAAGCTCCTTGAGGGCAAAAACTATGGATTATGCATCTCTGCATCTCTAGTTCCTAGCTTCATAGATGACACAAAGTAGCTCTTAGTAATTATTGGAGGAGAGGGGGAAGCTGGAAGGAAGGAAGGTACTTGTAGAGTTATAATCTAGTGGCTTGGGAAATGGAAAGGTGCTGGTTGCTCAGTATGTCAAGACCAAGTCTATCTCATTTCCTCATGACTCTACACTCTCTACTCTGATCTTCCTGGAAATTTGCCAGGGTCTCAATATGCAAAAAATAATACAATCACAAAGTGACCACATACTAGATGAGCCTTTGTCTCATCCAAGTAGCTTTTCCTTCCAGAAGCTTCCTGGTCAATCCAACAGCAATTTAGCACATAAATAGCATGTCAAAGAGGGAAGCAAGGTTCAAAGAGTACCATATACAGGCTATGTTTTAGATGACTAATTCCTATAAATTAATCAAAGTTGAAGACTAAATGTGCTAGGTCCCTCAATAGTGCCCTCTCTCCTCCCCCTCTTTTTTTTTTCTCTCTCTCTCCTATCCTTCTCTATCTCTCTCTCAGGGACCACTATCAGGAAGACTGTGTATTTCATTTTAAGGTCTTATGCCTTTACATGCCTAAATGATTATAACGTCAAGAATAAATAGCTGAATATGTATGCCTATGTCTACATTCCAGAGGAAGGCAGAGAAAGAAGAGATCAGGCATCCACAGGAATTAGAGAAAAGGTGGAAGTGTCCTGTGGAATGTACACCCAGAATAAATTGGAGGGTTTTTGGTGCCCACCCCTCCCCTTCTCCTTTTAACCCCAAAACTAGTTGCTGTTATACCCTGTGCCTGCCCAACAGTCATGAGAAATAGGCTGTGTTAAACAAATGCAGCATTTACAGGCAGGTTAATAGTAAACATCAAATTCAATACCATGAAAGAGGGACACCAAACAGAATGCTGTTTCAAGAAAGCAGAGACTTTGTCTTATTCATCACTATATCCCCAGTGCCTTGAAAAGTGCCAAGCACATAGTAGTTACTTGGTAAATATTTAATGAATTTTGAATGAATTAAATTGATTAACCAGAAAATTTCTATAGGCAGTCAGAGCATGGTATTCAGAAAAGAATGCTTTGGCCAGAAGCTTCTGAAATGAAACTGTTGTCCCAGCAATGCAATTCTCTACTCACTTGGCAGCACTAAGCCAGGAAGGGTAACATATATCTCCAGGAGGAAGCTAAAGCCTGACAAGTATTCCTTAGCCCAGGGTCAGAGCCCTACTTCCTCCCTTTCTTGCCTGGTCAGAGGATTTGGAACCCATGCGCCCTGCACTGGGAGTGTGGAGTCTTAATCACTCGACTGCCAGGGAATTCCACCCCCCTCATTCTTTTTCCCTTTCCAAAACCACTGGGAAAAAATAGAGATGGGAGGTTTATTAAGTGTCAGCTCAACTTTGATTCTTACTTTTCACATGCTCTGGCACCTTATATAGATGGCCATTTCACCCTTAGCATCAGGTTTTCTGGCCTTCTCTAATCCATCTCTGTGATTAACTCTCTATTCTTTGTTCTCTTTGCTTTATTTTAGATACCTGCAGCAGAAAACAACCCTTTTCTTGTTGGAATGCACTACTGGTATTCGAGCCACAGTCCCCGGACCCAGCACTGCAATGTTTGTCGGGGGAGCATTCCTGCCTTATCTCAAAATGTTATCATCTGTGAAGGTAGCTTTCTGATTCCTTTAGGAAGTGGAGCTCAGTGGGTGGAGAGAGGGGTGAAAAAGTTCATGTGGCTTTAGTATCATTGACTCAAACCACATCGCTGAGTCTAGTGTAAGATTAACCCTGATTATTTAACAGACTGGGAAAAGAATATGGGAGGAAACTGGCATGAGGAAGAATTTTCATGAATCAAAAGAGAGGGTTGGATCTGGGAGGACTGGACAATACAGTCACATGGTTGAAAAAAAAAAAACAGAAAATCACCTCTTTTTTATCATCAATTTCCATTAAAGTTGGGTAGTAGAAAATTTGGCCAGGAAGAATAAAAAGAAACTGAAATATACGGAAAATAAGCCTTTGGAGTTAAGTCATAACTACTTAGATGCATCTAGGTTCTAACTTTTAGAGCAGCTTAGGGAAAAAAATTAGAATCTTCATTGTCACCAGATTAACATCCATCTTTTTTCTTCTTTTTACAGTGTGCAAAGTAAAGTCTCACAGATTATGTGCTTTAAGAGCAAACAAAGATTGCAAATGGAATACATTATCCATTACTGATGACCTCCTCATGCCTGCAGATGAAGTAGTGAGTACCAGCCATGCTTTCTCGTAATCACCCCTTCAGTCAGGACACACAGACAACCCAAGTAGGCTTGTTCCCTAAGCTCATGATCCAAACAAATCTATAAGAATGAAAGCCTCCTCCCATCTCCCACCTGTCATTGGTCACTAGCATTGAATTAGGGAGAGCAGGACGATGGAGAACTTCCTTAGGGTTATCTAGTGTCCTCCGGGGGGTAGTACAGTTATTCCAGCTGGCCTTCCACTCTTTATATCTCTAACTTCTATATCTTGTCTCTTTCTATCCTTCAGAAAACCATGCCTCATCAGTGGGTAGAAGGAAACATATCTGCCAGTTCTCAGTGCGCAGTATGTCATGAGAACTGTGGCAGTTACCAGAGACTTCAAGATTTCCGGTGTCTCTGGTGTAATTCTACGGTAAGACTCTTCTCATCTTGATACTTAGAGAATTGACTTCTAGAGAAGGGGTGGGTTGGAGGTTGATTGTGCCTACATATAGATAGAAATCTCAGTGACCCTTACTCAGGAATAGATTATACAGATTCTATAGTGTAGAACTCAATATCCTACCTTTCCAAAATTGGCTATGGAATCTTTGAAAGAAAGATGTAATACTCCCTCTTATCTTTGAGGGTCTTAAATGATGAAGCCTGCTAGCAAATGGGAAGAGCTGAACTCTTTTATGACATTATGGTCAATTAAAAATTTTGTTCTCAGTATACCCTTAAGAAACCTGCTTTCCTCATTTACCATTTCCTAGGAAATTGTAATATTTGTTAATTAATAATGGTTAATAATATTAGCACATTATTACTGCCACTATATATTATTTTATATACATGATCTCATTTAATCTTACAACAACCCTAAACCAACCCTCATTGTCCCCATTTACAGAAGGGGAAAGTGAGGTTCAGAAAAGTGAAGTGATTTGCTCAAGGTCATTCAGCAAGTAAGCAAAACAGTCTTGATTTATACATAATTGTGCAAAAAACTATGCTCTTAACTACAACATTACCATACCTTTAAACCAGTGGTTCTCAGTTGGGGTTATTTTCTCCCACCCCCAGGACACATTTGACAATGTCCATAAAATTTTTTGCATCCAATGATATTCTGATGCAATTTTTTCTATTTATTGAAGTATAGTT
Organism: Bubalus bubalis; assembly: GCF_019923935.1. Classification (NCBI taxonomy): domain Eukaryota; kingdom Metazoa; phylum Chordata; class Mammalia; order Artiodactyla; family Bovidae; genus Bubalus; species Bubalus bubalis. The sequence continues at coordinate 54,614,954 of NC_059181.1, forward strand.
GTTTTATAATATTATATAAATTTCAGGGGTACAAAATGATGATTCACAATTTTTAAAGTTTATACTCCATTTATGCATATTATAAAATATTACTTATATTCCCTGTGTTGTTCTATATATCCTTATAGCTTATTTATTTCATACATGATATTAATAATTTGTACCCCTTAATCCCCTACCCCTATCTTCACCTCCCCTCTTCCTTCTCCTCACTAGTAAACACAAGTTTTTTCTCTATACCTGTGAGTCTCTTTCTTTTTTGTTATATTCACTAGTTCATTTTTTAGATTCCGTATGTAAAAGATAATATACAGTATTTGTCTTTCTCTGTCTGACTTATTTCATTTAGCATAATACTGTCAAGGTCCATCCACGTCAGTGCAAATGGCAGATTTTCATTCTTTTAAATGTCAGAGTACTATTCCATTTTATATAACAGAAAAAAAAATGAAATTTTTAGCTCTCCAACCTTTATATATGTAACAATTGTTCTTTATCGATTCATCTGTTGATGGGCACTAAGTAAGGATGCTTCCATATCTTCACTATTACAAAAAATGCTGCTGTGAACATTGAGGTGCCATGTATATTTTTGAATTAATGTTTTCTTCAGATATATAGCCAGAAGTAGGATTGTTGGATCCTAGGAGCCTAGCAAGCTATAGTCCATAGGGTCACAGAGTTGGACACAACTGAAGCGACTGAACACGCATGTGGTACCTCTATGTTTAGTTTTTTGAAGAACCTCCATACTGTTCTCCATAGTGACTGTACCAGTTTACATTCCCACCAACAGTATACTAGGGTTCCATTTTCTCCACATCCTTGCCCACATTTGTCATTTGTGGTCTTTTTGATGATAACCATTCTGACAGGTGTGATGTGATATCTCATAGTGGCTTTGATGTGCATTCCCCTGATAATTAGTGATATTGAGCATCTTTTCATGTGCCTGTTGGTGTTCTGTATATCTTCTTTGGAAAAATTGTCTATTTGGGTCTTCTGCCCATTTTTTTATTGGAAGATAATTGCTTTAGAATGTTGTGCTGGTTTCTACTGTACAAAAACGTTCATCAGCCATAAATATATATAGGCTCCCTCTTGAGCCTCCCTTCCATTTTTTAATTGGGTTGTTTTTAAATATTGAGTTGTATGAGCTATTTATATATTTTGGATATTAACCCCTTATTGGTCATATCATTTGCAAATAGTTTCTCCCATTCTGTCGGGTGTCTTTTCATTTTGTTGATGGTTTCCTTTGCTATGCAAAAGCATTTAATTTTAACTGGACCCCATTCATTTATTTTTGCTTTTATTTCCCTGCCTTAGGAGACAGATCAAAAAAAAATTGCTATAATTTATGTCAAAGAGTGTTTTGCCTATATTCTTTTCTAGTAGTTTTATGGTTTCAGTTCAGTTCGGTTCAGTTCAGTCGCTCAGTCGTGTCTGACTCTTTGTGACCACATGAATCGCAGCACGCCAGGCCTCCCTGTCCATCACCAACTCCCAGAGTTCACCCAGACTCAGGTTCATCGAGTCAGTGATGCCATCCAGCCATCTCATCCTCTGTCGTCCCCTTCTCCTCCTGCCCCCAATCCCTTCCAGCATCAGAGTCTTTTCCAATGAGTCAACTCTTCGCATGAGGTGGCCAAAGTACTGGAGTTGCAGCTTTAGCATCATTCCCTCCAAAGAAATCCCAGGGCTGATCTCCTTCAGAATGGACTGGTTGGATCTCCTTGCAGTCCAAGGGACTCTCAAGAGTCTTCTCCAACACCACAGTTCAAAAGCATCAATTCTTCGGCACTCAGCCTTCTTCACAGTCCAACTTTCACATCCATACATGACCACAGGAAAAACCATAGCCTTGACTAGACGAACCTTTGTTGTCAAAGTAATGTCTCTGCTTTTGAATATGCTATCTAGGTTGGTCATAACTTTCCTTCCAAGGAGTGTCTTTTATTTTATTTTTTTTAATTTTATTTTATTTAACTTTACAATATTGTATTGGTTTTGCCATATATCAAAGTGAATCTGCCACAGGTATACAGTAAGCGTCTTTTAATTTCATGGCTGGAGTCACCATCTGCAGTGATTTTGGAGCCCCAAAAAATAAAGTCCGACACTGTTTCCACTGTTTCCCCATCTACTTCCCATGAAGTGATGGGACCGGATTATATTTAGGTCTTAAATCCATTTTGAGTTTACTTTTGTATATGGTGTGAGAAAATGTTCTAATTTCACTTTTTTACATGTAGTTGCCCAGTTATCTCAGCACCACTTATTGAAGAGACTGTCTTTTCTCCATAGTCTATTCTTGCTTCCTTTTTTGTAGATTAACTTATCATAAGTGTGTGGGTATATTTCTGGGCTCTTTATTTTGTTCCAATGATCTATATATCTGTTTTAGTGCCATTACTATTGCCTATTGCTCTGTGTAAGGTCTGAAGTTAGGGAGTATTTCTTTCTCAAAAATGTTTTGGTTTTCAGGGTCTTTTGTCCCATATAAACTTTTAGAATTATTTGTTCTGGTTCTGGAAAAATGCCATTGGTATTTTGATAGGGATTGCATCAGACCTGTAAATTTCCTTGGGTAGTATGGTAATTTTAACAATTTTAATTCTTAAAATCCATGAAAAAGGTATATCTTTCCATCTGTTTGTATTGTCTTTCATCAGTATATAAGTACAGGTCTTTTTACCTCCTTAGATAAGTTTATTCTTACATCTTTGATTCTTTTTAATATTATTGTAAATAGGATTTTCCCATAATTTTCTGATGGTCCATTGTTAGTGGATAGAAATTCAACAGATTTCCATATATAAATTTTGTATCCTGCAACTTTACTGAACTCATTGATGAGCTCTACTTGTTTTTGGATGGTGTCTTTGGGATTTTCTATGTATAATATCATGTCATCTGCAAATAGTGACAGGTTTACTTCTTCCTTTCTAATGTGGATTCCTTATAATTATTTTTTTTTGTCTGATTGCCATGGCTAGGAATTCCAATACTATGTTGAATAAAAATAGTGGGAATGTCTTTTCCTGATCTTAGGGGAAATGCTTTCAGCTTTGTGCTACTGTTGAATATGATGTTAGCTGTGGGATTATCATATATGGCCTTTATTATGCTAAGGTATGTTCCCTCTATATACACTTTCTGGAGAGTTTTTATCACAAATGGATGTAGAATAAAGAAAGCTGTGTGCCAAAGAATTGATGCTTTTGAACTGTGGTGTTGGAGAAGACTCTTGAGAGTCCCTTGGACTGCAAGGAAATCAAACCAGTCAATCCTAAAGGAAATCAGTCCTGAATATTCATTAGAAGGACTGATGCTGAAGCTGAAGCTCCAATACTTTGGCTACCTGATGCAAAGAACTGACTCATTGGAAAAGACCCTAATACTGGGAAAGATTGAAGGCAGGATTAGAAGGGGATGATAGAGGATGAGATGGTTGGATGGCATCACAAACTCAATGGACATGAGTTTGAGCAAGCTCTGGAAGTTGGTGAAGGACAGGGAAGCCTGGCATGCTGCAGTCCATGGGGTCACAAAGAGTTGACCATGACTGAGCGACTAAACTTAACTGACTGAACTGAGAATTCACCTGTGAAGCTATCTGGTCTTGGACTTTTGTTTGTTGGAAGTTGTTTCATTACTGATTAAATTAAATTATTGGTAGTTGATCTGTTCATATTTTCTATTTCTTCCTGGTTCAGTCTTGATAGATGATACATTTCTAGGAATTTGTCCATTTCTTCTATATTGTCCATTTTATTGGTATATAATTATTTGTGGGAGTCTCATTATCCTTTGCATTTCTATGGTATCAGTTGTAACTTCTCCATTGTCATTTATAATTTTATCCATTTGGGCCATCTCTCTTTTTTCTTGATGAGTCTGGCTAAGGGTTTATCAATTCTGTTTATCTTTTCAAAGAACTAACCCGTAGTTTTACTGATCTTTTCTATTGTATTTTAGTCTTCATTTTATTTATTTCTACTCCAATCTTTATGAATTTTCCTCTACCAACTTTGGGGTTTGATCTCTTTCTACTTCCTTTAGGTGTAAGGTTAGTTTCTTTGAGATTTTTCTTCTTTCATTAGGTAAGCTTATATCACTATAAAATTGTGTCTCATATATTTTGGATTGTGTGTTTTCATTTTCATCAGTCTCCAGACATTTTTTTAAAATTTCTCTTTGAGTTCTTCAGTGATCTATTGGTTGTTTAGTAACATATTATTTAGTCTCCACATGTTTCTGTTTTTCACAGGTTTATTTCTTTCTTTCTTTCTTTTCTTTCTTTTTTTTTTTTTTGTTTTTAGTTGGTTTCTAGTTTCATAATATTGTGAAAAGAAAAGATGCTTTATATGATTTCAGTTTTCTTAAGTTTACCAAGGGGCCTCCCTGGTGGCTCAGATAGTAAAGAATCAGCCAGCAATGCAGAAGACCCAGATTCAATCCCTGGGTCTGGAAGATCCCCTGGAGAAGGGAATGGCTACCCAATCCAGTATTCTTGCCTGGAGAATCCCATGAACAGAGGAGCCTCGTGGGCTACAGTCCGTGGGGTCACAAAGAGTTGGACATGACTGAGCAACTAAGCACATATACACATGCAAGTTCACTGAGATTTGTTTTGTGATCTAGTATGTGATATATCCTGGAGAAAGTTCCTTGTACACTTAAAAATATGTGTATTCTGCTGTTTTTTGATGGAATATATATACATATATATTCCACTTTCTCTAATATGTCTTTTAAGTGTTTATTTCCTTTCTGGATGATCTGTTCATTGATGTAGTGGGGTGTTAAAGTCCCCTCCTATTATTGTGTTGCTATCAGTTTCTCCCTTTATGTCTGTTAATATTTACTTCATGCATTTAGGTGCTCCTATGTTGGGTGCATATATATTTACAATTGTTATACCTTCTTCTTGGAATGATCCCTTTATCATTATGTACTATCCTTCTTTCTCTCCTGTAATAGCTTTTGCTTTAAAGTCTTTTTGCCTGATATAACTATAGCTATCCCCTTTTCTTTTCCATTTGCATGGAATAATGTTTTCTATCCCCTAACTTACAGTACGTGTTTGTCTTTAAATCTGAAGTGAGTCTCTTTTAAGCAGTATATATACATGTCTTGTTTTTGTATCCATTCAGCCACTCAATATCTTATGATTGGAGCACTTAGTTCTTTTACACTGAAAGCAAATACTGATAGGTATGTACTTATTGCCATGTTGTTCATTGTTTATGGTCATTTTTAGTACTTTTTGTTCTCTTCTTCCCTTACTCTCTTCTCTTATGATTTGATGACTATCTTTAGTGTTATGTTTGGATTCCTCTATTTTGTCTTTTGTGTGTGTGTACCTATTATAGATTTTAAATTTGTGGTTACCATGAGGTTTATATCTATATCTATACTTAATTGTTTTAAGTTACTGATCTCTTAATTTCAAATACATTTTAACAATCCAACATTTGTACACTCCTCCCTTCACAATTTACTGTTTTTGACATCACATTTTATATCTAACTCTTCTGTATAATCCTTAACTATTTATTGCAGATATAGATTATTTTATTCCTTTTTTCTTTTAACCTTCCTACTTTCTATGTGGTTGGTTTTCTACCTTTACTGTATATTTATTTTTTACCAACGAGTTTTTTCATTTTGTAATTTTCATGTTTCTAGTTGTGGGCTACTGTTTTTCACTTAGAGAAGTCTCTTTAACATTTGTACGACTTGTGTGGTGATGCTGAACTCTTTTATCTTTTGCTTGTATGTATAGCTTTTCACCATTCCATCAATCTAAATGAGAGCCATGCCAGGTAGCTTATTCTTGGTTATAGGTTTTCCCCTTTCATCACTATAAATATATCATGCCACTCCCTTCTAGCCTGCTGAAAAGTCCACTGATAGATTTATGGGAGTTCCCTTGTGTGTAATGTGTTGCTTTTTCCCTTATTGCTTCTATGGTGGCTCAGATGGTAAAGAATCTGCCTGCAGTGCAGGATACCCAGGTTCAATGCCTGGGTTGAGAAGATCCCCTGGAGAAGGGAATGGCAACCCACTCCTGTATTCTTGCCTGGAGAATTCCATGGAGAGAGGAGCCTGGCAGGCTACAGTCCATGGGGTCACAAAAAGTCGGACATGACTGAACATGACTTTCACTTCACTTCATTTTCATTTTTTCCATTTTAATTACAGTGTATCTTGGTGTGTCCCTCTTTGGTTTAATCCTGTATGGGTCACTCTGCACTTCTTGGACTTGAATGTCTGTTTACTTTCCCAAGTTAGGGAAATTTTCAGCTATTATTTCTTCAATTATGTTCTCAGCGCCTTTCTCTCTTCTACTTCTGGGTTCCCTATAATGTGAATATTAGTGCTCTTGATGTTGTCTCAGAGATCTCTTAAACTGTTCTTATTTCTTTTCATTCTTTTTCTGTTCAGCATCAATGATTTCTGCTACTCTGTATTCCAGCTTGCTGATCCATTCCTCTGTATCATTTAGTCTACAGTTGATTCCTTCTAGTGTATCTTTTATTTCATTTATTATATTCTTCACCTATTTTTGGTTGTTCTTTATATTTTCCAACTCTTTGTTAAAAACTTCTAACTTCTCAACTCTGTGCATCCATTCTTCTCCCAAGTCCTTTTTTTTTTTTTTCTGTACCTGCCTGCTTTATATTTTCCCTCCCTACCTGTGGAGTGTCTCTGCATATTTAAATTTTTTTTTTCTTCTTTTAATGGATCGAATTGTTTGAAGAATATACTGGATAACTGCATAGAGGTGGAAGTGATAAGAGTTGGAAGGCTGTAGGTTTAGGTTTCTCATCTTAAAAACACTCTTGGAAGACCTGTGATTTCCTCTGCCCTGGGACGCCTCTGATTTCAGCTCAGTGTCCTAGCAGTCTTTTTTTTTTTTTTTTTTTTAATTTAATTTTATTTTTTTTTCTTTTTTTTAATTTAATTTTATTTTTTTTCTTTTTTTTAATTTTATTTTATTTTTAAACTTTACATAACTGCATTAGTTTTGCCAAATATCAAAATGAATCCGCCACAGGTATACATGTGTTCCCCATCCTGAACCCTCCTCCCTCCTCCCTCCCCATTCCATCCCTCTGGGTCGTCCCAGTGCACCAGCCCCAAGCATCCAGTATCGTGCTTCGAATCTGGACTGGCAACTCGTTTCATACATGATATTTTACGTGTTTCAATGCCATTCTCCCAAGTCTTCCCACCCTCTCCCTCTCTCACAGAGTCCATAAGACTGTTCTATACATCAGTGTCTCTTTTGCTGTCTCGTACACAGGGTTATTGTTACCATCTTTCTAAATTCCATATATATGCGTTAGTATACTGTATTGGTGTTTTTCTTTCTGGCTTACTTCACTTTGTATAATAGGCTCCAGTTTCATCCACCTCATTAGAACTGATTCAAATGTATTCTTTTTAATGGCTGAATAATACTCCATTGTGTATATGTACCACAGCTTTCTTATCCATTCATCTGCTGATGGACATCTAGGTTGCTTCCATGTCCTGGCTATTATAAACAGTGCTGCGATGAACATTGGGGTACACGTGTCTCTTTTAATTCTGGTTTCCTTAGTGTGTATGCCCAGCAGTGGGATTGCTGGATCATAAGGCAGGTCTATTTCCAGTTTTTTAAGGAATCTCCACACTGTTCTCCATAGTGGCTGTACTAGTTTGCGTCCTTTGATTATTTGTATGATCACTACCCCAAACTCTTTTTTTAGTTAGATTGGCTGTCTCCACTTCACTTAGTTTTTCTTCTGGGATTTTGTCTTGTTCCTTCATTTGGAACATGTTTGTCTGTCACCTCATTTTCCTAAGTTGTTGTTTGTATATATATGGCAGGTTAGTTACATTTCCCAACCTTGAAAAAGTAGCCTTTTGTAAGAGACATCCTCTGTGTCCCAGAAACACATTCCTCTCTTATCACCAGAGCTAAATTCTCTAGGGGTCCCCCCTATGTGGGCTACATGGGTCTTTCTGTTGTGGTGGGCTGACTACTATGGGTCGTCTGGTAGTCATGGCTGACCTTCAGTCCAGCTGGTTGACAGGTTTTGCCTCATGTGGGTGCTGCAGGACCAAGTCACTCAGCGGCTGGCTGTGAAACAGCAGGGGGCCCTAGGACTAGTGCTGGCTTACTGGTGGTCAGAACCAGGGTCCAAGAGATCCTGGGGCTGTTGCCAACAGACTTGTGGTTGAAGCCAGGTCCTCTGACTAGTGGTGGCCCACTAGCAGAAAGAACTGAGTCCTGAGGTCTGGCTTCAGGGCCCCACAGCTGGTGTTGGACTCCAGTGGGTAGGGCCAATTTCTGACACAACTGGCCTGGGGTGTCTTGAAGCTTGTGTTGGCCTGCTAGAAAGCAGGACTATGGCCCAGTGGTCCCATGGCTGGTGCTGGACTACTGTTGGGTAGGCTGAGTCTGCAGGCTGTGAGGCTGTAGTTGTCTTGTGGGTGGTGTCTGTCCACTGATGGGTAAGGCTGGTCCTGAGGCTAGAGCAGTCTTGCTGGTGGGTGGGTCCAGGCATTCTAGAGCTGGTGCCTGCCAACTGGTGGGTAGAGGTCAGTCCCAGGTCTCTGGCTGCCAGACTCTTAGGGCTCCTGGTCTAGTACCTTCAGACACTGGCGTGTGGGGACACTTCCTGGGCCCTCTGGTGGGCAGGGCCATGTGTAGGGGGCTGTTTGTGGGTTCAGAGGATCTTAAGGTAGCATGTGTGCTGGTGGGTAGGGCTTGCCCTGAGGCATTCCGGTACTGATGCCTATGGACTGTTGAGTGGGAGTGGGAAGGGTCCTGAGATTAGTAAGATGTAGGGATGATTCCAAAATGGTGCTTGCTAGCTCCAGTATCCCCACGGTAGAGCAAGCTTCCCAAAATGGCTGCAACCATTGTCCCCAGAGTGAACTCCACTTGCCACCTGCCTCTCCAGGAGAATCTCCAAGATCATCAGTTAGGTCTAACCCAGGATCCTTTCAAATTACTGCTTCTACCCTGGGTCCAAGAGCATATGAAATTTTGTTGTGTCCTTTAAGAGTGGAGTCTCTATTTCCCACAGCCCTCTGAGACTCCTGAAAGTAAGCCCTGCTGACCTTCAAAGACAAACATCTAGGGGCTCGTCTTCCAGGGCAGGACCCCCAGACTGGGTAGCCTGATATGGGGCTCAGACCCCTCTCTTCTTGGGGAGAACTTCTACAGTTGTAATTCCTATTTGTTGGTTGCCCACCCAGGGGTATGAAAATTGACTATACCACAACTCCACCCCTCCTACCCATCGTGTTGTGATTCCTTCTTTATAGTTTTAGTTGTGTTAATAGAAGATCTTTTCTGATAAGCTCCAGAATTTCTCATGGATGGTTGTTCTGTAAATAGTTGTATTTTGGTGTGCCCAGTGAAAGGAGGTGAGCTCAGGGTCTTTCTACTCTGCCATTTTGGCTGATGTCTTTGTCTAGAGATATTTTTATTGTTACAGTGTCTTTGTATAGAGATATTTTTATTGTTACAACTCAGGGGGAAAGGATGTGCTGCATACTTCTAGTGAATAGAGGCCTAAGATTCTGCTAAACTTCCTGCAATACACAGTATAGCACAAAGAACTATTTGGCCCAAAATATCAGTAGCAATGATATTGAGAGACCCTGATCCAGTCTTTGTAGCCTTTTATATGCTTCTTTAAAACCGATCATTCTAAACAAGAAGAAATGAAAGTATGAGCTTCTTCTTAGAAGATTTTGGTTTCCTCTGCCTTGCTTCTGCCAGTGGACATCATCTTTGTAATTTCCTTCTGCTCTGCTCCAGCTTACCATTATCTCCTGGAAGGAAGCTTCAGCCCTCATCAGGTGTCCTGATTTTTGCACCTGCCCCCCAGGGAACACCTCTAGATCACCTGGATCTGATGACCAGCAGGATTTTTGCTCAGAGGTCCCAATGAATTGTAACAAATGAAGAAAGAGTTCTTATAGCTGCCACCACCAGGGCACAGCAAGAAGCACAGATTGAGGAGCCCAATCTTTCTGCAAAAGAGGTCTGTTATCTTATCTTCATCCTTGCAGCCTGAGGAATAGACTTTTAATTAAACATATATCTAAGAGCCAACTCTAATCCTTTCCACAGACCTTAGAAGCAGGTGCTTTTTCATGCTCTCTTTTTTGACATGATCCAAAATGCTAGTATCTCCTGGAGAGGAGCTGTTACACATGTTTTGTGCCCAAGTGTTTTGTGATTTCTGCCCAAGGGACAACTCTTGATTGCCTGGCTCTGGTGGCCAGTCTAGCTTTCATTATGGGGTCCCATGGGACTGTAACAGAGAGAGAGAGAGAGAGAGAGAGAGAGAGAGAGAGAGAGAGAGTTTTTGGCCAACCACCACCCGAAGGGCACACACAGACAGTAGGCTGAAACACAACTCATCTTTCTGTGAAAGAGGCTTATTTACTTGTCCTGGAACTTTGGCATGGAGAGCAGGCCTCTGGCTTCACACACATCTAAGAATCTACTGAGATGCTCTTTGAGGATGGTGGATGCCACAATTCTGCTCTCCCTATGATTTACAACAGCTCATGGACATCTACTGGAAAGGGGCATGTATACTCATCTGGCACCCCAGTTTTTGCAAATGCCACACAGGTGACACTTATAGGTCACCCAACTCTGGTGACCAGTGGGACTTACATATTCAATCCCACAGAACTGTATTTATTGGCATACTCTAAAACCTATGGCCTGAGGGCCCAGCTACCAATTAACCTGAATCTAGGTACTTATTGAGCTATTCTCCTTTGGGACACTGAGGTTCAGTTCAGTTTAGTTCAGTGGCTTAGTTGTGTCCAACTCTTTGCAAACCCATGGACTGAAGCACACCAGGCTTCCCTGTCCATCACCAACTCCCAGAGCTTACTCAAACTCATGTCCATCGAGTTGGTGATGCCATCAAGCCATCTCATCCTCTGTTGTCCCCTTATCCTCCTGCTTTTGATCTTTCTCAGCATCAGGATATTTTCCAGTGAGTCAGTTTTTCGCATCAGGTGGCCAAAGTATTGGAGTTTCAGCTTCAGCATCAGTCCTTCCAATGAATATTCAAGACTGATTTCCTTTAGGATTGACTTGTTTGACATCCTTGCAGTCCAAGGGACTCTCCAGAGTCTTCTCCAACACTACAGTTCAAAAGCACTGATTCTTTGGTGCTCAGCTTTCTTGTTTTCTCACATCCATACATGACTACTGGAAAAACCATAGCTTTGACTAGATAAAACTTTGTCGGCTAAATAAATAAATAATTTTTTTTTTTAAACAAACAAACTTTGTCGGCAAAGTAATGTCTCTGCTTTTTAATATGCTGTCTAGGTTGGTCATAACTTTCCTTCCAAGGAGTAAGCGTCTTTTAATTTCATGGCTGCAATCACCATCTGCGGTGATTTTGGAGCCCCCAAAAATAAAGTCAGCCACTGTTTCCACTGTTTCCCCATCTATTTGCAATGAAGTGATGGGACCAGATGCCATGATCTTAGTTTTCTGAATGTTGAGCTTTAAGCCAACTTTTTCACTCTTCTCTTTCACTTTCATTAAGAGGCTCTTTAGTTCTTCACTAGTTGGGACACCCCAAATATTGTGATCCATTAAAAATAAAATAGGCTGCTTGGAAAATCATAAAAGCTTGAGAAACAACCAAGACCTAGGGAAGGGTTGAACAATAAGATTCATCCTCTATGAGGCCACTTCCCCAAGACTGGGAGAAGTAACTGTTTTATATAATGCTAAAAAAAAAAAAAAACCACACAGAAAGCCAAGGAAAATGAAGAAACAGAGGAATATGTTCTAAATGAAATAACAATAACATAAACAAGTTCAGAAAAAGTCCTTAATGAAACAGAGATAAGTGATTTACCTAATGCAGAGTTCAAAATAACAGTCATAAAGATGCTCACCATGCTGAGGGGAAAAAATGGATGAACACAGTGAGAACCTCAACAGAGAGATGAAAATTATAAAAAAAAGTACCAAATGGAAGTCATAGAGCTGAAGAAAACAATTAAAGTGAAAAATACACTAGAGTGTTTCAACAGCAGACTAGATGAAACAATAGAAAAGATTAGAGAACTCAAAGACAGAGAAATGGAACTCACCCAATCAGAGTGACAGAAAGAAAAAAAGACTGACAAAAAGTGAAGATAGCTCAAATAATGTATGGGGCAACATCAGGCAGACAAACACTCACATTATAGGGTTAACAGTAATAGAATAGAGACAGAAAGTGGCAGAAAACTTACTTGAAGAAATGATAGCTGAAAACTTCCCTAACCCAGGGAAAGAAACAGCCATCCAGACCACTTAGCCCAGAAAGAGCCAAATAAGAGGAACTCAAATAGACCACACCAATATACATTGGAATTAAAATGTCAAAAGTTAAGGACAAGGAGAGAATCATAAAAACAGCAAGAGAAAACAGTTATGTACAAGGTAACACCCATAAGACTATGAGCAGATATTTCAGCACAAAATTTGCAGGCCAGAAGGGAATTGCACAATATATTCAAAATGCTGAAAGAAAAAACCTTCCAACTCTGCCAGAAAAAGCTATCCTTCTGAATTGAAAAAGAGAGAGTTTTCTAGACAAGCAAAGGTTAAAGGAGTTCATCACCACTAGACTAGCATTACAAGAATATTAAAGGGAAATTAAGCTGAAATTAAAGGGCACTAACATGAAAACACAGGAAAGTATAAAGTTCACTGGTAAAGGTAAATATGCAATAAAATTCAGAATAATCTAATGTTGTAAAGGTTGTACATTGATCACTTATAAAACTAATATGAGGTTTCATGAAAAGATGCTCAATGTTGCTCATTATTAGAGAAATGCAAATCTAAACTAAAATGAGATATCATCTCACACCGGTCAGAATGGCCCTCATCAAAAAGTCTACAAACAATAAATGCTGGAAAGGGTGTGAAGAAAAGGGAACACTCTTGCACTGTTGGTGGGAATGTAAATTGATATAGCCACTATGGAAGATGGTATGGAGATTCTTTAAAAAACTAGGAATAAAACCACCATATGACCCAGCAATCCCACTCCTAGGCACATACCCTGAGGAAACCAAAATTGAAAGAGGCACATGTATCCCATTGTTCATTTCAGCACTACTTACAATAGCTAGAATACGGAAGCAACCTAGATGTCCATTGACAGATGAATGGTTAAAGAAATTGTGGTATATATATATACAATGGAATATTACTCGGCCATAAAAAGGAATGCATTTGAGTCAGTTCTAATGAGGTGGATGAACCTAGAACCTATTATACAGAGTGAAGTGAGTCAGAAAGAGAAAAATAAATACCGTATTCTGAAAGGTCCATCTAGTCAAGGCTATGGTTTTTCCAGTGGTCATGTATGGATGTGAGAGTTGGACTGTGAAGAAAGCTGAGCACTGAAGAATTGATGCTTTTTGAACTGTGGTTTTGGAGAAGACTCTTGAGAGTCCCTTGGACTGCAAGGAGATCCAACCAGTCCATTCTAAAGGAGATCAGTCCTGGGTGTTCTTTGGAAGGACTGATGCTAAAGCTGAAACTCCAATACTTTGGCCACCTCATGCAAACAGTTGACTCATTGGAAAAGACTCTGATGCTGGGAGGGATTGGGGGCAGGAGGAGAAGGGGACGACAGAGGATGAGATGGCTGGATGGCATCACCTACCTGATGGACATGAGTTTGAGTAAACTCTGGGAATTGGTGATGGACAGGGAGGCCTGTCATGCTGCGATTCATGAGGTCGCAAAGAGTCAGACATGACTGAATGACTGAACTGAACTGAACTGAACTAAATACATATATACAGAATCTAGAAATATGCTACTGAAGAATTTACTTACATGGCAACAATGGAGAAACAGACATAGAGAATAGACTTATGGACATGGGGAGAGGGGAGGAGAGGGTGAGATGTATGGGAAGAATAACATGGAAACTTACATTACCATATGTAAAATAGATAGCCAATGGAAATTTTCTGTATGGCTCAGAAAACGCAAACAGGGGCTCTGTAACAACCTAGAGGGGTGGGATGAGGAGGGAGATGGGAGGGAGGTTCAAAAGGGGAGGGGTATATGTATACCTATGGCTGATTCATGTTGAGGTTTGACAGAAAACAGCAAAATTATGTAAAGCAATTATCCTTCAATAAAAAGTAAATTAATTTTTTAAAAACTAGTATGAAGGTTAAAAGACAAAAGTAGTAAAGAATAACCATAACTACAAAGAGAAAGAGGTAAACTGTGGAAACAAAAACATTAAAAGTTGTCAAGGGAGAGTAAAAATGTGGACCTTTAGAAGGCACCCAAACTTAAATCATTATCAACATAAATTAGACTATTTTAAGTCCTTGTGTGTAAACCTCATGTTAACCATAATGCAAAAACCTATAGTAGATACACAAAAGATAAAGATAAAGGAATCTAAGCATACCACTATAGAAAATTATGAAATCACAAAGGAAGAAAGCAAGGGAAGAAGAATGGAACAAAGGAAATACATCCAGCAAACAATTAATAAAATAGAAATAAGCACGTACCTATCAGTAATTACTTTCAAAGTAAGTGGTCTAAATTCTCCAATCAAGAAACATAGAGTGGCTGAAGAGATAGAAAAACATGGCTTATCTGTATGCTTCCCACAAGAGACTCACCACAGATATAAGGATGAAAGGTGGTATTTTGTGCAAATTTAATGCAAAAGAAGGCAAGGGCAGCTATACTTATATCAGGCAAAATGGACTTTAAAACAGTGACTGTAATGAGACAAAAACTGGCCATCATATAATGATAAAGGGGATAATCCAAAAAAATCCTAACAAAAGGATATAGTATTTGTAAATATTTATGCACTCAACATAGAAGCACCTAAATTATAAAGTAAATATTAACCAACTGAAAGGGAGGGATGTACAGGGTATATTAAGAGCAGGGGATTTTAATATCCCATTATCGTTAATGGATAGATCATCTAGAAACAAATCTCAAAGGAAACTGGCTTTAAACGATATGTTATATCAGATACATACAGAACATTTCATCCAAAAGCAGCAGAATACAAATTCTTCTCAAGCACACATTGAACATTCGCAAGGATAGGTCATATGTAAGGCCACAAACAAGTCTTGATAAATTTGAAAATATTGAAATAATCTTTCCTTACCACAATAGTATGAAACTTCAAATTAATTACATGAAGAAAACTGGAAAATTCACAAAGATGTGGAGATTAAACAACATGCTACTGAAAAACCAATGGGCAATGAATAAATCAAAAGATAAAAACAACTTTGAGACAAATGAAAATTTTTTTAAAAAAGCATGCAAAAACATATGGCATACCACAAAAGCAGTTCTAAGCAGAAAGTGTGTTGTGTTTAGTCTCTAAGTTATGTCCAACTCTTTCACAGCCCTATGGACTGGAGCCCACCAGGCTCATCTGTCCATGGGATTTCCCCAGCAAGAATACTGGAGTGAGTTGCCATTTCCTTCTCCAGGGGATCTTCCCAACCCAAGGATCAAACCCACATTTCCTGCATTGGCAGGCAGATTCCTTACCACCAAGCCAACAGGGCAGCCCATAAGAAGAAAGTACATCATAATAAATGCCTACATTAAGAAAGAAGAAATTTTTGAAATAAACAACTTAACTTTGTACCTCAAGGAATTAGAAAAAATGAAAATATAGAGCCTAAAGTTGGTAGGAAGAAGGGAATAATAAATATCAGAGTTGAAATAAATACAACAGAGACTAAAAAGAAAGCAGAAAAAAAATCAGTGAAATTAAAACAAGCAGAATCAACAAATTATTAGCTAGACATACCAAGAAAATAAGAGACAGGATTCACATCAATAAAATCAGAACTGAAAGAGGAGAGATTGAACCAACACATAAGAAATAAAGGATCATAAAGACTACTGTGAAATATTTCTCAAGTGGAAACATAAGAGATGGACAAATTCCTAAAAACATAGACTGAATCATGAAGAAATAGAAATATCTGAACAAACTGATTGCAAGTAATGAGACTGAGTCAGTAATCAAAAAATCCCCCCAAAGACAAAAGTGCAGAAACAGATGGCACTTGGCTGTTGAATTCTACCAAACATTCAAAAAAGAATCATAGCAATCCTCAAATTCTTCCCAGAAAATAAAAGAGGAAGGAACATTTCCAAACCCATTTTACCAGGACAAAATTACCCAGACAACAAAACTGGACAAAGATGATACAAGAAAAGAAAATTATGGAACAGTACCCCAAATGAACACAGATGCAAACATCCTCAACAGAATATTAGCAAACTGAATTTAAAAATACATTAAAAGGATCATATCCCATTTTCAACTGAGATCTATTCCAAGGATGCAAGGATGATTCAACATCTGCTCATAAAACAATATGATACATTAATACAATGAAAGACAAAAATCATACAATCATCTCAACAGATGTAGAAAAAGCATTTGACAAAATTCAACATTCATTTATGATAAAAACCCTCAATAAAGGGAGTATAAAGGGAATGTACCTAGACATGATAAAGGCAATATATGACAAATTCTCAGCTATCATCACATTAAATTGGAAAGGCTATAAAGTTTTCCTCTCAGATCAGGAATGAGAATGGACAAGGATGCCGATTCTTGCCTCTTTTATTCAACATGGTGTTGGAAGTCTTAGCCACAGCAACTGAGCAAGAAAAAGTAACAAAAGGTAACAAAATCATGAAGAAGTAAAACTGTCACTTTTTGGAGATAACGATGTATTTTTTCCTTGCAATTTTATTGAGATACAATTGACATACATTCATGAAAAGATGGGCACAATAAAGGACAGAAATGGAAAGGACCAAACAGAAGCAGAAAAAAATTAAGAGGTGGGAAAAAAATACACAGACGAACTATACAAAAAAGGTCCTAATGACCCAGATAACCACAATAGTGTGGTTACTCACCTAGAGCCAGACATCCTAAAGTGTGAAGTCAAGTGAGTCTTAAGAAGCATTAGTATGAACAAAGCTAATGGAGGTGATGGAATTCCAGCTGAGCTATTTCAAATCCTAAATGATGATGCTGTTAAAGTGTTGCACTCAATATGTCAGCAAATTTGTAAAATTCAGCAATGGCCAGAGGACTAAAAAAGGTCAGTTTTCATTCCAATCCCAAAGAAAGGCAATGCCAAAGGATGTTAAAAGTACTATACAATTGTGGTCATTTTGCCTGCTAGCAAGGTTATTCTCAAAATCCTTCAAGCTAAGCCTCAACAGTACATGAACCAAGAAATTCCAGATGTACGGGCTGAATTTAGAAAAGGCAGAGGAACCAGAGATCGAATTGCCAACATCTGTTGGATCATAGAAGAAGCAAGAGAATTCCAGAAAATCATTTACTTCTGCTTCATTGACTATGTGAAAGCCTTTGACTATGTGGATCACAACAAACTGTGGAAAATTCTTCAAGAGATAGGAATACCAGACCATCTTACCTGCATCCTGAGAAGCTAGTATGCAGGTCAAGAAGCAACAGAACTGGACATGGAACAATGGACTGGTTCAAAATTGGGAAAGGAGTAGGTCAAGGCTACATATTGTCACCCTGCTTATTTCTATGCAGAGTACATCAAGCAAAATTCTGGGAAGGATTAATCACAAGCTGGAATTAAGATTGCTGTGAGAAATTTCAACAACCTCAGAAATGCAGATGATACCACCCTAATGGCAGAAAATGAAGAGGAACTAAAGAGCCTCTTGATGAAAGTAAAAGAGAAGAGTGAAAAAGTGGGCTTTAAACTCAACATTCAAAAAACTAAAATCATGGCATCCAGTCCCATCACTTCATGGAAAATAGATGGGGAAAAAATGGAAAGAGTAGCAGATTTTAATTTCTTGACTCCAAAATCACTGTGGACAATGACCACAGCCATGAAATTAAAAGGCACTTGCTCCTTGGAAGAAAAGCTATGACAGATCTAGATGGCATATTAAAAAGCAGAGACATCACTACACCCACAAAGATACATATAGTCAAAGCTATGGTTTTTCCAGTAGTCATGTACAGATGTGAGAGCTGGACCATAAAGAAGGCTGAGTGCCAAAGAATTGATACTTTCGAATTATGATGAGCAATGGCACCCCACTCCAGTACTCTTGCCTGGAAAATCCCATGGACGGAGGAGCCTGGTGGGCTGCAGTTCATGGGGTCACTAAGGGTTGGACATGACTGAGCGACTTCACTTTCACTTTTCACTTTCATGCGTTGGAGAAGGAAATAGCAACCCACTCCAGTGTTCTTGCCTGGAGAATCCCAGGGACCGGGGAGCCTGGTGGGCTGCCATCTATGGGATCGCACAGAGTCGGACACGACTGAAGCAACTTAGCAGCAGCAGCAGCAGAAGACTCTTGAGAGTCCCTTGAACAGCAAGGAGATCAAACCAGTCAACCCTAAAGGAAATCAACCCTGAGTGTTCATTGGAAAGACTGTTGGCTGAAGCTGAAGTTCGAATACTTTGGCCACCTACTGCATAGAGCTGACTAATTGGAAAAGACCCTGATGCTGGGAAAGATTGAGGGCAAGAGGAGAAGGGGGTGGCAGAGGATGAGGTGGTTGGATGCGTCACTGACTCAATGAGTGAGCAAACTCAGGGATAGTGAAGGACAGCAAAGCCTGTCTTGCTTCAGTCCATGGAGCATGGAGTTGCAAAGTCATCTGAACAACAAATTGACATACAGCACTGTACAAGATTACGCTATCCAGCATAATGATTAGACTTAACTACATACATCATGAAATGATTGTTAAAATAAGTTTAGTAAGCCTACATCATTTCATAAAGATACAAAATTAAACAAATAAAAACATTATCTTCCTCATAGGGAGAGCACTTAGGATTGACCCCCTTAACAACTTTCATATATAACGTGTGCATGCATGCTTAGTGGCCTCATTGTGTCTGACTCTATGCAACCTCATGGGTCGTTTCTCTTTTCTTTCTTGTACCCTTATAATGCAAATGTTGGTGCATTTAATGTTATTCCAGAGATCTCTTAGGTTGTCTTCATTTCTTTTCATTCTTTTTTCTTTATTCTCTTCTGCAGCAGTGAGTTCCACTATTCTGTCTTCCAGGTCATTTATCCATTCTTCTATCTTAGTTATTCTGCTATTGATTCCTTCTAGTGTATTTTTCATTTCAGTTATTGTATTCTTCATCTCTGTTTGTTCTTTAGGTCTCTGTTAAACACTTCTTACATCCTCTCAATCTTTGCCTCCATTCTTTTCCCAAGATCTTTGATCATCTTCACTATCATTATGCTGAATTCTTTTTCTGGAAGGTTGCCTATCTACACTTCATTTAGTTGTTTTTATATGATTTTATCTTGTTCCTTCATCTAGGAGATAATCCTCTGCATTTTCATTTTGTTTAACTTTCTGTGATTGTGGTTTCATTCTGGAAGCTGCATGATTGTAGTTCTTTTTGCTTCTTCTCTCTCTGTCCTCTGGTGGATGAGGCTATCTAAGGCTTGTGCAAGATTCCTGATGGGAAGGACTGGTGGTGGGTAGAACTGAGTCCTGCTCTGGTGCTCAGTAAAACTTTAATCCACTTGTCTGCTGATGGGTGAGGCTGTGATCCCTCCCTGTTATTTCTTTGGCCTGAGATGAACCAGCCCTGAGTCTACAAGCTCTATGGTAAGGCTAATTATGACCTCCCGGAGGGCTCATGCCAATGGGTACTTCCTAAGACTGCTGCTTCCAGTGTCTTTGTCCCTGCAGTGAGCCACAGCTGCCCCACACCTCTGTAGGAGAGCTTCCAACACTAGCAGGTAGGTTTGGTTCAGTTTCCTGTAGGGTCACTGCTCCTTTCCCCTGGGTCCTGGTGCACACAAATTTTTTTGTGTGCCTTCCAACACTGGAGTCTCTGTTTCCTCCAGTCCTGTGGAAGTCCAGCAACCAAGTCCCACTGGCCTTCAAAGTCAGATTCTCTGGGGATTCCTAGTCCCTTGGGTGCCAAAAGCTCAGCTTCTCTGTACACTGGTGCTGAATCAAATCTCATAGACAGGGTTTGGGGAGAAGTAGAGAAGGATAGCTTTATTACTTTGTCAGGCAAAGGGGGCCACAGCCAGCTGATGCCCTCAAAACTGTGTGTCCCAACTTGAGAAAGATAGTGAGAAGTTTTATAGTGATTGTTCAAGGGGGATATGATCAGCTCTGGACATTCTTCTGAAGGGTTGGTGATAAGATAAGTAGGAGTCAGCATCATCAAGCTTCAGGTCTAATTGGTTTGGGGTCTACATGCTCATGGGGAGCATATCACCATTAACTGTTAACTTCTCCCAGGTGGAGGGGAGTTCAGTATCTACAAAATAGCTCAAAGATATTGTTGTGTGTATCTGTTGATGGGAAAGCAGGACCTTGCCCCAAGGCTGCTCTTGACTGTCTCTCCCTGGTCTCACCCCCTCTCCCTTCTCTAATTAACAACTGATTGAATCTTCCCATTGGTACTCAGGAAAGGTTATGGAGGCTGAATGAATGCTGAAAGAAATGGGGGACACAGAAAGGCTTTGTGCCCTGGAGCCCCACAGGGCCCTGCATGCTATCACCTTTGCTGGATGCTCAGGCTGGGAAGCCTGGTTGGGCTCAAAACCTTCACGACAATGGGAGAACTTCTGTGGTATAACTGTTCTCCAGTCTGTGGGTCACCCACCTGTGGGTATGGGATTTGATTTTATTGTGACTGCAGTCCTCCTACCTTCTCCTTTGTTTTTGGATGTGGGATATCTTTTCTGTTGGGTTCCACTGTCTTCTTGTTGATGGTTGTTCAGCAGTTGTGATTTTGTTCCTCTCATAGGAGTAGATGAGCACACATCCTTCAACTCCACCATCGTGAACCAATTTTCATTGTGGGTTTTACTTACATTTCCATGATGATTAGTGATATTGAGCATCTTTTCATGTGCCTGTTGGCCATCTATATGTCTTCTTTGGAGAACTATTTATTCAGGTCCTCTGTCTATTTTTCAACCAAGTTTTTTGTTTTTATGATGTTAAGTTATATGAGTCCTTTGTACAATATATTTTGGGTATTAAACTCTTATTGGATATATTGGTTGCAAATATGTTTTACCATTCACTAGGTGGTCTTTTCATTTTGTTGATAGTAACCCTCACAGTGCAAAAGTTTTGTATGAATATTTTGATTAGGTTCCATTTGCTTTTGTTTCCCTTGCCTGAGCATCACTCCCAAAATATTTATATTACTAAGACCAGTAATATTTATATTACTAAAACTTACTGTGTTTACTTACCTGTGTTTACTTCTAGAATTTTTGCAATTTTAGGTCTTACATCTAAGGTTTTAATCCATTTTGAAATTTTTTTGTCATGGTATGAGAGAGTAATCCAGTTTATTCTTTTGCATGTAGCTGCAAAGGTTATCTAGCTCCATTTATTGAAGAGGCTGTCTTCTCCCTGTTGTATATTCTTACCTCCTTTGTCATAGATTAATTGCCAAAAAGTGTGCATTCATTTCTTGGCACTCTATTCTGTTCCATTGAGCTATGGCATTTTGTACCACTACCAATGTGCTTTGATTACTGTAGCTTTGTAGTACAGCTTGTAATCATGGAGGGTGATATCTCCAGCTCTGTTTTTTTCAAGATTATTATAGCTCTTTTGGGTCTTTTGTGTTTCCACACAAATTTTAGAATTATTTGTCCTAGTTCTGTAAAAAATGACATTGGTATTTTTATAAGGATTGCACTGAATCTGTAGATTGCCTTGATAATATGGTCATTTTAACATTAATTCTTCTAGTCCATGAAGATGGTATATCTTGTGTCATATTCAATTTCCTTCATCAGTGTTTTATAGTTTTTGTGTAAAGGTCTTTAATATCCTCGGTTAGATTTATTCCTAGGTATTTTATTCTTTTGATGTTATTGTAAATAGGATTGTTTTCTTAATTCCACTTTCTCATAGCTTGTTGTGAGTATATAGAAATGCAACAGATTTCTGTGTCTTAATTTCATATCCTACAACTTCCCCAAATTCATTGATGAGTTCTAGTAGTGTTTTCATGACATCTTTAGGGTATTCTATGTATAGTACCGTGTCATCTGCAAACAGTGACAATTTTACATCTTCCTTTCCAGTTTGGATTCCTTTTATTACTTTTTTTTTCTATTGTGGCTAGAACTTCCAATATCATGTTGAAAAAAGTGGCAAGAGTGGAATGCTTTGTCTTGTTCCTGATCTCAGAGAAAATACTTTCAGCTTTTCACATTGAGTATGCTGTTAGCTATCAGTTTGTCATTTTGTTAGCTATCAGTTGGCCTTTATTCAGTGAAAGTATGTTTCCTCTATTCCCACTTTCTGGAGAGTTTTATCATAAATAAATGTTGAATTTTGTCAAAAGCTTTTTAGGCATCTATTGAGATTATCATATGATTTTTATTCTTTAGTTTGTTAATATGGTGTATTACATTGATTGATTTGCAGATATTGAATCATCTTTACATCCCTGGGATAAATACTACTTGATGTATGATCCTTTTCGTAATGCATTGTTAAATTCAGTTTACTAATATTTTGTTAAGGATTTTTTTTTTAATTTGTGACATCTTTATTGAGACATAATTCATGTGCCACACAATTCACCCATTTAAAGTGTACATTCAGTTTTTTTTTAGTATATCACAGTGTTGTGTAATCACCACTACAATATGTTAGAACATTTTCATCACCTCAAAAAGAAACCACACACCTATTGGCAGTCAATCCCCAGGACCCCTCTTTGCAGGCTCTGGCAACCACTAATCTACATTTTGTCTCAGAATTTGACTATTTTGGACATTTCATATAAACAAAATCACACAATAGTGGCTTTTTTGGACTGATGTTTCATTTAGCTTAATATTTTCAAGGTTCATCCATGTATAAGAATGAATGTACTAGAGACTGTCATGCAAAGTGAAGTAAGTTAGAAATAGAAAAGCAAATATCGTATATTAATGCATATATTTGGAATCTTGAAAAATGGTATACATGATCTTATTTGAAAAACAAATAGAGACACAGACATAGAGAACAAATGTGTACACACAAAGCTGGGAAAGGGAGGGGTGGGATGAATTGGGAGGTTGAGATTGATATATATGTATATACTATTGATACAATGTATAAAATTGATAACTAATGGGAACCTACTGTATAGCTCAGGGAACCATACTCAGTGTTCTGTGGTGACCTTAGTGGGAAAGAAATCCAAAAAAGAGGAGATATATGTATCCATATAGTGTATCAAAGACGGCAGAGTAGAAGAATGTGCGCTCATCTTCCCCTGCAAGAACTCCAAAATTGCAACTTGCTGCTGGGCAACCATCAACAGGAGAATGTTGGATCCCACCAAAAAAAAGATACTCCACATCCAAGGACAAAGGAGAAGCCCCAAAAGACAGGAGGAGGAGTGAAACTGTATTTAGAATCAAACCCCATATCTGCCAGAGAAGCTCAGGGGGCTCAAATGTTTGAGTGTCGACTGCGGAGGCACTAGTCAGCAGAAGCCTGCTGCGGGGACAGTGGCTCTGGCTGCAGCAGATCTGGGAGGCGCAGTGGGTGGCATAAGTCCTCTTGGAGGAGGTCGCCATTAGCCCCACCATAGAGCCACTGATCAGATGACCCACAAACTGGAGAACAGTTTTAGCAAATAATTTATCACACTGTTATGAAAGTTATAGGGCCCACAACAGATTTCCCAACCTGGGGATCTACAAAGGGACTGAGAACCCCCAGGGAATTTGACTTTGAAGGACAGTGGGATTTGATTACAGAACTTCCACAGGACTGGAGAAACGGACACTTGGAGGGAACAAACAAAACCTTGTGCACACCAGGACCCAGGAGAAAGGAGCAGTGATCCCTCTAGAGACTGAGCCAGACTTGCCTGTGTGTGTCCAGGAGTCTTCAGTGAAGGCGTGGGTCAATAGTGGGCTGCCATGGGGTCAGGAGCACTGAATACAACAGTCCTGGGAGCCTCAGCATAAGTCCTTTTGAAGGAGGTTGGCATTATCCCTACCATAGTTTGGCCTCAGGCAAAACTACAGGGAGGGAACACAGTTCCACCCATCAACGAAAAAGTGGATTAAAGATTTACTGAGCATGACATTGCCCATCAGAACAAGGCCCAGATTCCCCCATAGCCAGTCCCTCCCATCAGGAAGCTTCCACAAGCTTCTTATCCTTCTCCATCAGAGGCCAGACAAAATGGAAACTACAATCACAGAAAACTAACCAAATTGATCACATGGATCACAGCCTTTGTCTAACTCAGTTAAACTATGAGCCATGCCTGTGTAGGGCCACCCAAGATGGATGTGTCATGGTGGAGAGTTCTGACAAAATGTAGTCCATTGGAGAAGGGAATGGCAAACTACTTTATTATTCTTGCCTTGAAAACCCCATGAATAATATGAAACGGCAAAAAGATATGACACTGAAAGACGAACTCTCCAGGTCAGTAGGTGCTCAGTATGCTGCTGGGGAGAAGAATGAAGAAATAACTCTGGAAAGAATGAAAAGATGGAGCCAAAGCAAAAACAACACCCAGTTGAGGATGTGACTGGTGATGGAAGTAAGTCCGAAGCTGTAAAGAACAATATTACATAGGAATCTGGAATGTCAGGTCCATGAATCAAGGTAAATTGGAAGTGGTCAATCAGGAGATGGCAAGAGTGAACATTGACATTATAGGAATCAGTGAACTAAAATGGACCAGAATGTGTGAATTTAATTCAGATGACCATTATATATACTACTGTGGGCAAGCATCCCTTAGAAGAAATGGAGTAGCTCTCATAGTCAATAAAAGAGTCTGAAATGCTTTGGATGCAGTCTCAACAGCGACAGAATGATCTTTGTTTATTTCCAAGGCAAACCATTCAATATCACAGTAATCCAAGTCTATGCCCTAACCACTAATGATAAAGAAGCTGAAGTTAAATGGTTCTATGAAGACCTACAAAACTTTCTAGAACTAACACCAAAAAAGATATCCTTTTCATCATAGGGGACTGAAATGCAAAAGTAGGAATTCAAGAGATATCTGGAGTAACAGGCAAGTTTGGCCTTGGAGTACAAAATGAATCAGGGCAGAGGCTAATAGAGTTTTGCTGAGAGAATGCACTGGTCATAGAAAACACCCCTTTCCAACAACACAAGAGACGACTCTACACATGGACATCACCAGATGGTCAATACTGAAATCAAACTGATTATTTTATTTGCAGCTGAAGATGGAGAAGCTCTATACAGTCAGCAAAAACAAGACGAGGAGCTGACTGTGGCTCAGATCATGAACTCCTTATTGCAAAATCCAGACTTAAATTGAACAAAGTAGGGAAAAACCACTAGGTCATTCAATTATTAACTAAATCAAATCCCTTACGATTATACAGTGGAAGTGACAAATAGATTCAAGGGATTAGATCTGATACAGTGCCTGAAGAACTATGGATGGAGATTCTTAACACTGTATAGGAGGCTGTGATCAAAAACGCCTCCAAGACAAAGAAATACAAAAAGCAAAATGGTTGTCTGAGGAGGCCTTACAAATAGCTGAGAAAAGAAGAGAAGCAAAAGGCAAAGGAGAAAAGGAAAGATATCCATTTGAATGCAGAGTTCCAAAAAATAGCAAGGGGAGATAAAAAAGCCTTCCTCAGTGATCAAAGCAAAGAAATAGAGGAAAACAATAGAATGGGAAAGACTGGAGATCTCTGTAAGAAAATTAGAGATACCAAGGGAACATTTCATGCAAAGATGGGCACAATAAAGGACAGAAATGGTATGGACCTAATAGAAGCAGAAGATATTAAGAAGAGGGAGCAAGAATAAATAGAAGAACTATACAAAAAAACATCTTAATGACCCAGAAAACCACGATGGTATGATCATTTACCTAGAGCCAGACATCCTGGAGTGAAAATTCATGTCATCCTTAGGAAGCATCACTATGAAAAAGCTAGTGGAGGTGATGGAATTCCAGCTGAGCTATTTCAAATCCTAAATGATGATGCTGTTTAATTGTTGCATTCAATATGCCAGCAAATTTGAAAACACAGCAGTGGCCCCAGGACTGGAAAAGGTCAGTTATCATTGAAATCTCAAAGAAAGGCAAGGCCAAAGAATGTTCAAACTACTGCACAATTGCACTCACCTCACAAACTACTGCACAATTGCACTCATCTCACACACTAGCAAAGTAATGCACAAAATTCTCCAAGCTAGGTTTCAAAAGTACATGAACTGAGAACTTCCAGATATTCAAGCTGGAATTAGAAAAGGCAGAGGAACCAGAGATCAAATTGCCAACATCCGTTGCATCATAGTAAAAGCTAGAGAATTCCAGGAAAACATCTATTTCTGCTTTATTGACTACACTAATGCCTTTGACTGAATGGATCACAACAAACTGTGGAAAATTCTTCAAGAGATGGGAATACCAGACCACCTTACCTGCCTCCTGAGAAATCTGTATGCAGGTCAAGAAGCAACAGTTAGAATGGGACATAGAACAATGAACTGGTTCCAAATTGGGAAAGGAGTATATCAAGGCTATATATTGTCACCCTGCTTATTTAAGTTATATGCAGAGTTCATCATGTGAAATGGGAGTCTGATTGAAGCACAAGCTGGAATCAAAATTTCCAGGAGAAATACCAGTAACCTCAGATATGCAGATGACACCACCCTTATGGCAAAGAGGAATTAAAAAGCCTCTTGATGAAAGTGAAAGAGGAGAGTGAAAAAGCTGGCTTAAAGCTCAACATTAAAAAAAAACTAAGATCATGGCATCCAGTCCCATCACTTCATGGCAAATAAATGGGTAAACAATGGAAACAGTGAGAGACTTTATATTCTTGGGCTCCAAAATCACTGCATGAAATTAAAAGACACTTGCTCCTTGGAAGAAAAGCAATGACAAACCTAGACAGCATATTAGAAAGCAGAGACATTACTTTGCCAACAGAAGTCCATCTAGTCAAAGCTATGGTTTTTCATTGTCATGTATGGATGTGAGAGTTGGACCATAAAGAAAGCTGAGTGCCGTAGAATTGATGCTTTTGAACTGTGGCATTGGAGAAGCCTCTTGAGAGTCCCTTTGACTGCAAGGAGATCCAACCAGTCCATCCTAAAGGAAATCACTCCTGAATATTCATTGGAAGGACTGATGCTGAAGCTGAAACTCCAATACTTTGTCCCCCCTGATGTGAAGAACTGACTCATTAGAAAAGACTCTGATGCTGGGAAAGATAGAAGGCAGGAGGAGAAGGGTACGAGAGAGGATGAGATGGTTGGATGGCATCACTGACTCAATGGACATGAGTTTGAGCAAGCTCCGGCAGTTGGTGATCCACAGGGAAGGCTGGCATGCTGCAGTCCATGGGGACACTAAGGACTGAACACAACTGAGTGACTGAACTGAAAGTTGATCCACTTGGCTGTACAGTAGAAACTAATACAACATTGTAAAGCAACTCTACTCAAATAAAAAATAAAAGGCTAGTAAACAAAACAACAGCAACAAGAATGAATGAAATACTTCAATCCTTTTTATGGATGAATAGTATTGCATTCTAAGTGTTTCTATTGCTTCCTATCCTCATCTACACTCTTTATAACCTTTTGTTTCATTTTTAATGAAAGTATAATTGAGTTATAAAAGTATGTTAACTTCAGGTGTACAGTACTCAATTTTTTGCAGATTATATTCCATTATGGATTTTTACAAGATATTGTACATACTTCCCCATGCAGTATATATACTATATATACTGCATATTCCCTATATAGTAAATCTATGTTGTTTATTTATTTTATGTATAGTACTTTGTATCTATTAATCCCATACTCTTAATTTGTCCCTCCTCTACTTCCTCTCCCATTTGAAAAACCCAAGCTTTTTTCTTTCTCTGTGAGTCTATTTCTCAAATTTATTTGTATTATTTTTTAGATTCCACATAAGAATAATATCATATCAGTCAGTTCAGTCGCTCAGTCGTGTCCTACTCTTTGCAACCCCATGAATCACAGCACGCCAGGCCTCCCTGTCCATCACCAACTCCCGGAGTTTACCCAAACTCATGTCTATTGAGTCGATGATGCCATCTAACCATCTCATCCTCTGTCGTCCATAGTATTTGTCTTTCTCTGTCTGACTTATTTCACTAAGCATAATATTCTCTAGGTCCATTCACTTTGCTGCAAATGGAAAGATTTCATTCCTTTTATGACTAATATTCCATTGTGTATACATTTCATACTTTCTTAAACCAGTCATCTTTTGATGGGCACTTGGGTTACTTCCACATCTTGGCTGTTGTAAATAGTGCTGCTAAGAACATTGAAATGCATGTATCTTATCAAATTAGAGTTTTCATTTTTTCCAGATACATACCAAGGAGTATAAATGCTGGATCATATGGTTTAGTTTTTTATGAAAACTCCATACTGTTTTCCACAGTGATTATACAAATTTACATTCCCACAAACAATGTAGGAGGGTTCTCTTTTCTATAAATCCTCTCCAGCATCTATTATTTATATACCTTTTGATGATAACCATTCTGAGTGCTGTGAAGAGATACTTCATTATAGTTTTTTCCCTATTTGCATTTCCCTAATAATTAGTGATATTGAGATCTTTTTGTTAGCCAACTGTATTTCTTCTTTAGAAAAATGTCTTTTTAAGTCTTCTGCACATTTTTTGATTGGGTTGTTTGTTTTTTTCAATATTGAGTTGTATGGGTTGTTTGTATATATTGGATATTAACTGCTTCTTGGTCACATTGCAAATATTTTCTCTCATTCCATAGGTTATCTTTTCATTTTGTTGATGGTTTTCATTGGTGTGCAAAAGCTTTTAAGTTTGATTATGTCCTATTTTAAAATATTTTCCAATTATTTCTTTTGCTTTGGGAAACTGATCTAAGAAAATATTGCTATGATTTATGTCAAGGAATGTTTTGCCCCTGTTCTCTTCTAAAAGTGTTGTGTCATAACATTTAGGTCTTTAACCATTTTGAGTTTATTTTTATATGTGGTTTAAGGGAATATTCTAATTTTTTTTTAATCTACATGCCCAGTTTTCCCAGGACCACTTACTGAAGAGACTCTCTTTTATCTATTGTATAGCCTTGCCTCCTTTGTCATGGGCCATATCTGTGTGGGTTTATTTCTGGGCTCTCTATTTTATTCCATTGATCCATGTGTCTGTTTTAGTGCCAATACTATAATGTTTTCATTACTGTTGCTTTGTATTACTACAAAGTCTGAAGGTCTGAAGTTAGGGAGTGTGATTCTTCCAGCTTTCTAATTCTTTGTCAAGATTTTTTTTTTTGGCAATTCTGGGTCTTTTGTGGTTTCCTATAAATTTTAGGATTATCTGTTCTAGTTCTGTGAAAAATGCTATGGGTATTTTGATAGGGATTGCATTGAATCTGTAGATTGCTTTGGGTAGTATGGCCATTTTAGCAATATTAGTTCTTCCATTCCAAGAACAAGTGATTATCTTTCCATTTCTCTGAGTAATATTTAATCACTTTTATCAAAATTTTATAGTTTTCATATAATGAGTCTTTCACCTCCTTGGTTAACTCTATTCCTAGAGTTTTTTTTAATGCTACTTCAAATGAGATTTTTTTCACTTTCTTTTTCTTATATTTCATTATTAGTGTATAGAAATACAAAAGATTTCTGTGTATTAAACTTGTATCCTAGTCCCTTTCTGAAATCATTTATTAGTTCTAGTAGTTTTACATATCGGAGAAGGCAATGGCACCCCCACTCCAGTACTCTTGCCTGGAAAATCCCATGGATGGAGGAGCCTGGTGGGCTGCAGTCCATGGGGTCCCTAAGAGTCAGACACGACTGAGCGACTTCACTTTCACTTTTCACTTTCATGCATTAGAGAAGGAAATGGCAACCCACTCCAGTGTTCTTGCCTGGAGAATCCCAGGGACGGGGGAGCCTGGTGGGCTGCCATCTGTGGGGTCGCACAGAGTCGGACACGACTGAAGCGACTTAGCAGCAGCAGCAGCAGCAGTTTTACATACAGACTTTAGTATTCTGTATATAGAGTAGCATGTCATCTTCAGATAATGACAGTTTTATTCCTTCCATTCCAATTTGGACAATTTTTGTTTCTTTTGCTTGCCTCATGGCTATATCCAAGACTTCTAATGATATGTTAAACAGAAGCAGTGAGAGTTGGCATCTTTGTCTTATGCCTCAATTTGGCAGGAAGGTTTTCAGCTTTTCTCCACTGAGTATTATGTTTGCCATGAATTTGTTGTAAACAAACACATCTTTATTATATCCACTTTGATGATAATTTTTATTTTGAATTTTGTCAGATGCTTCTTATACATTTATTGAGATTATCAAGTGCTTTTTCCTTTCTTTTTGTTAATGTGCTGTATCACATTGATTGATTTGTGTATGTTGAACCACCCTTGTGACTCTAGAATGAATCCAGCTTTATCATCATGTATGATCCTTTTTATGTATTGTAACATTTGTTTGCTAATATTTTGTTGAGGATTTTTGCATCTATATTCATCAAAGATATTAGCCTTTGATTTTCTTTTTTGTAGTGTTTTGTCTAGTTTAGGTATCAGGGTAATGGTGGCCTCATAGAATGAATTTGGAAGTGTTCCCTCTTCTTCAATTTTTTGAATACTTTGAGAATATAGGTGTCAACTCATCTAAATGTTTGGTAAAATTCACCTGCAAAGCCATCTGGTCCTGGACTTTTCTTTCTTGAGAGTGGTGTTTGATTACTGATTTAGTTTCATTACTAGTAATTGGTCTAATAATAGTTTCTATTTCTTCTTGGTTCAGTCTTGGGAGATTGTACATTTCTAGGAATTTGTCCATTTCTTCTACATTGTCCTTTTTACTATTATATACTTTTTCATAGAAATCTCTTATGATCCTTTGTATTTCTGTGGTATCAGTTGTAAATTCTTTTTCATTTCTGATTTTATTTACTTGGATCCTCTCTCTTTTTCATGATTCTGACTAAAGGTTTATCAATTTTATATTTTAAATAACCAGCTCTTAGTGTCATTGATCTTTTCCATTTTTTAGTCTCTATTTCATTTATTTATTAGAGAAGAAATCTTTATCATTTACTTCATTCTATTAACTTTGGGTTATATTTGTTCTTCTTTTTCTAGTTCCTTTAGGTATAAAATTATAGATTGTTTATGAGATTTTCCCACCATTCTATCTTTCAGCTCACTTATCCTCTCTTCTGCCTCAGTTATTCTACTGTTGGTTCTCTCCAGAGGGTTTTTGATCTCATTTATTGCATTATTCGTTATTGATTGACTCTTTTTTATTTCTTCTAGGTCCTTGTTAAACATTTCTTGCATCTTCTCAATCCTTGTCTCTAGTCTATTTATCTGTAACTCCATTTTGTTTTCAAGATTTTGGATTATCTTTACTATCACTATTCTGAATTCATTTTCAGGTAGACTCCCTATCTCCTCCTCTTTTATTTGCTTTGGTGGATTTTTATCATGTTCCTTCACCTGCTGAATATTTCTCTGCTTTTGCATTTTGTTTAGATTGTTGTGTTTGGGGTGCCCTTTCTGAAGGCTGGAAGTTCGTGGTTCTTCTTAATTGTGGAGTCTGC
This sequence comes from Bubalus bubalis, assembly GCF_019923935.1. Classification (NCBI taxonomy): domain Eukaryota; kingdom Metazoa; phylum Chordata; class Mammalia; order Artiodactyla; family Bovidae; genus Bubalus; species Bubalus bubalis. The sequence goes on from NC_059181.1 coordinate 54,646,697, forward strand.
TCCCTATGGATGGGGTTAGACTAATGGCTTCTCAAGGTTTTCTGGTTGGAGGAGCTTGTGTCTGTCTTCTGGTGGGTGGAGCTGGATCTCTTCTCTCTGGAGTGCAATGAAGTGTCCAATAGTGAGTTTTGGAGTTTCTATGGGTTTGGCATGGCTTTGGGCCGCCTGTTTTTTAATGTTCAGGGTTGTGTTCCTGTTTTGCTGGAGAATTAGTATGGTGTGTCTTGCACTGGAACTTTTTGGCTCTTGGGTGGAGCTTGGTTTCAGTGTAGGTGTAGACACTTTTGGGTGAGTTCTTGTCTATTAATGTTTCCTAGAGTTAGGAGCCTCTTGATGAAAGTGAAAGTGGAGAGTGAAAAAGTTGGCTTAAAGCTCAACATTCGGAAAACGAAGATCATGGCATCTGGTCCCATCACTTCATGGGAAACAGATGGGTAAACAGTGGAAACAGTGGCAGACTTTATTTTTCTGGGCTCCAAAATCACTGCAGATGGTGACTGCAGCCATGAAATTAAAAGACGCTTACTCCTTGGAAGGAAAGTTACGACCAACCTAGATAGCATATTCAAAAGCAGAGACGTTACTTTGCCAACAAGGGTCCGTGTAGTCAAGGCTATGGTTTTTCCTGTGGTCATGTATGGATGTGAGAGTTGGACTGTGAAGAAAGCTGAGAGCCAAAGAATTGATGCTTTTGAACTGTGGTGTTGGAGAAGGCTCTTGAGAGTCCCTTGGACTACAAGGAGATCCAACCAGTCCATTCTGAAGGAGATCAGCCCTGGGATTTCTTTGGAAGGATTGATGCTAAAGCTGAAACTCCAGTACTTTGGCCACCTCATGTGAAGAGTTGACTCATTGGAAAAGACTCTGATGCTGGGAGGGATTGGGGGCAAGAGGAAAAGGGGACGACAGAGGATGAGATGGCTGGATGGCATCACTGACTCGATGGACCTGAGTCTGAGTGAACTCTGGGAGTTGGAGAAGACTCTTGGGAGTCCCATGGACTGCAAGGAGATCCAACCAGTCCATTCTGAAGGAGATCAGCCCTGGGATTTCATTGGAAGGAATGATGCTAAAGCTGAAACTCCAGTACTTTGGCCACCTCATACGAAGAGTTGAGTCATTGGAAAAGACTCTGATGCTGGGAGGGATTAGGGGCAAGAGGAAAAGGGGACGTCAGAGGATGAGATGGCTGGATGGCATCACTGACTCGATGGACGTGAGTCTGAGTGAACTCCGGGAGTTGGTGATGGACAGGGAGGCCTGGCGTGCTGCGATTCATGGGGTCGCAAAGAGTCGGACATGACTGAGTGACTGATCTGATCTGAGAGTTAGGAGTTCTCTGATGTTTCACAGTTTTGGAGTTAAGCCTCCTGCCTCTGGCTTTCGGTCCCTGTCTTACAGTAGCCTCAAAACTTCTCCATTCACACAGCATAGACGATAAAACCCCCTAGGTTTATTGATGAAACAATTCTCCAGAGCCAGAAACACCCAGAGAGATTCACAGAGTTATATACAGAAGAGAAGAGGGAGGAGGGAGATAGAGGTTACCAGGAGGAGAAAAGGGAGAGTCAAAAGGGGAGAGAACAATCTAGCCATTAATCTAAGCCCTAAGTGCTCTCCACAGCCTGGAACACCCAGAGAGATTCACAGAGTTATATAGAGAAGAGAAGAGAAGAGGGAGGAAGGCGATAGAGGTGACCTGGAGGAGAAAAGGGAGAGTCAAAAGGGGAGAGAACAATCAACCCAGTAATCAAATTCTTAAGTGAAAATGGATAGCAAATATTAGATTCTTAGCAGTACAAAATTGATAACAAATATCAAAAAGCAAAGATTATAAACCTGGGAGAGAGGTTAGACTCTCAAAAATACAATATAAAAAATACAAAACATAATCACAAATTTTTTTTAATATATATGGAACTTGTTTTAAAAAATAGGGTTTTTTTTTGAAAAGTAATAGTAGGCTATAAAAATGAAAGTTAAAGGAGTAATAAAAAACTAATTTTAAAACAATAATTAAAAAGTGGTAATAGTAAAAATATATCTAGAAATTTCTCTTGGCTGTTGTGGGCAGTGTGGGGTCAGTTGTGTCAGATGGTCCCTCGTTCCAGCTTGTACTTGTTCTCAATGTCTATGAGTGAAAGTGAAGTCACTCAGTCGTGTCCGACTCTCTGTGACCCCATGGACTCATCTGTCCATGTGATTTTCCAGGCAAGAGTACTGGAGTAGGTTGCCATTTCCTTCTCCAGGGGATCTTTCCCACCCAGGGATCGAACCCAGGTCTCCCGCATTGCGGGCAGATGCTTTACCATCTAAGCCACCAGGGAAACCCATTAAGGTCTACCGGTGCCCTTCAAATGCACAGTCTCCAGTACTAAATGCAGGGTTTTAATCTGTTGCACCTGTCACTTCCAGAGTGGTTCCCCCTTCTTTGTTTATTTTGGCTTCCTTCCTTTGCAAGTCTCTTCAGTATCTAATTTCCACCCTGACACAAGGGGGCAAAGGGGGCCACTAATTTAGGCTCACTTGTTCAGTTGTGTTGTGGGGAGGGAAGGACACTGCAAACAAATACCACTGGCATGTGGGGGGCAGTGCTTGCAGTGGATGGACCACATTAGTTTTGCCACAGCCCAAGGCACCATGTATTTCCCAGGTCTACACTGCTCAGGCTCCAGGGTTCTCTGCAGGGTCACTGTCTCAAGTGGGCCCTGCATTTCATGCAATTCCCAGGTATAAGCCACTCAGGTTCTCCGCAGGGGCACAGACCCAGATGGGCTGTGTGTTTTGTGCCCTTCCCAGGTCCGAGCAGTTCAGGCAACTGGGTGCTTGACGAGAGCACTATCCCAGGTGGGCTGTGCTCTTATTCACCTCCCTGGTCCTGGTCACTCGGTTTCCCAGGTGCGCCACTAGAGCACAGTCCCAGCTGTTTCGTGTGTCTCCTCTGGGGAGCTGATCTCAGGTTGTGACACTCCTGACAGATGTCAACCTTCCAGGATCCCAGGAAGATGTGGTTAGCAACTGAGAACCTGCTCACAGTTTGGTGGAAGATGCAGTCTCTGGGGCCAAGGTTGCAGCAGCCCCTTGCCTTCTGGCTCTGGCTGTCGCAGGCCTGCCTCTCTGCCTCTGGGGAGGGAGGGCCCTATGTGGCAGCCAGCTTGCTCTCCTTTGGTATTCACTCAATCCTTTGTTCTGTGATCATGCCAGGGGTCACCATGAGGCTTTAGAGCCTTTTGCAGGAAAAAGTTTTTGTTTTTTTTTTTTTTTGTCTCTGGTGTTCTGAGGATTTGGGTTGTTATCTCACATTAGCTCCTTCACATTGTCCTCAAGGCATTCAGGCCCAGTCCTTACCCTAAAGACCAATGATGCAGCCCAGGACCCCTGCCCAACCCCCACTTGCTACTGGAGGACATGAGTGTCTGGGCCACTTCTCCACTGGCAGTTGTGGTTAGGTGCATATTCTGTGGATTTTTTTTCCCTCCCAGTTATGTTGCCCTCTGAGATTCCAGAACTCCCCTCAGACACTCCTGTGCGAGGGTTTCCTGCTGTGTGGAGACTTCTCCTCTTTCCTGACTCCCTCCCCAGGATGGGCCTCCGTCCCTAAATCTTTTGCCTCAGTTTTTGTCTTTTATATTTTGTCCTGTCTCCTACTGAAGAGATTGGGCTGCCTTTCTGGGTGCCTGGTGTCCTCCACCAGTGTTCAAAAGTTGTTCTATGGAAGTTGCTCAACATTCAAATGATCTTTTGATGAATTTGTGGGGGAGAAAGTGGTTTCCTGTCCTATTCCTCTTCCATCTTGGGATTGCCCTCCTCCAGTTTTGTTTTTCGTCCTATTCCTCTTCCATCTTGGGATTGCCCTCCTCCAGTTTTGTTTTTTCTCCTTGTAGTTTATTTATAGTCTCATAACATTGTGGTCTGGAGAGGGCAATGGCACCCCACTCCAGTACTCTTGCCTGGAAATCCCACGGACGGAGGAGCCTGGTGGGCTGCAGTCCATGGTGTCGCTAAGAGTCGGACACGACTGAGCAACTTCACCTAACGTTGTGGTCAGAAGAGTTGTTTGATATAATTTCAATTTTCTTAAAATTTACTGAGACATTTTCTTCAGCCTAACGTGATCTATTCTGGATAATTTTCCATGTATAGTCAAAAATAATTTATTTTCTGCTGCTTTTGAATGGAATATATATAAAGAACAGTTTGTCTTATGAATTAAGGACAATATTTCCTTATTGGTTTTCTATCTCAATAATCTGTTTATTGATATGTGGGTTGTTAAAAACCTATTATTGTGTTACTATAAATTTCTCCCTTTATGTCTGCCAGTATTTGCTTCTGCCTGCATGCAGGAGACCTGAGTTCGATCCCTGGGTCTGGAAGATCCCCAGAGAAGGAAATGCAACCCACCCCGGTACTCTTGCCTGGAAAATCCCATGGACAGAGAAGCCTGGTAGGCTACAGTCCATGGGGTGGCAAAAGAGTCAGACACGACTGAGCAACTTCACTTTCACTTTCTTTAGTGTTATGTTTAGATTCCTTTCTCTTTTTTGTATGTATGGTTGTTGTTCAGTCACTCAGTCATGTCCAACTCTTTGTGACCCCATGGACTGAAGCATGCCAGGTTCCCCTGTCCTTCACCATTTCCGTGAGCTTCTTCAAACTCAGGTCCATTGAGTTGGTGATGCCATCCAACCATCTCATCCTCTGCCATTCCCTTCTCCTCCTGTTCTATCTTTCCCAGCATCAGGATCTTTGTATGTATATCTAATAATTATATATATATATATATATATATATATATATATATATATATATATATTGTTGTTGTGGTTGTTTAGTGTCTAAGTTGTGTCCAACTCTTTGCAACCCCATGCACTACAGAACACCAGGCTACTCTTGTCTTCCACTATCTCTAAGAGTTTGCTAAAATTCATGTCCATTAAATAAGTGATGCTATCTAACCATTTCATCCCATCCTCTGCTGCCCCCTTCTCCTTTTGCCTTAATCTTTCCCAGCATCAGGGTCTTTTCCAATGAGTCAGCTCTTTGCATCAGGTGGCCAAAGTATTGGAGCTTCAACTTAAGCGTCAATCCTTCCAATGAATATTCAGGGTTGATTTCCTTTAGGATTGACTTGGTTTGATCTCTCAAGAGTCTTCTGTGGCACCCCAATTCAAAAGCATCAATTCTTCAGTGCTCAACCTTCTTTATGGTCCAACTCGCACATCCATACATGACTACTGCAACAACCATAGATTTCACTATATGGTCCTTTGTCAGCAAAGTGATGTCTATTTCTCAATATGTTGTCTGGGTTTGTCATAGCTTTCCTTCCAAGGAGCAAGCATCTTTTAGTTTCATGATGGCAGTCACTGTCTGCAGTGATTTTTGGAGCCCAAGAAAATAAAATCTGTCACTGCTTCCACTTTTCCCCCTTCTATTAATATTTGCCATTGAGTGATGGGATCAGATGCCATGATCTTAGTTTTTTTAGTGTTGAGTTTCAAGCCAGCTATTTCACTCTCCTCTTTACCTTCATCAAGAAATTATTTGGTTCCTCCTCACTTTCTACCATTAGAGTGGTACCATCTGCATATCTGAGGTTGTTGATATTTCTCTTGGCAATCTTGATTCCAGCTTGTGATTCATCCAGCTTGGCATTTCACATGACGTACTCTGCATATAAGTTAAATAAGCAGGGTGACAATATACAGCCTTGTTGTACTCCTTTCCCAATTTTGAACCAGTCAGTTGTTCAATGTCTGGTTCTAACTGTTGCTTCTTGACTATCATATTGGTTTCTCAGGAGACAGGTAAGGTGGTATGGTACTCTGATCTCTTTAAGAGTTTTCCACAGTTTGTTGTGATCCAAATAGTAAAAGGCTTTAGAGTAGTCGTTGAAGCAGAAGTAGATGTTTTCCTGGAATTCCCTTGCTTTCTCCATGATACAATGAATGTTGGCAACTTGGGCTCTAGTTCCTCTGCCTTTTCTCAACCTAGCTTGTACATCTGCAAGTTAGTTCACATACTGCTGAGACCTGTGCTGTGTGCTGTGCTTAGTCACCCAGTTGTGTCTCTTTGCAACCCCATGGACTGTAGCCCACCAGGCTCCTCTGTCCACAGGGATTCTCCAGGCAAGAATACTGGGGTGAGTTGCCATGCCCTCCTCCAGGGGATCTTCCCAGTTCAGGTATCAAATCCATGTCTTCCACATTGCAAGCAGATTCTCTACCATCTGAGCCACCAGAAAAACCCAAGAATACTTGGATATTCTTGTGGATATCTATCTGAGGGATAGTCAGATAGAGAAAAACAAATACAGTATTATTTCATATATATGTGGAACCTGAAAAGAAAACACATGAACAAACATAACAAAACAGTGATATCTTGTGGATAGCCTATCCCTCCTCCAGGGGATCTTCCCAGGAGTCATACCTATAACCCAGGAATCATATCGGGGTCTCCTGCATTGCAGGCAGATTCTTTACCAGCTGAGCTACCAGGGAAAACCCACTGAGGCCTAGCTTGAAGGCTGTTTTATAGCCCTAAGTTTGTGCCTCTTAATCCCACTCACTTATTTCACTCATCCCCCAACCTCTTCCACTCTGGCAACCACCAGTTTGTATATATGAGCCCATTTCTGTTTTGTTATGTTTGTTCATGTGTTTTCTTTTCAGGTTCCACATATATATGAAATAATACTGTATTTGTTTTTCTCTATCTGACTTATTTCACTTAGCATAATATCCTCCAGGTCCATCCATGTTGCCACAAATGACAAAATGTTGTTCTTTTTTATGGCTGTGTGATATACCATTCAGTTCAGTTCAGTTCAGTCGCTCAGTCATGTCCGACTCTTTAGGACCCCATGAATCACAGCACGCCAGGCCTCCCTGTCCATCACAAACTCCCGGAGTTCACTCAGACTCACGTCCATCGAGTCGGTGATGCCATCCAGCCATCTAATCCTCTGTCGTCCCCTTCTCCTCCTGCCCCCAATCCCTCCCAGCATCAGAGTCTTTTCCAATGAGTCAACACTTCGCATGAGGTGGCCAAAGTACTGGAGTTTCAGCTTTAGCGTCATTCCTTCCAAAGAAATCCCAGGGCTGATCTCCTTCAGAATGGACTGGTTGGATCTCCTTGCAGTCCAAGGGACTCTCAAGAGTCTTCTCCAACACCACAGCTCAAAAGCATCAATTCTTTGGCACTCAGCCTTCTTCACAGTCCAACTCTCACATCCATACATGACCACTGGAAAAACCATAGCCTTGACTAGACTATATAAATATATATGTACATATGTATGTATACATTATATATATTATATATGTGTATGTATATACATATGATGTATGTGTGCATATGTATATGTATGTATTATATATGTATACATTATATCTGTGTGTGTGTGTATATATATATATCTCACATGTTCTTTATCCATTCACCTATGAATGGACACTTACAGTGGTTCCATATCTTTGTTATTATAAGTAGTATTCAGTGAACATAGGGGTATGTATATCTCTTTGAGTTAGTGTTTTCATTTCTTTGGATAAATACCTAGAAGTGGAATTGGTGGATTGCATGGTAGTTCTATTTTTAGTTCTTTTGAGGAATCCCCATAATGTTTTACATAGGGGCTGCATCAATTTAAATTCCCACCAACATTGCACAGGTGAACCTTTTCTCCACATCCCCACCATCAGTTGTTGTTTCTTGTCTTTTTGACAAGTCATCAGAAACTTGTGAGATGATATCTTATTGTCATTTTGATTTGCATTTCCCTGATGATTACGGATGTTGAGCATCTTTCCATGTGTCTGTTGGCTATCTGTATGTCTGCACTGGCAAATGTCTGTTCAGGTCCTCTGCCCATTTATTAACCAGGTTTGGGGTTTTTTTTGTTGTTGTTTTTCTTTTTTTTTTGTATTGAGTTGTATGTGTTCCTGATATATTTTCCATATCAACCTTTTTCTGGGTATATCACTTGCAATTATCTTCGCCCAGTCAGGGGGCTGTCTTTTCATTTGGTTGGTGTTTTCCTTCACTGTGCAAAAGTCTTTGTTTCATATAGTTCCATTTGTTTGTTTTTGCTTTTGTTTCCTTCCCTGAGGATACATATACAAAAAAATATTTCAAAGAGCTCACTGCTTATGTTTTCTTCTAGTTTTATGGTTTCAAGACTTACATTTAAGCCTCTAATCCATTTTATTTTATTTTCATATATTTGTAAGAAAGTGGTCCAGTTTCATTCTTTTCAATACAGCTGTCCAGTTTTATTGAAGAGGCTGTCTTTTTTCCATTTATATTCTTATTATCTCTTTTGTCATAGGTTAGCTGATCATATGAGTGTGGATTTATTTCTGGACTCTCTGTTCTGCTCCCTTGATCTGTGTGTCTTGTTTCTGTGCCAGTTCCATACTGCTATGAATTCTATAGCTTTGTAGTATAGAACTGTGACAGCTCTAGTTTTGTTCTGTCAAGATTGCTTTGGCTATTAGGAGTCTTTTGTGTTTTCATTTAAGAACTGTGTTTTTACTTGTTCTGTGAAATATGCCATTGATATTTTGATAGGGATTGAATTTACTCTGTTGATTACTTTGGGGAGTATGGACATTTTAACAATATTGAATCATCCAGTTCATGACTGTGGTATATTTTTCCATATTTTGGTGTGTCATCCTCAGTTTCTTTAATCATTGTCTTATTGTTTTGAGGTTACAGGTCTTTTTACTTCCTTGGTTAAATTTATTCCTAGGTATTTTATTATTTTTGATGCAATTATAAATTGGATTATTTTCTTCATTTCTCTTTCTGATAGTTCATCATTAGTATATAGAAATGCAACAGGTTCCTGTATATTAATTTTGTGTCTGCAAATTTCTTAATTCATTAGCTTTACTACATTTTTGGTGCAGTCTTTGGTGTCTTCTCTATATAGTGTTCTGTCATATGAAAATAGTGATTTTTTTACTTTTCTTATTTTGATGATTTTATTTCTTTTTTGTACCTCATTGCTATAGCTAGGTTGAGGATTTTTGCATCTATATTTATCAAAGATATTGGCCTGTAATTTTCTTTCTTGTAGTGTTTTTGTCTGGTTTTGGTATCAGGATAATGGTGGCCTTATAGAATGAGTTTGGAAGTGTTCCTTTGTTTTTTTTTTCAAACTGATAGATATTAACTCTTCTTAAAATATTTGGTAGAATTCATCATGAAGCCATCTGGACCTTGATTTTTCTATGGGGGAGTCTTTTGATTACTGATTCAATTTCATTACTAGTAATGAGTCTATTCAGATTTTCTGTTTCTTCATGATTCTGTATTGGATGATTATATGATCTAGAAGTTTTTTCCATTTCTTCTAGGTTGTTTAATTTGTTGGCATATAATTGTTCATAATATTCTCTTATAATCCTTTGTATTTCTGGTGTGTAAAGTTGTAATTTTTCCTTTTTAATTTCTAATTCTCTTTTATGGGGTGCTCCTTTTTTTTTCTTGATCAGCCTAACTAAATATAAGTTTCTTGATTTTGCTTGTCTTTTTAATGCCATGACCTTAGTTTTTTCAGCGTTGAGTTTCAAGCCAGCTTTTTCACTCTCCCTTTTAACCCTCATCAAGAGACTCTTTAATTCCTCTCTTAAACCAACTCTTACTTTCATTGATCTTTTGTATTTTTTAGACTCTATTTCATTTATTTCCTCTATGATCTATTATTTTCTTCCTTCTCCTAAGTTTGGGCTTTGCTTATTCTTCTTTTTGTAGTTCCTTTAAATGATATTTAGATTCTTTGAGATTTTTGTTTCTTCGAGTACACCTGTATCATTATAAAGTTCCCTCCTAGGGCTGCTTTTTCTGTGTCCCATAGATTTGGGGACATGCAAAAAAATGCTCAAACTACACTACACTGTGCTCATTTCACATGCCAACAGGGTTATGCTCAAAATCGTTCAAACTAGGCTTCAGCAATACGTGAACTAAGAACTTGTAAATGTACAAGCTGGGTTTTGAAGAGGCAGAGGAATCAGAGATCAAATTGCCAACATTCATTGGATCATGGAGAAAGCAAAGGAGTTCCAGGAAAACATCTACTTCTGATTCATTGACTACTCTAAAGCCTTTGACTGTGTGGCTCACAACAAACTATGGAAAATTCTTAAACAGACAGGAATACCAGACCACCTTACCTGCCTCCTGAGAAATCTGTATGCAGATCAAAGAAAAAAAAAAAACAGAACCAGACTTGGAACAACTGACTGGTTCAAAATTGGGAAAGGAGTATGACAAGGCTGTATATTGTCACCCTGCTTATTTAACTTATATGCAGAGTACATCATGAGAAACGCTGGGCTGGAAGAAGCACAAGCTGGAATCAAGATTGCCGGGAGAAATATCAACAACCTCAGATATATAGATGGTACCACTCTAATGGTAGAAAGTGAAGAGGAGTTAAAGAGTCTCTTGATGAGAGTTAAAAGGGAGAGTGAAAAAGCTGGCCTGAAACTCAACGCTGATATAACTAAGATCATGGCATCTGGTCCTATCACTCAACAGCAACTATTAATAGAAGGGGGAAAAGTGGAAGCAGAGACATATTTTATTTTCTTGGGCTCCAAAATCAGTGCAGACGGTGACTGCAGTCATAAAATTAAAACAAGGCTTGCTCCTTGGAAGGAAAGTTATGACAAACCTGGACAGTGTATTAGCAAGCAGAGACATCACTTTGCTGACAAAGGACCATATAGTCAAATCTATGGTTGTTGCAGTAGTCATGTATGGATGTGAGAGTTAAACCATAAAGAAGGCTGAGTGCCAAAGAATTGATGCTTTCAAACTATGGTGCTGGAGAAGACTCTTAAGAGTGACTTGGACTGCAAGGATATCAAACCAGTCAGTGTGTTAGCCACTCAGTTGTGTCCGACTCTTTGCAGTCCCATGGACTATAGCCTGCCATGCTCCTCTGTCCATGGGATTTCCCAGGCAAGAATACTGAAGTGGGTTGCTGTTTCCTTCCTAAAGGAAATCAACCCTGAATATTTATTAGAAAGACTGATGCTGAAGCTGAAGCTTCAATATTTCAGCCACCTGATGCAAAAAGCCAACTCACTGGGAAAGACCCTGGTGCTGGAAAAGATTGAAGGCAAGAGGAGAAGAGTGTAACAGAGGATGAGATGGTTAGATAACATCACCAACTCAATGAACATGAATTTGAGCAAACTCCAAGAGACAGTGGAGGACAGGGGAGCCTGACATGATACAGACCTTGGGGTTGCAAAGATTTGGATACATCTTAACACTGAATACAACAACATAGATTTTAGAGGTGTGTTTCCATTTTCATTTGTCTCAAGGTATATTCTGATTTTTTTATTGACCTATTGGTTATTTAGCAGCATGTTGTTTAGTGTCCCTATGTTTGTGTTTCTTCCAGTTTTTTTCATGTAGTTGATTTCTAGTTTCATAGTGTTGTTTTCAGAAAAGACGTTTACCATGATTTGAATCTTATTACATTTAATGTGACTTTGTTTTATGGCTTAGCATGTGATGTATCTGGAAAATGTTCTATGCACACTTGTGTTAAGGTAATCTAATTTGTAATCTAATTTGTTAAGGCCAGTGTTTTCCTTATTGACTACCTGTTGGCTGATGTATCCATTGATGTAACTGGGATATTAAAGTCCTCTAAAATTCTTGCATTTCTGTCTCTTTCTTCAGTTATTTCTGTTAATATTTGCTTTATATATTTAGGTGCTCCTCTGTTGAGTGCATAAATGTTTACAAATGTTATATATTCTTGTTGGATTGACCCCTTTATCATAATTTAATGCCCTTCCTTGTTTTGTTACAGTCTTTGTATTAAAGTCTGTTTTGTCAGATATAAGTATTGCTACTATGGCTTTCTTTTAATATCCATTTGCACTTTCAGTCTGTGTGTGGCTTTAGATCCGAAGTGAGTTTCTTGTCGGCAACATATATGTGCCCTGTTTTGGTATCCATTCAGCCCTCTATTTCTTTTGATTGGAGAATCCGTCCATATAAATTTAAAGTGATTATTGATAGGTATTTACTTACTGCTATTTTGTTCATTGTTTTCTGGTTGTTTTTGTAGTTCTCTGTTCTTGTCTTCTCCTCTTGGTTTCTTGTGTTTTGATGGATTCCTTTAGTAATATGTTAGGGTTCTTTAAGAAAGTAGATCTAGTAACCATCAGTGACATACTGAACAGCACAGGGAACTCTGATCAATATTCTATAATAATCTAAATGAGAAAAGAACATGACAAAAGAATATATACATGTACATGTGTAACTGAATCACTTCACTGTATACCTAAAACTAACACAACATTGTTAATCAGTTATACTCCAGTATAAAATAAAAATTTTAAAGGAAAGTAAATCTTAAGTTTTCATCACAAGGAAAAAAATGTAACTATGTATAATTATTGATTTAACTAGACTTACTCTGGTGACAATTTCACAATGTATACAGATATCAGGTCGTTAGGTTGTATACCTGAAATTAATGTAATGTTTATTTCAATTATATTGTCATTTAAAAAATAAGACAACTCTGCTTGTCCTCTGGATCTTTTTTAATTAATTTTGCCTAATTAGGCCAGGTTCATGTCATCTAGTAACTGTGTAATTTTTCAGGAAGTGATGCTTGAAGATATCAGAAATCTGCGAAGTATGACATTAGTAGGGAATGTAGCCGAGTCTTAGGTTTTTTACTTCAAGGTTTGACCTTGAGCAAAATCCTTTTCCTCTCTGAGCTTTGGTTTTCTTATTTCTAAAACAAATTTAATAATGTCTTCCCTAAAACACATCACTGTTGTAAGGCTTGAAGTATAATAACATATTGTCAGGATTAGCACTCTTGTACTGCAAGTAAACTCCCCATTCTGTAGGCCACTAAAATTGTACCCAGGACTGGCATCTACTCAGTGTCTATAATAGTATCTTCTGAAAGGCACCTTTGAAAGGAACAGGGTTCAGAGACCACATTCAGGGATGATGCAGACTCAAAATGGAGAAAGACATTGAGTCAGGAGTATGTGTATGGCACCAAATCTCAAAAAGGGAGTTTTGAGTACTGAGCACTTAAATTTTGGAATTGAGACAAAATGATGCTCTATGTTATCCTTTTCTCACCCCACTCATGTTTTTTTTTTTCTTTCTTTCTTCTGTCGTTCCAGGTGCATGATGACTGCAGGAGACGGTTTTCCAAGGAATGCTGGTTTGGAAGTCATCGATCATCAGTCATTCCTCCCACTGCCCTGAGCGACCCCAAAGGTGATGGTGAGTAGCTAAATGTTAATCTCAGAAATACATTGGGGAGGGAGGGAAGGTGCAAAGCCTGGGGGAAATGACTGCAATTAAATTATTCTGGTCAACCAGTCAAGCATTTCTGAAAGTACAAGTGTGCAAATGTGTAGAGCATGCCTGTGTGCTCAGTTGCTCAGTGTGTCCTACTCTTTGTGACCCCATGGACCATAGCCCACCGGGCTCCTCTGTTAATGGGATTTTCCCAGCACAAATACTGGAGTGGGTTGCCATTTCCTCCTCCAGAGGATCTTCCTGACCCAGGAATCAGACCTGCATCTCCTGTGTCTTGTGCACTGCAGGCAGATTCTTTACCGCTGAGCCACCAGGGAAGCCCCTATGTGTAAGGACAGCTCATGATTTTTAGACTTTTGGGATGGTGAATTAGATGTATCTGTATGTGGGGATGTTCTTTGTAGCCTCTGTCACAATTGTTTCCAAATGATCAGATTTCATTTCAGCTTTTTCATGATTTCCAGACACTAGATAATCCATGAAATAATTTTGTTTGCTTGCTGCCTACTTCATTGCCAAGGAAAACCCAGCATTAGCTGGGAGCAGAGAAAGGAAAAGAAAGAAGAGTATATAGTTTCCTTAGAGAACAGAAGGGGGAAGTATTCCTGTAATCATTACAACAGTTTTAGAACTGGACACAGCATATGTGCACATACATGTATGTGAGCTGCTCTAGTCTTTTCCAGCTTCTTTCCTAATCCCAACACAGATACAAACAGACATTGGTACATGGAATGAGCCACTCACACAGTTTTCTGCAGGCAAGCATACTCATATGTCCCCGTGATGACATGCTCAGGCACATATCCCTCACTCAGGGATGCATGCATATAATAATCTCCGATCTATTCAAATATTTATCCACATAGATTCACCTACAAGATAGGTGACTAGAGAGATCATGAGACTGATGCCTTGGTACATAAGAGATACTTGACTGGCTAGGAGAAAAAAGAGACTACGGGAAAGATGGAGTTGATAGAACAGGAAAAGTAGCCAACTAGTCAGCCAGGTGCACTCAGGCTCCTAGTGAAAGTCAATGAAGTCCTGAATCTGAAGTGGTGAGACTTTGCTCACCACTACAGGAACCTGGGAAAGATGTCTCTGGGGAGTCTGAAAGATAGCCACTTCAGCATCTAATAAATCACTCCCAAATAAGTGTTAAGGGGCTGCCACCTCTTCCATGTAATTGGCCCAATGGGTTCTATGTTTCCTGGCCTGGTGGAAGTTAGAGTTTTTTAGTTTGTTTTTTCCCATCCTATATAATTTCTTATTCCTGTTATAGATGGCCAACTAATAGCATTGCTGCTTCCTTTTGCTTTCCACCAATGTCATATTATTTCTTAGAAGCACCTATGCTAAGCCATTCTTTTGGTGTAGTGACTCATATTAATGCCCCATGAGTTAGCCTTTCATCCTCGTCATCTGCAGTCTTGATCCAACTGAATGTCACTCTTGAGAACCCGTCATTCTAGCATGTATTACTTGGTTTATTAGGAGTATCTTTTAAAACCTCCGTATCTTCTTGACTTTTTCTGGCTTCTTGGACCTATCCTTAATGGATAGGTCTCCTGTTGGGAAGTCCCACCCATCTTGGAGATGATAAAATCATTAAAAATGATCTGGGCCAACCCCTCTGGCCAAGCTAGGGAATCCCTTCTCCAACATCCCAGAGTGGAGGCATCTGAGGAAACATGTGCCATTGTTGAGTAGCACTCATCTATTCATTCATTATTTATTCAGTCAACAAACTCTTAATTTCTGAGAAGGTCTTCTAATTTCCCCTTTTTCCTACCCAATCTGCTTAGTAAATGTCTTCTCTCATCCTAGAGGGTGAGAACAAAATTAATTCTTATCTCCTGTTTAAAGGTTTCTGTAATTGCCCCTCCCCATTTCTCTTGACAAATAAATCACTTCCTTTGCTGTGAACCCAGAACACATATCTCAGAGCACTTACCACACTATACTATAGTTCATCACATGAATGTTTCCTACTCTAGACTGGGAGCTCTTGTACCACTAGCACTTAAACCTGGATACATGGCATATTCACAGTCAAGATTTGTTGCATGAATTAATTAATACATTTGCTGAATACCAAGTATATGTAAGGCTCAGTGATGAACAATGTAAAGAATAGGATATGACTAAGACAGAATCCCTGATTCATATGGGGGCAAAATTCATATGCAGTATTTGTCAAATCTGAGAATGCATCAGAATCATCTGGAAGGCTTGTTAAAACACAGATTTCTAGGCCCCAGTCCCTGCCCCACAGCTTTTGATTCAGTAGAGCTGAGTAGGGCACAAGAATTTTCATTTCTAACACATCCCCAGATGATGCTGATACTACTAGTCTTGGGAGCATACTCCATCATGTACTAACTGTGTGACTTTGGGCCAGTTACTTAACCTCTCTTTGCCTCATGTACCATGTGTTTCCTGCCAATAGGACATAAATTTGTACTTGGATGCCTTATGAGGGTTAAACGAGGAGTTAACATTTGTAAAAGAGGATTTTAAAATACAGGAAGGGGAACAGGAAGCCAACCTTAACATCCTTTTGTGATATGAACTGAACAAGTTTGAGAGTTGGCTCCTTGGTTTGGGGCACTGTGATTATATTAATGTACCTCAAAGAAGCATGAGCTCTTTTTTGAAAGGCTCTTTCAGACTGTTGACTCATCTGGAGCTTAAAGTCAAGTAAATCCCCTAAGCCCTTTTCACACTTTGATGCTGCCAAGCCAAGTTCCTATTGTCCTGTTCTGCTGCAATTTATGCCCTTGGGCCTAAAGGCCAAGCCTCACATTTATTCCTTTTTTAGCTTGTTGACTTTGACCCAACTGCTTGTTAAGGTCATTTGTCAATCTTGATTCTGTCATCCAGTGGCTCTCCATCCAGCTGTAGGTACTTCAAAGTTGACAAGTTGCCCTTCTATATTTTTATTTTAATTAGTTAAAATTGCTGAATAATGCAGGACATTCCCTTACAATTAACATTAGCCTATTCAAAAGCAACCTTGTGGACATGATTATTTACTTGGTTATGAATCTTCTTAACATTGCTATATTCTAGCCCACATTACTATCCATGTAGTAATCTTGTCACCTTGTTCACAGGATTCATCTAACATCTTATTGTCATTTTATCTGGTTCCTGTCACCTCTCTCCCTCACTCCACAGTAGCCATGCTCTTCTCTTCACTGTCCCTAGACATCCTAGGCCGTCTCCCTTCTCTGGGTAGCTTCTTAATCTTCCTCCTGACCCCTAAAAAACTCTTCCCCCAGATATCTGCTTTACTTACTACCTCCCTTCAGTCAAATCTCATCTCAAATGTCATCTCCCCAGAGGAGCCATTCCTGACCATCTTGTCTAAAATAACATCCCCTTCAGTCTCCATCCCCTTTTCCTGCTCTATTTTCTTCATATCACATTATTTCTATATTTATTTGTTACAGTCTATATCCTTATATTAGAATATATGTTCCACAAGAGCAAAGATTGTTTCTATCTTGTCTATCAGTATATATCAGAACATAACAAGGACAAGCACAAAGAATGCCCTCAATACATATATGTTGAATGAATGAATGTCTTAACTACCACTATTTTAACATATTTTTCGTTAAAAAAAAAGTGTTAAAAAAGGATAATGTGTTCAAGGGGGATAACTCCTTCCAGGCTATGCTACTGAAGGGACATAGCAGACTCCTCATGTAGTTATGAGCCCTGGCAAGCCCTGAAAATTTGGTGCATGACAGCCTAACTGGTTCAGGATGCCTTCAAGTTCCACTGGCCAGTGAGTAGAACTTAGCCCATAGAGGAAGCTTGCTTTAGATTTTTCCAGGTAAAATAGCCAAGTCAGTAGTCTTCCTTCAGGCTCCTTTTTATCCAGGTTACAACAAATGGGACATTTCAACCTGCCTCTCTCCCCCTAGCCCACACCATTCAGGAGCAACCCACATCCTTTTTCCTCTTTGCACTTATTTTTGCTGGGGAATCCCTGCAAAGCCATGAGCTCAGAGGTTTGGGGGCTCACAATTTGTCTAGCATCTCCTATGAGGCCATTGCTCACTGCCTGTCTCCCTGCCAACAGACTCTATGACTCTGCATGAGCTGGCAGGCTTTGGCAATTTAGACTGCTATAACTCCACTTCTCTATGGGGAATTTTACTATTGGGGATTATTAAAAGCTTCTGTCTTGTCCAGACAATTTCCCTATAGTCTTGTTTCCCCTGAAAGTTGATATGATAACTTAGACTGCTCTACCGGAGCCTTAGAGGAGCAATTAAATCGCCCTGCTTCACCCCACGTTGATACTTTCTGTTATTCGTTCTTGGCTGAAAGGCAGCCTTTCCTACCTATCTCTCCTGACCTTATATCTTCTCAGTGTAGCAACTGAGCTATCACTCACTGAGCTAGTACTCATTAGGTATGCTGATCCTTCTCCTAAGCTCTCAGTCTTCTCATTCCTTAGTTTCCCCTTGGCATTTTATTGATCTTTGGTTGTGGTACCAAATTTTTATTCTTTGTGTTACAATACACTCTTGTGTATGTCTGTCTCCCCAGCCTGAGGGCAAGGTCTAGAACCCTAGAAGTATCTAGCATGATGATTGGTATGTAGTAGTTGCTTAGGAAATATTGGCTACCTGGCAACAGCTAGGCAAAGACCAGCTGGTTTTGTTTTTGTTTTTGTTTTTGTTTAATGAAAGCCCCTTTGGTTTGCATCTGACTTCCCTTCTGTTCTTCAGTCTCAGAAGCACAAGGAAGCTGTGGGAGGTATTAGATGCCTGTTATCTTGATGGTGGTGATGGTATCATAGGTGTATGCATATGTCTAAGCTCACTAAATTGTACACATTAAATATATGCAGTTCTTTGTATATGTTATACCTCAATAAAGTTGTTTTTAAAAGTCTGCAAAATTTGATGTTAAGTCATCTCAATAGCCCTTTTCTTTTTTTTTCTTTTTTTTCTGTTGTGTGCATTATTAGGCCAATTAGTAGTATCTCCAGACTTTTGGAATCTTGATTGGTCTTCAGCCTGTTCATGCCCCCTTCTCATCTTCATCAACTCCAAAAGCGGCGATCATCAAGGGATCGTCTTCCTCCGGAAATTCAAGCGGTACCTTAACCCATCTCAAGTGTTTGACCTGTCGAAGGGTGGACCTGAAGCCGGGTAAGCATGGGGTAAGGGATGTAGTTGGGCATATAGAAATGATTCCCCTCTCTGCACATTATAGAGTAGGATAGGCTTCCTGGAATTAGTTCTAGTACCTGGACAGGAAAGATCTATTTTCTCAAGACAGGACACAAACACAGCTCCAGAACATCTTGAGTTGGCTGGCTAGAGAACTTTTAGCCCTCTCCAGAAATCCTTTCAAGCCTGTGTCTTGCTCTCAGGTTTGCTTCATCTTTTCCAGTTGGAAAAGGTAAAACTATGTCTCCTGACTTCAGAGGAGGAGGCAAACTGATATTACTATACACGTTTCCTGTCATTCACTCTTTTTCCTGGGGCCAAGTAGATATATCTCTACTGGAGAGCTGTATTATTTAGAGACCATCTGGCTATTCAGCCCTGGTTTCTGTGAACTCACTTGCAACTGTGCAAGGCACTCTTCCTAGGCCTCAGCAAGTAGATTTGGCTAGGCCACTAGTAACTTACAGAACAAGGTTGAGCCAACAAAAGTGTGAGTCAAGGCAAGGCCTGCACTCCAGGATTGCCTGTGGGAGCATTACCTATGATCTTAAGTACACAGAGAGATAGAGGTTAAGGAAAAGGAGGCAGGTAGCCTAATAGCAAAGTGCAGAAGGACCAGTCCATAGCTCCTGGCACATTGTAGGAAAGAGTTTTAAAACTTGTCAGTTCATGAAATGACTGCCCTTTCCCTTCTTCTTTCCAGGCTCTGCATGTTCAAGAACTTTGCTCGCTTTCGCGTGGTGGTTTGTGGTGGAGATGGCAGCGTGAGCTGGGTCTTATCTCTGATTGATGCCTTTGGATTACATGAACAGGTGAGTCCCTCACTGATTTAGTTTAACCATCGCTAGGAGACTAGGAGTATGGAGCTACTTATCCCATGACGTCCCCGTCTTTACTCTTTTTGTCTATAAAAAGTATGTTTCCTACTGGTTTCACAGTCAACCTGACTGGTAGGAATATACCTATACCATTTTGGGGGTCTATCAATAGGAAGGAGAAAAGAGGAAATTAGCAGAAAAAATGAGCAATGCTCTATTCCCCAAGCCCCAAGATGAAGATTTGAAGGGGAGGAAGGCAAGCAAAAAAGAAGTGGCATCAGGGAGCATTCAACACCCATTCCCTACCCTTCCTGAGGCCACTTATTTTATTTGCTGAGTCTCAAGTGTAGCAGAATGTTCCTCTACCTCTACCTTACCTCGCTCTCCCTAAGCAGCCCCCTACTCTTCTGACTGCAGTAACTTTGTCTCCTTGAGGCACCTCATCTCCTTGGACCAGCCTAGATAAAAATTTGTGGCTATGTTTCTCTTTTAGAAGCATGACTACAAATATTGGCATATTCCAGCAACTTTTCCGCTTACTGAGTAGGTTCTGTATTGCCACGAGTGGCACCCAACTACTTAGGGAAAATTTCACTCAATTTCAAACATCTTCCTATATACTTCCTAAAATCACAAGTCCTTTATTGCCACTGACTTTGAGACAATATTCTTTCCCAAAAAGCACTCTCTGGGTCCTTTTATGGGTGGATCTTGGTAGGATTGTCTGAAAAGGTTGCCTGGTATTGTTCTTGCAGTGTCAGCTGGCAGTAATCCCTCTTGGAACTGGTAATGACCTGGCCCGTGTCCTCGGCTGGGGTGCATTCTGGAACAAAAACAAGTCACCTCTGAACATCCTCAACAGAGTAGAGCAAGCTGGTGTGAGGATTCTAGACAGGTGAGTGGCTGAAAGATCAGGTCATTGTGGCTCTTCCAGTCCCTTGCCAGTTGCTCTCAGTTAGTTATATTATCTCAATCAGGGATGTTCTAAACTTCTTCACAGAGCCTCATTGCTTTTCTGGCTCCAGTGCAGGAAATTTGGGGGATCTTGTTTATTAAGAAAAAAGAATCTACTATGTATCCTTTAAACATCACTGAAGCCCCTCTTCAAACTTAAAAGATCCTAGAGCAGGAACCCCCATTAGTAAATTTCAAGGGTTCTTCGAACCTCCTTCAAATTGCATAGCTAATTATCTATGTAAGCATAGTTTTTCCTTGGGGAAATTTCCATCTTTCTATTCTAAGATTGTATAAAAAACTATTCTATAATTCTATAGCTTCATCCAGTTCTCAAAGAAATTAAAAAATAGAATTTAATAAATAAATAATTGGCCTGGATTATTTGTGCCCTAGAAAAGAGAGAATATTGCCCTCCAATCTTCTGAGAAGAAAGATTTTCTATGAGGGGGCATACTATTTGATTTATGGCTGCTAATAAGACTATCCTTGGGAGCTTTTTCAAGGTACCAAGCTGGGGCCTAGCACAAATATTCTTATTCAGTAGGTCTTGGGTAGGGCCCTGGTATGTATATGTTACAAAAGCACCTCAAGTGATCTTGATAGTTATCACTGCTTGGGAAGTGCTGCTCTCTGAGAACCCTGTGGTAGAATTCCTTCCAACAAACTGGCCTTGAGAAGTCATGAGGCAGAGGACCCTCTTGGTCCTCTCACCTTGAGATCAAGTGACCTGAGATAACTTGGGCATCCCATACAACACATCATGACTCACCACATAAATATTTTGACCTTTTTCATGACATATGAAGCATTGCTGCCACCCTTTAATGAAACAGAGCCCTAAATATTTGTCTTTAAACTTCATCTCAGATGGAGTGTGATGATCCGTGAGACTCCCAGACAAACCCCATTGCTAAGAGGGCAAGTTGAAATGGACGTACCCCGATTTGAGGTAACTACTGCCTAGTTGTAATTCAAGCCAACATCTTTATTATGCATTGAAACAATAGGTAAAACCCAGAGAGAACCATTTGTATTATCCATGGGCTTGATGAAGATGAGATCAGTGAGGATTAGGGACATTTCAATCAGCAGTTCTTTGCCAAACAAAACTGTGTGAGGTGTTGGGGATATAATTCCATTGGAAAATATGGATTAACTATAGTGTGTGAGATACTGTTCTAGGAGTTGTTCTTATAGGCTAATTGGCAAAGAAGATTTACACAGTTCATGCTGTCATGGAGCCCATAGTCTATGTGCAGTGGTAGAAAAATAGTTTAATAAAATAGTAAGAGTGTTTGTATATAACGAAATAGAAGGGAATGGAAATACCCAGCAGGTGTACCTAACCCAGGGCTTCCCAGGTGGTGCTAGTGGTAAAGAACCCACCTGCCAATGCAGGTAGGTGTAAGAGATGCAGGTTTGATCCCTGGGTCAGGAAGATCTCCTGGAGGAGGGCATGGCAACCCACTCCAGTATTCTTGCTTGAAGATTCCCATGGACAGAAGAGCCTGGTGGGCTGCAGTCCATAGTGTCGCAAAAAGTCAGACATGACTAAAGCGACTTAGCACACACGAAACTAACCCAGTCTGGGCAAAATCAGGGAAAACTCAGAAGGCCATTTTAGAAGCGATTCAAGGACCAGAGGGAGTTAATTCAGATAAAAAGAAAAGAGGAGGCCTGTTTCAGACAGATGGAACAGTATATGTTACAAAGGAAAGACCATGGAATATTCACAGAATATAAATGCATTCATAATGGCTAAGGCATAGGGACCTTAGCCATAGTGGGTATATAGGGAAAGTAACCAAACATGAGGTTGGAAAGGTAATCAGGGGTCAGGCCAGGAAGGACCTGATAAACCATGGCAGGAAGTTTAAACTTTTTTTTAGTTGATTTAGGGCTCCCCTGGTGGCTCAGACAGTAAAGAATCTGCCTGCAATGCAGGGGACCCAGGTGCAGTCCCTGGGTCAGGAAGATCTCCTGGAGAAGGGAATGACAATCCACTCCAGTACTCTTGCCTGCAGAATTCCATGGACAGAGGAGCCTGGCAGGCTACAGTCCACAGGGTCGCAAAGAGTTGGACACAACTGAGCGACTAACACTTTCAACACGTAGTTGATTTAGGGCTTCCCTGGTGGCTCAGATGGTAAAGAATCTTCCTGCAATGCAGGAGACCTGGGTTCGATCCCTGGGTGGGGAAGACCCTCTGAAGGAGAGCATGGAAACCCACTCCAATATTCTTGCCTGGAGAATTTCATGGATAGAGGAGTCTGACAGGCTATAGTCCCTAGGATTGCAAAGAGTCGGACATGACTGAGGCAACTTAGCATGCATGCACACAAAGTTTAAAGTTATTACAATATAATAGCTATATTTTGCTGTGCAATATAATATATCTTTATTGCTTATTTTATAGATAGTAGTTTGTATCTCATATTCCTGCCTTGCTCTTCCCATCTTCCTTCTCCCCACTTGTAGCCACCAGATTTTTCTAAATATCTGAGTCTATTTCTGTTTTCTAGTATTAATCCTTTTGTATTATATTTTGGATTCTACATATAAGTGGTAACAGTATTTGTGTTTCTAGTTTTACTTATTTCACTATGAATAATACCCTCTAGGTCCATCTAAATTTTTGAAAATAGCAGAATTTCATTCTTTCTATGACTGTTATATCCCATTTTGTGTGTACACACACACACATACCCCCAAATCTTCTTTATCCATTCATCTGTTGATAGATATTTAGGTTGCTTCCATATTTTGGTCATTGTAAATAATGCTGCTAAGAATATTGAGGTACATGTATCTTTTCAAATAAGTGTTTTCATTGCTTCAGATATATTCCTAGGAATGGAATTTATAAATCATATGGTAGTTCTATTTTCAGTTTTTTCAGGAATTTTAATACTGTTTTCCATAGTGGCTGTACCAATTTATATTCCTACTGATGGTATAATTGGGTTCCCTTTTCTCAGCATCCTCACAAATGTTTACTATGTATTGTCTTTTTTATGATAGTCATTCTGACAGGTGTGAAGTGGTATCTCATTGTGGTTTTCATTTGCATTTCTCTAATGATTAGCAGTTTTGAGCATCTTTTTCATGAGCCTGTTGGCCATTTGTATATCTTCTTTGGAAAAACATTTATTCAGGTCTTCTGCTCATTTTACTTTAAATTTTTTATTTTGCACTGGGTGTAGTCCAAGCTTGATAGTTTCAGGTGAACAGCAAAGGGTCTCAGTCATACATATACATGTATCCATTCTTCTCCAAACTCTGCCACATAAGATTGAGCAGAGTTCCATGTGCTATACAATAGGTCCTTTTTGGTTATCCATTATAAATATACCAGTGTGCACATGTCCATCCCAAACTCACTATCTCTTCCCCCCACCCTTCCTCCTGGCAACCATGAACTTACTCTCTAAGTCTGTGAGTCTGTTTCTGTTTGTAAGTAAGTTCATTTGTATCATTTCTTTTTAGATTCCATATATAAGGCATGTCATGTGATATTTCTCCTCCTCTTGTCTGACTTACTTCACTCAGTATGACACTGTCTAGGTCCATCCAATGGCACCCCACTCCAGTACTTTTGCCTAGAAAATCCCATGGACGGAGAAGCCTGGTAGGCTGCAGTCCATGGGGTCGCTGAGAGTTGGACACGACTGAGCGACTTCACTTTGACTTTTCACTTTCATGCATTGGAGAAGGAAATGGCAACCCACTCCAGTGTTCTTGCCTGGAGAATCCCAGGGACGGGGGAGCCTGGTGGGCTGCTGTCTATGGGGTCGCACAGAGTCGGACACGACTGAAGTAACTTAGCAGCAGCAGGTCCATCCATGTTGCTTCAAATGGCATTATTTTGTTCTTTTTAATGGCTGGGTAATATTCCAAAATTGCATATATGTATCACATCTTCTTTATCCATTCCTCTGTCAATTGACATTCAAGTTGCTTCTATGTCTTGGCTATCGTAAACAGTGCTGCAATGAACATTGGGGTGTATGTATCCTTTTGGATCATGTTTTTCTCTGGATAAATGCCCAGGAGTGTGATTGCAGGGTTATATGGTAGCTCTATTTTTAGTTTGCTTTTTTTTTTTTTAAAGAACCTCCATTCTGTTCTCCATAGTAGCTATACCAATAAGAGGGTTCCCTTCTCTCCACACCCTCTCCAGCATTTATCATTTGTAGATTTTTTGATGATAGCAATTCTGGCTGGTGTGAGATATTATCTCATTGTAGTTTTGATTTGCATTTACCCAGTAATTAATGATGTTGAATATCTTTTCATGTGCCTCTTCTCCATCTGTATGTCGTCTTTGGAGAAACATCTATTCTTCCCTTTTTCTGATTGGGTTGTTTGTTTTGATGCTGTTAGGTGTCATAAGCTGTTCAAAAATTTTGGAGACTAATCCCTGATCAGTCACATCATTTGCAAATATTTTCTCCCAATCTGTGGGTTGTCTTTTCATTTTGTTTATTGTTTCCTTTGCTGTGCAAAAGCTTCTGAGCTTAAGTAGGTCCCATTTGTTTATTTTTGCTTTTATTTCTATTATTCTGGGAGACCTTCTGCCCATTTTTGTAGGTTGTTTTTTTTTTATACATGATATTTTACATGTTTTAATGCCATTCTCCCAAGTCTTCCCATCCTCTCCCTCTCCCACGAAGTCCATAAGACTGTTCTATACATCAGTGTCTCTTTTGCTGTCTCGTACACAGGGTTATTGTTACCATCTTTCTAAATTCCATATATATGCATTAGTATACTGTATTGGTGTTTTTCTTTCTGGCTTACTTCACTCTGTATAATAGGCTCCAGTTTCATCCACCTCATTAGAACTGATTCAAATGTATTCTTTTAATGGCTGAGTAATACTCCATTGTGTATATGTACCACAGCTTTCTTATCCATTCATCTGCTGATGGACATCTAGGTTGCTTCCATGTCCTAGCTATTATAAACAGTGCTGCGATGAACATTGGGGTACACGTGTCTCTTTCCCTTCTGGTTTCCTCGATGTGTATGCCCAGCAGTGGGATTGCTGGATCATAAGGCAGTTCTATTTCCAGCTTTTTAAGGAATGTCCACACTGTTCTCCATAGTGGCTGTACTAGTTTGCATTCCCACCAGCAGTGTAAGAGGGCTCCCTTTTCTCCACACCCTCTCCAGCATTTATTACTTGTAGACTTTTGGATCGCAGCCATTCTGACTGGTGTGAAATGGTACCTCATAGTGGTTTTGATTTGCATTTCTCTGATAATGAGTGATGTTGAGCATCTTTTCATGTGTTTGTTAGCCATCTGTATGTCTTCTTTGGAGAAATGTCTATTTAGTTCTTTGGCCCATTTTTTGATTGGGTCATTTATTTTTCTGGAGTTGAGCTGTAGGAGTTGCTTGTATATTCTCGAGATTAGTTGTTTGTCAGTTGCTTCATTTGCTATTATCTTCTCCCATTCTGAAGGCTGTATGAGTTGTTTATGTATTTTGGCTATAAACTCCTAATACTTGTCGTATCATATATGAATATTTTCTTTCATTCAGTAGGTTGTCATTTCATTTTGTCAATGATTTCCTTTGCTGTGCCAAAACCTTCAAGTTTAATTAGGTCCCACTTGCTAATTTTGTTTTTGTTTCATCTTAGACATATACAAAAAAATATTGCTACAACTTATGTAAAGTAGTATGCTGCTTATGTTCTCTTCTAGGTTTATAGATCTTTAATCAGTTTGAGTTTCTTTTTTGTATATGGTATGAGAAAATGTTCTAATTTTTTTCTTTTGCGTGTAACTGACCAGTGATCCCAGCACCATTTTTTGAAGAGATAGTCTTTTCTTCATTGTATATTCTTGATTCATTTCTTATAGATTAATTGATCATAAATCTAAAGGTTTATTTCTGAGCTCTCTCTTCTGTTCCATTTATCTTTGTGTCTGTTTTTGTGCCAGTGCCATGCTGTTTGATTACTGTAGCTTTGTAATATAGTTTAAAGTCAAGTAGCATGATACTTCCCACTTTGTTCTTTTTTCTCAAGATGGCTTTGGCAATTTTGGTTCTTTTGTGGTTCCATATATAATTTAGGATTATTCTAGTTCTGTGAAAGATATCCTGGATATTTGATAGAGATTGCATTAAATCTATAGATTGCTTCAAGTACTATGGACATTTTAAACCATATTTACTTTTTCAACCCATGAACAAGAGATATATTCCCATTTCATTGTATCATCTTCAGTTTCTTTCATCAAGTTTTTATAGTTTTCAGAGTATAGGTCTTTCACCTCCTTGGTTAGGTTTACTCCTAGTTATTTTATTCTTCTTCAATGCAATTTTAAACAGGATTATTTTCTTGCTTTCTTTTTCTGATAGCTCATCATTTGTGTAGAGGAAAGCAACAGATTTCTGTACATTTATCTTGTATCCTGCAACTTTACTGAATTCTTTTCTGGTTCTAATAGTGTTTTGTGGAAATTTTAGAGTTTTCTATATATGTAGTTTCATGTCACCTGCAATTTGTGACAGTTTTACTGCTGCTGCTGCTGCTAAGTCGCTTCAGTCATGTCCGACTCTGCGACCCCAGAGACGGCAGCCCACCAGGCTCCCCTATCCCTGGGATTCTCCAGGCAAGAACACTGGAGTGGGTTGCCATTTCCTTCTCCAATGCATGAAAGTGAAAAGTCAAAGTGAAGTCACTCAGTCGTGTCCGACTCTTAGCGACCCCATGGACTGCAGCCTACCAGGCTTCTCCGTCCATGGGATTTTCCAGGCAAGAGTACTGGAGTGGGGCACCATTGCCTTCTCCAGACAGTTTTACTACTTCCCTTCTAATTTGGATGCCTTTTATTTCTTTTTATTTTCTGACTGCTATGGCTAGGACTTCCAACAATATGTTAAATAGAAGTAGCAAGAATGAGTATCCATGTCTCATTCTTGATTTTAGAGGAAAGGCTTTCAGCTTTTTACCACTGAGTATGATATTGCCTGTGGATTTGTCACAATGGCCTTAATTATGTTGAGATATAGTCCCTCTATACCCACTGGGATCAGAGTTCTATCATGAATGGATTTTGAATTTTGTCAAATGCTTTTTCTGTATCTATTGAGATGGTCATGTGATTTTTTCCTTCCTTTTGTTAATGTGATACATCACATTGATTAATTTGCAAATATTGAATCATCTTTTCATTCCTGGAATAAATCCAACTTAATTATGGTGTATGATTATGTTTATATGTGATTGGATTTGGTTTGCCAATATTTTGCTGAGGATTTTTACATCTATAGTCATCAAAGATATGTGTGTAATTTTGCGTGTGTGATGTCTTTGTCTGGTTTTGGTATCAGGGTAAAAGTGGCCTTGTACAACGAATTTGGAAGTGTTCTTTTTTCTTCAATTTTTTGGAATAGTTTGAGAAGACTAGGTATTAGTTCTTCTCTGTATGTTTGGTAGAATCTCCTGTGAAGTCATACAATCATGGACTTTGGTTTGCTGGGAGGTTATTTTGTTACAAATTCAAATTTACTACTAGTGATCAGTCTGCTCAGATTGTCTATTTCTTCCTTATTCAGTCTTAAAAGATTGTATATTTCTAGAAATGTGCTCATTCCCTCTAGATTGTTCAATTTATTGGCATATAACTGTTCATAGTATTCTTTTTGAATCTCTGTGGTATTGGTTGTTACGTCTCCTGTTTCATTTCTTATTTGGGTCCTCTCTCTTTTCTTCTTGGTGAGCCTCACTTGAAGGTTTATCAATTTTATCTTTTCAAAGAACCAACACTTAGTTTTATTGCTTTTTTTTCTACTGTTTTCTTATGGGGGCCTGTATTTTATTTATTTTCTCTTGAGCTTTATTTCCTGCCTTCTGATGACTTTGGGCTTCATTTGCTCTTTTTCTCTTTTAGGTGGTAGTATAAGTTGTTTACTTGAGATTTTTCTTGTTGCTTGAGGTAGACCTGTATCCCTGTAAATTTCCCACTTAGAATTTCTTTGCTGTTTCCCACAAATTTTGGAAAGTTTTGTCTCCATTTTCATTTGTATCAAGATATTTTCTGATTTCCTCTTTGACTTCATCATTGTCCCATGATTTTTTTTTTAGTAGCATGTGGTTTAGTCTTCACATGTTTGTGTTTTTCCATCTCTCTTCCTGTAATTGATTTCTAGCTTCATATTGTCATGGTCAGAAAAAATGCTTGATATAATTTCTATCCTCTCAAATTTGTTGAGGCTTGTTTGGTGGCCTATCATGTGATCTGTCCTGGAGAACATTCCATGTGCACTTGAAAATAATGTGTATTCTGCTGTTTGGGGATGGAATGTCCTGTAGATATCTACTGATATTAAGTCCAACTGGTATAATATGTCATTTAAGACCATTTCCTTCTTGATTTTCTCTCTGGATGATATGTCTATTGACATAAGTGAGGTATTAAAGTCCCCTACTATATTTGTATTACTGTCAACTTTTCCCCTCACGTTTGTTAATATTTGCTTTATATAGTTAGGTGTTCCTATATTTGGTGTGTATATGTTAAGGAGTGTTGTATCCTGATTGTATTTATCACTTTGTCATTATATAACACCCTTCATCTTTTGTTAAAGACTGTTTTGTCCTATATGAATATTCCTATTCCCATTTTCTTGGTGTTTTCATTTACATGAATTATGTTTTTCCATCCTCTGGTTTTCAGTCCATGTGTGTCTTTAACTCTGAAGTGAGTCTCTTGTAAGCAGCATATATATGGGTCTTATTTTGATCCAGTCAGCCACCCTAAGTTTTTCAATTGGAATATTTAGTCCATTGACCTTTAAAGTAATTAGTGACAGGTATGTATTTATTTGGAGAAGGCAATGGCACCCCACTCCAGTACTCTTGCCTGGAAAATCCCATGGACGGAGGAGCCTGGTGGGCTGCAGTCCATGGGGTCGCTAAGAGTCAGGCATGACTGAGCGACTTCACTTTCACTTTTCACTTTCATGCATTGGAGAAGGAAATGGCAACCCACTCCAGTGATCTTGACTGGAGAATCCCAGGGACAGGGGAGCCTGGTGGGCTGCCATCTATGGGGTCACACAGAGTCAGACATGACTGAAGCGACTTAGCAGCAGCAGCAGCAATGTATTTATTGCCAATTTGTTAATTATATTTTACTTGTGTTTGTATTCATCCATTCTTCTTCTTTTAGTTTCTTCCCTTGTTGTTTGATGGTTTTCCTTATGGTATACTTATATTCTGTTCACTGTAGTTTTATGTTTCAGTTGTAGGTTTTTAATTTGTGGTTATCAATGGGTTTCTATATGTTGACCTACTTTTTTAAAACTTTTAGTCCTTTAAGTTCAAACATATTCTAAAATATCTACTTTTTTACTCCCCTCCCCCACATTTTGTTTTTGATATCATATTTTACATCTCTATGTTTATCCCTTCAGTTTATTGTAGTTATAATTGATTTTACTTTTTTTTTCAATCTTTGTACTAGCTTATTTAGGTGGTTGATTCTCAGCCTTTACTATATATTTGCCTTTACTAATGTAAATGTAAGTCTACCCTGGTGGCTCAATGGTAAAGAATCTGCCTCCAATGAGGAGACATGGGTTTGAGCCCTGTGTCCAGAAACTCTGCTGGAGAAGGAAATGGCAACCAATTCCAGTATTCTTGCCTGGACAGAGGAGCCTATCAGGTTACAGTCCCTGAGTCACAAAGAGTTGGACATGACTTAGTGACTAAACAACAGCAAATGTAAATGTAGCCCTTTCAATTAGAGAAGACCCTTTAATATTTCTTTTAGGATAGGTTTTTATTTCTCAGTGTTTTTAGTTTTTGCTTGTCTGGGAAGTTCTTTTATCTCTTCTCCAATTCTAAATGGTAATTTTGCTGGGTAGAGTATCCTAGGTTGCAGGTTTTTCCCTTTTAGCACTTTATATACAGCATGCCCTTCCTTCTGCCCTGCAAGTTTTCTGCAGAGAAATCAGCTGATAGCCTTATGAAGGTTCTTCATAAGATTCTTATGATTCTTTTGATTTTTCTTGCTGCATTTAGAATTCTTTTTCTTTATCTTAAACTTTTGCTGTTTTAATTACTTTTTTGGTGTGGGTTTGTTGGGATTCATCTTGTTTAGAACCCTCTAAGCTTCATGTACATGGATATTGGTTTCCTTCTTCACATTTAAGAAGTGTTCAGCCATAACTTCATTGAATACATTTTCAACAACCCCCCTCACTCTGCTTCTGAGACCCCTATAGTGCAGATGTTAGTATGCTTTAATATTGTCCTAAATATCGCTAAACTGTTATCATTTTTTTAAATTTTCTTTTTGCTGTTCTGATTGTGTCCTTTCTGTTATTCTGTCTTCCAGATAACTTATGCATTCTTCTGTATCACCTAGGCTCCTGTTAATGCCTTCTAGCATGTTTTTCATTTCATCTTTAAAAAATTCTTATTTCTGTGTTAAAATTCTCAGTGTTCATCTATTCTTTTCCCTAATTCAGTTAGCCTATCTATTACTAATGCTTTGAATTCTTTATCTAGCAAATCATTTATTTCTGTTTCATTAGTTGCTTTTTCAGGGGTTTTCTCCTGTTTTTTCAATGAAACAAATCCCTCTGCCTTCTCATTTTTGCTGTATGTATTCTATGAAATTAGATGAAACAATTACCTTTTTCCAGCCTTGAAGGGGTGTTCTTGTCTATGGGCATCCCCACACACTCTGCCTGTGCCCAAGGACTTTAGTGTGAGAGCTACATCTGACTTGAGCACAAGTCATGTCTTTCCCCAGAGTGTGCTAGCAGCTATCATCTTGTTAGGAGGTAATGCTGGAGATAGAGCAGCAAGAGCCAGAGTCAGGTGTGAAGCAGGGCTTCTCCTTCCTTCAGTGCCAACACTACCCTCTTAGAGTGGGGGCAGGTCCCAAATTGCTGGAGCAGAAGCCCTGAGGGTCAAGTCTAAGATAGCTCTATTCCCTCTAAGTGTATTCTTTCCCTCCCAGCACCAGCACACTTCCTCAGAGGGGAAGAGAACTAGAGCAAGAGGGGCTGGAGAGGGCACTTGGCATGGGCCTGGGCCCAGACTGTGGTGTCCCTAGTTTCACTCAGAATTCTGGAATACTTCTGATGTGGTGCCTCCATAAACTCCAGTTTGAGGCCCCTGCCTCATTCAGATGCCATTCAGGATCTGGACTGGCATAGTCCCTCACATCTGAGCACTCCCCTCAGCCATTCTCACCCTAGTGTAGAACTACTATTGTGAAGCAAATGGGATAAAATGGGTTCTTGGCTTAGGCTGGCCATGGGCCAGAGGTTGTGAGAAACTGGCCAGAGTCCTATTCAGTTTCAATCTGTTTCTTCTGCCTTGTTTCAGGAGAAAGCACATGTGTGTGATCACTAGCAAAGAAAAAGGTTTCTTTGATTTGTTTGCTGTACAATATATCCAAGTTGTTTATTTTTTCTACATATAACTTGCTTATATTTTATAAATATATATGTATTTTGTATTTCTAAATCTGACACCCCTATCTCACCCCTCCCTGTTCCCTCTACACTTGTAACCACTAGTTTGTTCTCTGTACCTGTGAGTCTGTTTTTATTCTTTAAGTATACATTTGTTTTATTTTTCATATCCTATATATAAGTGATAAAATATTCTTTTTTTCTCACTGACATATTTCATTAAGCATAATACCCCCAAGGTCTATTCACATTGTTATAAATGGCAGGATTCCATTTTAGGGGGGAGCTGAGTAGTATTCCAGTAGTATTGTATGTATAAACTACATCTGTATCCATTCATCTGTTGATGGGCACTCAAGTTGCTTCCATATCTTGGCTATTATAAATAGTGCTGCTATGAACATTGAGGTCCATTAATCTTTTCAAATTAGTGTTTTCGTTTTCTGCAAATACACACCTAGCACTGAAATTGCCGGATCATATCATAGTTCTATTTTTAGTTTTTTGAGGAAACTCCATACAGTTTCCCATAGTGACTGGAAACAGTGTAAAACCCCACCAGTAGTGTATGAAGGTTTCCATTTCTCCACATCCTATCCAACATTTGTTATTTGTAGACTTTTTGATAATAGCCATTCTGACAGGTGTGAGGTGATATCTCATTGTTGTTTTGCATTTCTGTAATAATTACTGACATTGATCATCTTTTCATGTGCCTGTTAGCCATATAGTCTTCTTTGGAAAAATGTCTATTGAAGTCTTCTGCCCATTTGTTGATTGGGTTGTTTCTTTTTGTGGTATTGAGTTGTATGAGCTGTTTGTGTATTTTAGATAATAACCCCTTGTCAGCCACATCACTTGGAAATATTTTCTCCCCTTTCATAGGTTGTATTTTCATTTTATTGATAATTTCCTTTGCTGTGCAAAAGCTTTTAAGTTTAAATAGGTCCCATTACTTTATTTTTGCATTTATTTCCTTTGATTTAGGAGACTGACCGAAAATATTGTTACAGTTTTGCAAAGAACGTTCTGCCTATGTTTTCTTCTAGGACTTTTATGGTGTCATGTCTTACATTTAGGTCTTTGAACCACTTCGAGTATATTTGTGTATATGGGTCTGAGGGAATGTTCTAATCTCATTGTTTTACATGTGGTTGTCCAGTTTTCCCAATACCACTTGCTAAAGAGACTGTCTTTTCTCCACTGTATATTCTTGCCTCCTTTAATTAATTGACAATAGATGTGTGGGTTCATTTCTGGTTCTCTATTCTGCTCCACTGATCTATGTATCTGTTTTTGTGCTAGTACCATGCTGTTTGATTACTGTAGCTTTGCAGTATATTCTGAAGTCTGGGGGGTTATAACTCCAACTTTGTTCTTTTTCTCAAGATGGCTACAGCAATTTGGGGTCTTTTGTAGTTACATATGGATTTTTACTTATTCTGGTTCTGTGAAAAATGTCATGGGTGTTTTGATAGATGTAATCAGTCATGTCTGACTCATTGCAACCCTATGGACTGTAGCCCACCAGGCTCCCCTGTCCATGGGATTCTCCAGGCAAGAATACTGGAGTGGGTTGTCATGCCCTTCTCCAGGGAATCTTCCCAACCCAGGAATTGATCCTGGGTCCCCTGCATTGCAGGCAGACTCTTTGCCATTAAATCTGCAGATTGCTTTGGGTAGTATGGCCATCTTAAAAATATTTATTCTTCTAATCCAAGGGAATAGGGTATCTTTCCATTTCTTTAAACTGTCTTCAATTCCCTTAATCAGTGTTTTTTCAGGTTTTAGATTATAGGCCTTTCACCCCCTTCGTTAAGTTTATTCTTAGTATTTTATTCTTCTGGTTGTGATTTCAAACAGGATGATTTTTTACTTTCTGTTTCTAAAATTTCCTTGTTAGTGTATAGAAATGCAATATATTTTTATATAGTAGTCTTGTATCCTTAAACCTTATTGAATTAATTTATTAGCCCTAATATTTGGGGGCAGAGACTTTAGAATTCCCTATATAAATATAGTGTCATCTGCAAATAGTGACAGTTTTACCTCTTCCCTTCTAATTTGGATGCTTTTTATTTCTTTTACTTCTCTGATTACTGTGGCTAGAACTTCCATTACTATGTTAAACAGAAGTAGTAAGAGTGGGCATCCTTGTCTTGTTCCAGAATATAGTGAGAAGTTTTTCAGCTTTTCATCGCTGAGTATGATGTTGGTTATGGGTTTATCAATATGGCCTTAATTATGTTGAGATATGTTTCCTCTATACATACTATATGAGAATTTTTATCATGAATGTCAGTTCAGTTCAGTTCAGTCGCTCAGTCATGTCCAACTCTTTGTGACCCCATGAACTGCAGCACGCCAGGCCTCCATGTCCATCACCAACTCCCAGAGTCCACTCAAACCCATGTCCATTGAGTTGGTGATGCCATCCAACCATCTCATCCCCTGTTGTCCCCTTCTCCTCCTGCCCTTAATCTTTCCCAGCATCAGGGTCTTTTCCAATGAGTCAGCTCTTCGCATCAGGTGGCCAAAGTATTGGAGTTTCAGCTTCAACATCAGTCCCTACAATGAACACCCAGGACTGATCTCCTTTAGGATAGACTGGTTGGATTTCCTTGCAGTCCAAGGGACTCTCAAAAGTCTTCTCAACACCATAGTTCAAAAGCATCAATTCTTCTGTGCTCAGCTTTCTTTATAGTCCAACTCTCACATCCATACATGACCACTGGAAAAACCATAGCCTTGACTAGACGGACCTTTGTTGGCAAAGTAATGTCTCTGCTTTTTAATATGCTGTCTAGGTTGGTCATAACTTTCCTTCCAAGGAGTAAGCATCTTTTAATTTCATGGCTGCAATCACCATTTGCAGTGATTTTGGAGCCCAGAAAAATAAAGTCAGCCACTGTTTCCACTGTTTCCCCATCTATTTGTCATGAAGTGATGAATGGATGTTGAAATTTTTCAAATGCTTTTTCTGCATCTATTGAGATGATCATGTGACTTTTTTATCCTTCCTTTTGTTAATGTTGTGTATCAGGGGTCCCCACTCCCTGAGTCATGGACTGCTACTGGTCCATGGCCTGTTAGGAACCAGGCTGCAGAGCAGGAGGTAAGTGGCAGGTGAGCAAGCAAAGCTTCCTCTGCTGCATCCCATTTTCCCCCATTGCTCCCATTACTACCTGAACCATCCCCCGCCCCTCCACACTACCTGCAGGTCTGTGGAAAAATTGTCTTCTGTGAAACTGATCACTGGTGCCAAAAAGTTTGGGGATACTGTTGTACATCACATTTATTGATTTGCAAATGTTAGTCTACCCTTTTGATCCTGGAATAAATCCAACTTGATCATGGTGTATGATTCTTTTTATATATTGTTGGATTCAGTTTCCTAATATTTTGTTGAGGATTTTTGCCTCTATATTCATCAAAGATATTGGCCTATACACTATGGAGAACAGTATGGAGCTTCCTCAAAAAACTAAAAATAGAGCTACCATATGACCCTGCAATCACACTCCTGGGCATTTATCCAGAGAAAAACATGATCCAAAAGGATACATGCACCCCAATGTTCATTGCAGCACTGTTTACAATAGCCAAGACATAGAAGCAACTGAAATGTCAATCGACAGAGGAATGGATAAAGAAGATGTGGTACATATATGCAATTTCAGAATATTACTCAACCATTGAAAAGAATAAAATAATGCCATTTGCAGCAACATGGATGGACCTAGACAGTGTCAAACTGAGTGAAGTTAAGTCAGACAGAGAAGGAGAAATATCATATGACATCCCTTATATGTGGAATCTAAAAAGAAATGATACAAATGAACTTACTTACAAAACAGAAACAGACTCACAGCCTTAAAGAGTGACTTTATGGTTGCCAGGAGGAAGCATGAGAGGAAGGGATAGTTAGGGAGTTTGGGATGGACATGTCCACACGGGTATATTTTTTTTTTTAATTTTAAATTTTATTTTATTTTTAGACTTTACATAACTGTATTAGTTTTGCCAAATATCAAAATGAATCCGCCACAGGTATACATGTGTTCCCCATCCTGAACCCTCCTCCCTCCTCCCTCCCCATTCCATCCCTCTGGGTCGTCCCAGTCTCCTTCTATACAGCACCACTGATAAAACATCTACGTTAAAGATGAAAAGTTTCTCTACTGTGAGGGTCACTCAGAGAGGTTCACAGCGTTACATGGAGAAGAGAAGAGGGAGGAGGGAGTTAGAGGTGACCCAAATGAGATGAGGTGGAATCAATAGTGGAGAGAGTGGGCTAGCCAGTAGTCACTTCCTTATGTGCACTCCACAACTGGACCGCTCAGAGATGTTCACGGAGTTATACAGAGAAGAGAAGAAGGAGGCAGGAGACAGAGGTGGCCAGAAGGATAAAAGGGGGAAATGAAAAGGAGGGAGACAGATCCAGCCAGTAATCAGTTCCTTAAGTGTTCTCCACCGTCTGGAACACACAGAAATTCACAGAGTTGGGTAGAGTAGAGAGGGGTTAGGGAGGAGATACAGGTGACCTGGTGGAGAAAATGGAGAGTCCAAAAGGAGAGAGAGCAGTCAAGCCAGTAATCTCGTACACTAGTGAAAAATGGGTCCTGAAGATTGGGTTCTTAAAGGTACAAAATTGGTAACAAATACATAAAAGCAAAAATTAGAAATCTAGAGTAGAGTTTGGAATTTCAAAAATGCGATGTTAATGAAAAGAAGAAGGAAAAGAAAGAGAGAAAAAACGAACAAAGAAAAACAAACAAGGTCGTGAAAATTATAAAGAAACTACAGGTACAAAATTGATAACTAATACCAAAAAGCAAAAATTAAAAATCTAGAGTAGAGTTTGGAATTTCAAAATTACAACGTTAAAAAAAAAAAAGAAGAAGAAGAAGAAAAATAGAGAAAACAAACAAACCAACAAAAGCAATGTCGCAAAAATTATAAAGAAAATACAGGTACAAAATTGATATCAAATACCAAAAGCATAAATTAAAAATCTTGAGTAGAGTTTGGAATTGCAGATATACGATGTTATATAAAAGAAGAAGAGAAAGAAACAGAGGGAAAAAAAGTCACAGAAATTATGAAAAAAACTATAGGTGCAAAATTGATAACATATACCAAAGGCTAAAATTAAAAATCTAGAGTAGAGTTTGGAATTTCAAAAATACAATGTTAAAGAAAAGAAGAAAAAGAAAAAAAAAACGGTCAAAAAATTATAAAATATATATATGAAGTTTGCTGAAGAAGAAAAAAAAAATAGGGTCTTTTTTTTTTTGCAAAGTAATAGTTATACAAGTAAAAATTAAAGGACAATAGAGGACTTAAAAAAATTTTTTTTAATTAAAAAAAAAGAAAGAAAGATTGATCGTAAAAATAGTAAAAATATATCTAGGTCTTTCTCTGGTTTTGTTGTGAGTATTGTGGGTTCAGTTCATTTTTGGCAGTTCCTTAGTCCGACTTATATTTCTCAAGATCTGTAGGCCCCTTCCTATGTAATCCGTAGTAACCACAGGGTTTTAATCTATGGCCTGTAGCTTCCAAGGCGTTTCCCTCTGTTATAGCTTCTTCTGTTTTCTGGTCTCTTCAGTGTCTGGTTCCCGCCCTGACACAAAGGGGATGGTTGAGGACACTATTTTTTTTTTTTTTTAATTTAGGCTCACTTGTTCAGCCGTGCTGTGGGGAGGGAGGGAGGGATGCTGCAAACAGATAACCCTGGCGTGCGCTCGCAGTGCCTCAGCCACACTGGGTCTGCCCCCGCTCACGGTGCGTGTAGCCTCCCTGCCCACACTGCTTGGGCTCTAGGTTGTTCCACCGGGAACAATCAGAGGCCGGCCCTGGGCTGAGCTCCCAGGTCCAAGCCACTCAGGTTCAGGCACTCGGGTAGTCCTCAGAGGCGCAGACTCGGTTGGGCCTGCGTTTTGTGTTCTTCCCAGATCCGAGCAGCTCAGGTGATGAGGTGTTTGGCGGGCGCCAATGCTGCGACTTATCGCCTCCCTGCCACTCGGTTATCTGGGTGTAAAACCGGCGCACCTTCTCAGGCAGCTGTTGACCGTCCAGACCCCCAAGAAGTTTTAGTTAGCAAAGAAGCCTGCTTACAGTTTTATAGATAGTGTCTCTCTGGGGCTGCGATTGCCCCCTTCTGGCTCTGGCTGCCTGTCACCGGAGGGGGAAGGTCTGCAGCCGGCTATCTCTGTTCAGTCCTTTGTTCCGTGCGTGGGCCTGGCGGTGTCTTAGGTTAGGGCTGGCTTTTCGCGTGGTAGATATCCCACAGTCTGGTTTGCTAGCCCAAATTATTTCGCTCAGATAGCGCTCAGGACATTCGGCCCGATTCTTACTCTAAGGGACACAGCCCGTGCCGCACTTCCCTGCCCAGCCCCCGCTTGCTAATGCCGTGTGCAGGCGTCTGCGCTGCTTCTCTGCTGGGGGAGTTACCGTAGGGCTCACAATCCGCGATTTTTAATTGTTTATTTTTTTTTTTTTTTTTTTTCCCCTCCCTTTTATGTTGCCCTCTGTGCTTCCAAAGCTCGGCACAGATTCGGCAGTGAGAAGGTTTCCTGGTGTTTGGAAACTTCTCTCTTTTTAAGACTCCCTTCCCGGGACGGAACTCCGTCCCTCCCTCTTTTGTCTCTTTTTTTGTCTTTTATATTTTTTCCTACCTCCTTTCGAAGAGTTGGGCTGCTTTTCTGGGTGCCTGATGTCCTCTGCCGGCATTCAGAAGTTGTTTTGTGGAATTTACTCGACGTTTAAATGCTCTTTTGATGAATTTGTGGGGGAGAAAGTGTTCTCCCCGTCCTACTCCTCCGCCATCTTGGCTCCTCCCACACGGGTATATTTAAAATGGGTAACCAACAAGGACCTAGTGGAACTCTGCTCAATCTTATGTGGCAGAATTTGGATAATGGATACATGTACATGTATGGCTGAGATCCTTTGCTGTTCACTTGAAACTATCACAACATTGTTTGTTAGTCAGCTATACCCCAATACAAAATAAAAATCTTTTTAAAAAATATATATATATTGGCCTATAATTTTCTCTTTTTTTGTAATGGTTGGTTTTTTTTTCTTTTTTGGTCATATTTTGGTATCAGGATAAGGGTGGCCTTGTAGAATAAATTTGGGAGTACTCCTTCCTCTTCAAGTTTTAGAACAATTTGACAGGGATAGTTATTAACCCTTGTCTATATCTTTGAAAAATGCAGAGACATTACTCTGCTGACAAAGGTCCGTCTAGTCAAAGCTATGGTTTTTCCAGCAGTCATGTATGGACATGAGAGTTGGACCATAAAGAAGGCTTCACGCCAAAGAATTGATGCTTTTGAATTGAGGTGTTGGAGAAGACTTGAGAGTCCCTTGTACTGCAAGGAGATCAAACCAGTCAATCCTAAAGAAAATCAACCCTGAATATTTATTGGAAGGACTGATGCTGAAGCTCCAATACTTTAGCCACCTGATGCAAAGAGCCAACTCATTGAAAAAGACCCTGATGTTGGGAAAGATAGAAGGCAGGAGAAAAAGGGGACAACAGAGGATGAGATGGTTGGATGGCATCACCGACTCAATGGATATGAGTTTGAGCAAGCTCTGGGAGATGGTGAAGGACTGGGAAGCCTGGCGTGCTACAGTCCATGGGGTTTCAAAGAGTCAGATATGACTGAGTGACTGAACAGCAACAAATATCTTTGTTAGAATTCTTTTCTGAAATCATCTGATCCTAGACTGTTCTTAGCTGGAATTTTTTATTATAAATTGAATTTTACTTGTAGTGATTACTCTGTTCAAATTGTTTCTTCTTGAATCAGTCTTTTTTTTAAAAAAAACTTTACATAATTGTATTAGTTTTGCCAAATATCAAAATGAATCCGCCACAGGTATACATGTGTTCCCCATCCTGCACCCTCCTCCCTCCTCCCTCCCCATACTATCCCTCTGGGTCATCCCAGTGCACTAGCCCCAAGCATCCAGTATCGTGCATTGAACCTGGACTGGCAATTCGTTTCATACATGATATTTTACATGTTTCAATGCCATTCTCCCAAATCTTCCCATCCTCTCCCTCTCCCACAGAGTCCATAAGACTGTTCTATACATCAGTGTCTCTTTTGCTGTCTCACATACAGGGTTATTGTTACCATCTTTCTAAATTCCATATACATGCGTTAATATACTGTATTGGTGTTTTTCTTTCTGGCTTATTTCACTCTGTATAATAGGCTCCAGTTTCATCCACCTCATTAGAACTGATTCAAATGTATTCTTTTTAATGGCTGAGTAATACTCCATTGTTTATATGTACCACAGCTTTCTTATCCATTCATCTGCTGATGGACATCTAGGTTGCTTCCATGTCCTGGCTATTATAAATAGTGCTGTGATGAACATTGGGGTACACGTGTCTGTATTTTTCTAGAAATTCATTCATTTCTTCTAGGTTGTCCAATTTGTTGGCATATAACATAGTATTCTCTTATGATTTTTTACATTTTTGTGGTATTAGCTGTTTTGTCTCCTCTTTCATTTTTATTTTATTTGGGTCCTCACTCTTTTTTTCTTGGTGACCCTGGTGAAAAGTTTATCAATTTTATCATTTCAAAGAACCAGTTCTTGGTTTCATTGATCTTTTCTATTGTTTTTTATTTTTTTAATTTATTTATTTTAATTTGAGGCTAATTACAATATTGTGGTGGTTTTTGCTATACATTGACATGAAACTGCCACAGGTGTACATGTGTCTCTATTTTATTTATTTCTTCTCTGATCTTTATTTTTTTTCTTCCTTCTACTGTCTTTGGGTTTTGTTTGTTCTTTTTCTAATGCTTTTAGGTGATAAGATGTTTTATGTAAGATTTTTCTTGTTTCTTGAGAAGGGCCTGTAGTGGCACTAACTTCTCCATTAGAACTGCTTTTGTTGCATCTAATAGATTTTGGAAAATTGTGTTTCCATTTACATTTGTCTTGAGAGACTTTCTGATTTCCTCTTTGCTTTCATCCTGTCCCAGTGGTTTTTAGTAGTGTGTTGTGTAGCCTCCATGTGTTTGTTCTTTTACCATTTTTCTTTTTGTAGTTGATTTCTAGTTTCATACTGTTTTGGTCATAAAAAAATACTTGATATAATTTCTATCTTAAATTTGTTGAGACTTGTTTTGTGGCCCAGCATGTGATCTGTCCTGGAGAACATTCCATAAGCACTTGAGAAGAATGTGTATTCTGCTATTTGGGGATGGAATGTCTTGTAAGACATCTTTTAAGTCCAACTTGTCTATTGTGTCATTTAAGTTCACTGTTGTCTTATTATGTGTCTAGATGATATGTCTATAGATATCAGGGGAGTGTTAAAGTCCTCTGCTAATATTGTATGATTGTCAAATTCTCCCTTTATGTCTGCTAGTATTTGCTTTATATATTTAGGGGATCCTGTGTTAGGTACATACATGTTAACAAGAGTAATAGCTTCTTTATATATTGATCCCTCTGTGATTATATAATGCACTCGTCTTTTGTTATAGCCTTCATTTTAAAGTCTTTTTGTTCTATATGAATACTGATACCCTCACTTTCTAGTCATTAACGATTTCATAAAGTATCTTTTTCCATTCCTTCACTTTCATTCTGTATGTCTTTGGCCCCGAAGAGCTTCCCTTAAACTCTTAGGCAGCATATTAAAGGGTCTTGTTTTTTAATCCAATCAGCAATCCTTTATCTTTTGGAATATTTAGTCTATTGACATTTAAAGTCATTTAAACTAATTATTTATTGGTATGTACTTACTGGGCTTCTCAGGTAGCTCAGCTGTAAAGAATCTGCCTGCAATACAAGAGCTGCAGGAGCCACAGGTTCAATCCCTGTGTTGGGAAGATCCCCTAGGGGGGCATGGCAACCCATTCCAGTATTCTTGCCTGGAAAATCCCATGGACAGAGGAACCTGGCTACAGTCCACGGGATCACAAAGAATTGAACATGACTGAATCACCTTTATTGACTATGCCAAAGCCTTTGACTGTGTGGATCACAATAAACTGTGGAAAATTCTGAAAGAGATGGGAATACCAGACCACCTGATCTGCCTCTTGAGAAACCTATATGCAGGTCAGGAAGCAACAGTTAGAACTGAACATGGAACAACAGACTGGTTCCAAATAGGAAAAGGAGTACGTCAAGGCTGTATATTGTCACCCTGCTTATGTAACTTATATGCAGAGTACATCATGAGAAATGCTGGACTGGAAGAAACACAAGCTGGAATCAAAATTGCAGGGAGAAATATCAATAACCTCAGATATGCAGATGACACCACCCTTATGGCAGAAAGTGAAGAGGAACTAAAAAGCCTCTTGATGAAAGTGAAAGTGGAGAGTGAAAAAGTTGGCTTAAAGCTCAACATTCAGAAAACGAAGATCATGGCATCTGGTCCCATCACTATATGGGAAATAGATGGGGAAACAGTGGAAACAGTGTCAGACTTTATTTTTCTGGGCTCCAAAATCACTACAGATGGTGACTGCAGCCATGAAATTAAAAGATGCTTACTCCTTGGAAGGAAAGTTATGACCAACCTAGATAGCATATTCAAAAGCAGAGACATTCCTTTGCCAACAAAGGTCCATCTAGTCAAGGCTGTGGTTTTTCCAGTGGTCATGTATGGATGTGAGAGTTGGACGGTGAAGAAGGCTGAGCACCAAAGAATTGATGCTTTTGAACTGTGGTGTTGGAGAAGACTCTTGAGAGTCCCTTGGACTGCAAGGAGATCCAACCAGTCTATTCTGAAGATCAGCCCTGGGATTTCTTTGGAAGGAATGATGCTAAAGCTGAAACTCCAGTACTTTGGCCACCTCATGCGAAGAGTTGACTCATTAGAAAAGACTCTGATGCTGGGAGGGATTGGGGGAAAGAGGAGAAGGGGACGACAGAGGACGAGATGGCTGCATTGCATCACTAACTCGATAGACGTGAGTCTGAGTGAACTCCGGGAGTTGGTGATGGACAGGGAGGCCTGGCGTGCTTCGATTCATGGGGTCGCAAAGAGTCGGACACGACTGAGCGACTGATCTCATCTGAAGCACCTTAGTACAGCACAGCACATGTACTTGTTTTCATTCTATTACTTGTTTTCCAGTTGTTTTTATAGTTCTCTGTTTATTTCTTCTGTTTCTCCCACTGTGGTTTAATGATTTTCTTAGGTAGTATGCTTAGGTTCCTTTCTGTTTGGTTTTTGTATGTCTTTTGCAGGTTCCTGATTTGTGGTTACCATGGGGTTCAAATATGTTGACTCATAATTATATCTATGTGATTTTTTAAAATTTATTTACTTTCAGTTCAGTTCAGTAACTCAGTCATGTCCGACTCTTTGTAATCCCATGAATCACAGCACTCCAGGCCTCCATGTCCATCACCAACTCCCGGAGTTCACTCAGACTCACGTCCATCGAGTCAGTGATGCCATCCAGCCATCTCATCCTCTGTCGTCCCCTTTTCCTCCTGCCCCCAATCCCTCCCAGCATCAGAGTCTTTTCCAATGAGTCAACTCTTCACATGAGATGGCCAAAGTACTGGAATTTCAGCTTTAGCATCATTCCTTCCAAAGAAATCCCAGGGCTGATCTCCTTCAGAATGGACTGGTTGGATCTCCTTGCAGTCCAAGGGACTCTCAAGAGTCTTCTCCAACATCACAGTTCAAAAGCATCAATTCTTCGGTGCTCAGCCTTCTTCACAGTCCAACTTTCACATCCATACATGACCACTGGAAAAAACATAGCCTTGACTAGACGGACCTCTGTTGGCAAAGTAATGTCTCTGCTTTTCAATATGCTGTCTAGTTTGGTCATAACTTTTCTTCCAAGGAGTAAGCGTCTTTTAATCTCATGGCTGCAGTCACCATCTGTAGTGATTTTGGAGCCCAAAAAGATAAAGTCAGCCACTGTTTCCACTGTTTCCCCGTCTATTTCCCATGAAGTGATGGGACCAGATGCCATGATCTACGTTTTCTGAATGTTGAGTTTTAAGCCAACTTTTTCACTCTCCTCTTTCATTTTCATGCATAGGCTTTTTAGTGCCTCTTCACTTTCTGCCATAAGGGTGGTGTCATCTGCATATCTGAGGTTATTGATATTTCTCCTGGCAATCTTGATTCCAGCTTGTGCTTCTTCCAGCCCAGTGTTTCTCACGATGTACTATGCATATAAGTTAAATAAGCAGGGTGACAATATACAGCCTTGACGTACTCCTTTTCCTATTTGGAACCAGTCTGTTGTTCCATGTCCAGTTCTAACTGTTGCTTCCTGACCTGCATA
The DNA here is from genome assembly GCF_019923935.1 of Bubalus bubalis. Taxonomy (NCBI): domain Eukaryota; kingdom Metazoa; phylum Chordata; class Mammalia; order Artiodactyla; family Bovidae; genus Bubalus; species Bubalus bubalis. The sequence goes on from NC_059181.1 coordinate 54,690,767, forward strand.
CAAATTTCTCAAGAGGCAGGTCAGGTGGTCTGGTATTCCCATCTCTTTCAGAATTTTCCGCAGTTGATTGTGATCCACACAGTCAAAGGCTTTGGCATAGTCAATAAAGCAGAAATAGATGTTTTTCTGGAACTCTCTTGCTTTTTCAATGATCCATCAGATGTTGGCAATTTGATCTCTGGTTCCTCTGCCTTTTCTAAAACCAGCTTGAACATCTGGAAGTTCACAGTTCACGTATTGCTGAAGCCTGGCTTGGAGAATTTTGAGCATTACTTTACTAGCGTGTGAAATGAGTGCAATTGTGCGGTAGTTTGAGCATTCTTTGGCATTGCCTTTCTTTGGGATTGGAATGAAAACGGACCTTTTCCAGTCCTGTGGCCACTGCTGAGTTTTCCAAATTTGCTGGCATATTGAGTGGCTAATTACTTTACAATACTGTATTGGTTTTGCCATACATCAACATGAATCCGCCACGGGGGTACACGTGTTCCCCATCCTGAACCCCCCTCCTACCTCCCTCCCTGTACCATCCCTCTGGGTCATCCCAGTGCACCAGCCCCAAGCATCCTGTGTCCTGCATTGAACCTGGACTGGCGATTTGTTTCATATATGATACTATACATGTTTCAATACCATTCTCCCAAATCATCCCACCCTCTCCCTCTCCCACAGAGTCCAAAAGACTGTTCTATACATCTGTGTCTCTTTTGCTGTCTCACATACAGGGTTATCGTTACCATCTTTCTAAATTCCATATATATGCGTTAGTATACTGTATTGGTGTTATTCTTTCTGGCTTACTTCACTCTGTATAATCGGCTCCAGTTTCAACCATCTCATTAGAACTGATTCAAATGTATTCTTTTTAATGGCTGAGTAATACTCCATTGTGTATATGTACCACAGCTTTCTTATCCACTCATCTGCTGATGGACATCTAGGTTGCTTCCATGTCCTGGCTATTATAAACAGTGCTGCGATGAACATTGGGGTACACGTGTCTCTTTTAATTCTGGTTTCCTCGGTGTGTATGCCCAGCAGTGGGATTGCTGGGTCATATGGCAGTTCTATTTCCAGTTTTTTAAGGAATTTCCACACTGTTCTCCATAGTGGTTGTACTTGTTTGCATTCCCACCAACAGTGTAAGAGAGTTCCCTTTTCTCCACATCCTCTCCAGCATTTATTGCTTGTAGACTTTTGGATCGCAGCCATTCTGACTAGAGTGAAATTGTACCTCATTGTGGTTTTGATTTGCATTTCTCTGATAATGAGTGATGTTGAGCATCTTTTCTGTGTTTGTTAGCCATCTGTATGTCTTCTTTGGAGAAATGTCTGTTTAGTTCTTTGGCCTATTTTTTGATTGGGTCATTTATTTTTCTGGAATTGAGCTGCAGGAGTTGCTTGAATATTTTTGAGATTAGTTGTTTGTCAGTTGCTTCATTTGCTATTATTTTCTCCCATTCTGAAGGCTGTCTTTTCACCTTGCTTATACTTTCTTTTGTTGTGCAGAAGCTTTTACTTTTAATTAGATCCCATTTGTTTATTTTTGCTTTTATTCCCAATATTCTGGGAGGTGGGTCATAGAGGATCCTGCTGTGATTTATGTCGGAGAGTGTGATTTTAACTGATAGTCATTTAAGTTTAAACACATTTTAAAAGATCTACATTTTAATTCCCTTCCCCAACATTTTGTATTTTTTTAAATCATATTTTACATCTTTACATTTTTTTCCTTCACTGTTTAATTTCTTTATAGTTGATTTTACAATTTTTCCTTCTTCAGGGGATCTTCCTGACCCAGGGTTCAAAACCCATATCTCCTGAGTTGGCAAGCGGATTCTTTACCACTGAGCCACCAAGGAAGCCCTTTTAATCTATGTGCTTGCTTATTTAGGTTATCTTAAATCCTTTCCTATTTTGGAGTTTCCCTTTCCTATAGATTCTTACTTCTTTTTCATTTGGAGTAGGACATTTCTTTTAGAGTAGGTTTAGTATTGCTCATTTATTTTGGTTTTTGCTAGTTTGAAGAGGTCTTTATCTCTCCTAAATAATAACCTTGCTGGGCAGAGTATCCTAGGTAGCAGGTTTTTCCTTCTCAGTATTTTGAATATTTCTTATCATACACTTCTGGCCTGCAACATTTCTCTAAAGAAATCAGCTGATAGCCTTATGGGGGTTTACTTGTAACTGACTATTTTTCTCTTGCTGCCATTAGAATTTGTTTTGACATTTTAATTATATGTCTTGGTGTGGATCTGCTTGGGTTCATCTTATTTGGGAACTTTTGTGCTTCTTATACCTGGATATCTGTTTCTTTTTTCAGGCTTGGGAAGTTTTCAGCCATAATTTCATTTAATACATTTTCAACCCCCTTCTCTCTCTCTTTTTCCCTTCTGCAATGCCTATAATGTGAAAAAGTCACATATATATATATATATATATATGGACTACATATCAGGCAAGCAAGTTTTCATGGGCTCCTTCCAAGCAAAGTCCAGGCTTCCCTGCAGCCCTTCTATTAGTCCCACTGACCCTCCAACCAGCCCAGGAGGCTGGTCTCCCCTTTGCTGAACCCCAGGGATGGAATACCTGCTATATATAGCTCCTGCTATATCTATATATACAGATATCTCCATATACAAAAATCCACTTATAAAAGTTCCTTTTAAGTGTGTGCTCTTCCCCCTCCCAGCACTGGCACCCTCACCCAAGTACAACAGTGCTGGAGCAAGAGGGGCTAGTGTGGGTATTCAGCAGGGGTGGAGGGATGGGCTGTGGTGGTCTGGCTGCCATCAGAGATCTTGTCTGCCTCTGATGCTTCAACTTAGCAACTGCCAGTAGTCGATGCCCTCTCCCTGCTCAGATGCCACTTAAGGTTTTATCCACCATAGCATCTTTTTTACTTATTTATTTTATTTACAATATTTCAGGTGTACAGCAAAGTTTTATACACACACACATTCTATTTTCAGATTCTTCTCCATTGTAGGTAGTTACACCATAGCAATGTTAAAAAGCAGAGACATTACTTTGCCAACAGAGGTCCGTCTAGTCAAGGCTATGGTTTTTCCAGTGTCATGTATGGATGTGAGAGTTGGACTGTGAAGAAAGCTGAGCGCCGAAGAATTGATGCTTTTGAACTGTGGTGTTGGAGAAGACTCTTGAGAGTCCCTTGGACTGCAAGGAGATCCAGCCAGTCCATTCTAAAGGAGATCAGTCCTGGGTGTTCATTGGAAGGACTGATGCTGAAGCTGAAACTCCAATACTTTGGCCACCTCATGCGAAGAGTTGACTCATTGGAAAAGACTGATGCTGGGAGGGATTGGGGGCAGGAGGAGAAGGGGACGACAGAGGATGAAATGGCTGGATGGCATCACCAACTCGATGGACATGAGTTTGAGTAAACTCCGGGAGTTGGTGATGGACATGGAGGCCTGGCGTGCTGCGATTCATGGGGTCACAAAGAGTCGGACATGACTGAGCGACTGAACTGAACTGACACCATAGCATCTTACTGCAAAGGTTTTTCCTTGTTGTGGCAGCCCTTAGTCCTGTATGGAGCTGCTAATGGTGCTAGAGCATTTGCTTGGCTCAGGCTGGGGCACACACCAGAATGGTCAGAGGAAACCAGTCAGCCCTGGGTGGTTTCACCCACCATTTCTACACTGCTTAGGGAGCTAGTAAGTGTTCGTGGGCTCCTTCCAAGCAGAGTCCAGGCTTCCCTGTAGCCCTCCTATTAGTCCAACTGACCCTCCAACCAGCCAAGGGGGCTCGTCTCCCCTTTGCTGAACCCTGGGGATGGAATGCCTGATATGTAGCTCTCACTGCTCGCTCCCCAGGGAGGGCATGTACCCATGTAGTCTCCCTTTTTCTACACATCCCCTCGTAGGGACACATCCCATCATGATCGATTCTCTTCCCTCCTATGTGATTCTGTGTGGATCTTTCTTATAGCCTTGGCTATATAGGAGTCTTTCTGCCAGTCTCCTGTTAGTTTTCAGTGATAATTGTTCCACATGTAGATGTATTTTTGATATATTCATGGGGGAAGCTGAGTTCCATATCCCCCTACTCTGCCTTCTTGATTTGAATCCCTCTGAGTCTAGGTTTCTTACAGCCTTCATATTAGTCCCACTGGTTTTCTAACCCGCTTAAGGGACCTGTCTTCCTGGTGTCAAACTCCAGGGATGTGGCGCCCAATATGTGGCTTGAACTGCTCACTCCCCAGGGAAGCTCTCTGCCTTTGTAATGCTCTTCATCTTCTATGCCCCCCACCAAGGGCACAGGTCCCAACATGATTGCTACTCCTCCATTCCTACCGGATTCTGTATGGCTCTTTATTATAGCCTTGGTTGTACAAAAGTCTTTCTGCCAGTCTCCAATTCGTTTTCAGTGATACTTTCTCCACATTTAGATGTATTTTTCATGTTCACTGTGGAAGTGAATTCCATGTCCTCCTAATCTGTCTTGATCTCTCCCAGGAAATTTGAACTTTTATCCTAAGAACAGTAAGAATTATAGAAGAACACTTTCTTATTTTATTATGAAATTTTCAAACATATAGGAAATTTTGAATGGTAGATTCTACCATTGATATTTCACTATACTTTATCTATATCTATCCATCTATCTATTCCACTATCTAATAGAAAGGTGTTAAGCAGAATATTTCCATGGTATATGGAGAAACAATTGAAGGAATAAAGCATAGAAGCAAGGAAAAAAGATAAGCAGTGCTAAAATTGTCTAGGCAAAATATGATGGTGATTTGGACTGCTGAAGTGGTAATAGGGCATATTTAAAACATATTTAAGTGATAGAATCATCAGATCTTGGTATATATTTCAATACAGAGGGTGATAGAGAGGGGTGAGATAAGTTATAGTTAGGAGTGCAGACTCAAGAACCAGACTACCTGGAATCAAATCTTGTCTCTACCATTTAACAGCTCTCCCTCTCCTATGCCTCAGTTTTCTGTTGGGTGAAATGGGGATAATAATCCTTATTTCATAGGACTCTTATAAAGGTATATATATATATATATATATAAACAGAGCCTGGCTCATAGCAAGTTCTATATAAGTGGATGCTGTTATTATTTTTCCCTGGAGAAAGAAATGGCAACCCACTCTAGTATTCTTGCCTGGAGTCTTCAGGCAAGAGATGTAAATAATATACATCTCTTATTTTTAGAGTAACCACAGATCTAAGATCATCTGTGGAGATTTTCAATGAGAATTCTTTTTAAGTGTATTATTTTCAAAGAAGCAGCTGTGTTGCTGGTAAAGCATCAGTAGGAAATAATGAGGGGTGGGGATGTGTAGCACACTATGACACAGTGCTAAGATTCCAGGGCTGAACACTCATTTTCTCCCTAGGCTGCTGCCATCCAACACTTAGAATCTGCATCCGCTGAGTTAAACAAAATCCTGAAGGCCAAGTACCCGACAGAGACGATTATCGCAACCAGGTCAGTCTTCCTTTGCCTCTCAACCTTTTGGGGTGTTTTTTCTCATAGGCTGTTCCATCAGTCAGAGATGGTGCTCATTTTAATAGCTTGGGGGTTGAGGTCAAAGAAAGCATATGTTTACCTTCCCAAATCAAATTTCTTCTAACTCAAACCTCCTGAGTGGGAAGTTTATGAAAAACAAATTTTTAAAAAAGATGAGATTGGGGTGAGGGCTCCTGCTACTCCAAAATGACAAAATTGCAAACCACAGATTTGGAAGAGGGGTTACAGAAGGGAAACACAACATTCCATACCACTCAAGAGCATAGCATAGCTCCCTCTAGTAGGGATACCTTTTCCATCTAATACCTGGAAAACTCACTGTGGTGCCTACTACTGCTGCTTTCTCATAGCTGAGCAACACATTCTCCTCTTCTAAATATGTGGGCCATTCATTCCTCCTGGGACTCTGGTGGAGTCCTTCCAAGTCTACCACATTCTTTTTTGAGAAACAGTCCCTACATGGGCCATAATACCAAAGTCATTATATTTCTACTAAATTAGCTGGGTCCTTGAACCATAGTTGATTTGACCCAGAATGAAATCCGGACCCAAGTTATACCAATTGAATTCTGTTTTCTGGAAATTTGGAATTTGGGCTAAGAAATGTTAGTTAAACTCTCTTAGGTACTGGCATATTTGCCCAAATGCACATGAAGAATCAGAATAAACAAAGAGAGGAGAGGGAGTTGGGAGAGAGGGACAAGGAGAAGGAGAAAGGAGAGATCAGAAAAGAGAGAGGGAGAAGGAAGAGGAGGAAGATGGAAACTAATGACATTATAAGACAGAAGGGCTCTGGACCTCATGTCCATGTCACATTGTGCCATCTATCTTATCTTTCCAGATTCCTGTGCTCAGCAGTGGAAGATTTTGTGGTTGATATTGTAAAGGCCTGGAGCCGGATAAAGCAGAACAATACAGCAATTGAGTCTGTCATTTTGAAAGTAAGTTTCCATCCTTTTGTCTTGTACTCTTTGTGGCAAAAGCCCCATTTTTTAATAAAAGCAAATGTCCCTCTCACTAGGAAACGTTAAAGGGCAAGGAGAAGCAGCTGGTAAGCCTCCCTGATGGTGAAAATCCTCACTGAACTTCCACCTTTCACCAAATAGAGTGGCACTGTACATGCTTATCCATGTACCATGTACCTAAGCATCTGTTAAGCATCTGTACACACCTAGACACAAGCATATACCAACATGTATGCACATGGCTGTATACCAGAACATTCTTGAAACTACATACGAATACATGCTAGAAATACACCCATGGTCACCGCTATGATAACAGTAACAATAATAGCTAATACTTCTATAGCACTTATTCTGTGCCAGGAACTGTTCTAAGCACTTATAATGTATTCACTTATTTAATCTTCACAACTTCTCAAGAATATAAAAGCACAACAAGATTAAGTTACTTGCCTCAGTTCACAAACTATTAAGTGATGGAGCTGGGAATCAGGCCATAATCATGCAGTACATCCCCAAACATACACACAGACAAAAGCAGATACCAGGCACCCATGCAGAGCCACATCCGTATCCATAGGAGCATGCCCATGAAAACACCAATCCAGAAACGTTTGTTTATCTTTCCTCAATCTTGCTATATTGTATATCATTTTACAGACCATTTGGACATGAGAAAGACTAGGCAACGTACATTGGTGCCTGCAGCTGCTCAGAAACAAATGATGTCTCTTTAACCCCCTAACACTCTTTGGCTCCTATCACATCTACCCAAAATTTCTTTCCCTAAACTTTCATCTCCCCACATTTAGCTTCCTATGCTCAGTGTCCTGGCCAACTGTTACCCTTCTGCACTTCTCTCCATGCTATCTAACTATTCATTCTGTCCTTTCAAGCATGAATTTCTCACAACAATGCCCTGTCTGTCTCATTCCCTATATAGAGTGACTTAATGTACGACAAGCTCAGTGTCCTGATTGATATCCTTGCTGAGGATGCAGCAGTTGAGAAGAGTGCCAAAGCACATAAAGAAAGTGCCAAGGCAGATGGAAAGCCCTCCATCCCTCAAATAGACCACATAGCCAAGTGCAAGTTGGAGCTGGCAACAAAGGCCCAGAATCTCCAAAAGTCATTGAAACTCATCATATTCCAAGTTGAACAAGGTAAAGTTTCCAGGGTTGTGCTGACTGAGGGAGGGGAAAGAGAAGGTTCCTGTGGATGGTTACTGATCTACCTCACTCTGGGTCTTCTATTTGACACCACTACCCAAACTTGACTAGATTCTGCATTCGTAAAGCATCAAAAAAGTCCTCAGACTGACTTTGAAAAGCCTCACTCCTGATAAGCTGCCCCTTTGGCACCTTCTACCTCACAGGGACTAAACTCTTGCTACTTATTTATTTTTGTAACTAACACTCATCCTAAACAATTACAGCTGCTTAGAGGCTTGGCTCAAAGCTCTGTCAGCTTCCACCTCCAGCCATGGAATTTTTTTCCACCTGCTCCTATCCCCTTCCAACCACTGAGCCTATGATGATTCTAGAAAGAAAACAGTGTTCATCTCTGCATGTCTTACACAGTATTCATCAGGCACAAGGGCCCTGAGAGTGGTCCTGGCAGCTCTGGCATTGATTGCCATTTCCCATAATTCAGGACAACCTACAAGCTTCCAACTGAGTATGAAAGCTCTTTCAATTCCTCCAACTTCTTAATTTAACATTCTGGTTTCCATTTCTTCTCACAATGCTTCTTTGAAAAACAGATCAGAAAATTATGTTAACACCAAGTGTGTTCTGCCTGAGCTATTGGAATTGAGCAGTAGTTCGTGTAGCAAGGAAGTCCCTTTGGCTGGCCTTTAGCTTTTACCTATGGTACCTTCTCCTGCCTTGGTGCATGTAGGTACAACCTCAGCCAAGTTTCTAAGAAAAAAAAAAAAGGAAATATCCCTTCTGCAGTGTGAAATAACCAAAGAGCCTATTTGCCTCTATTTCTGTAGGTAGTTTCCATGGGGGCTTCCCAGGTAGCGCTAATGGTAAATAACCCGCCTGCCAATGAAGGAGACACAAGAGATGTGGGTTCGACCCCTGGGTCAGGAAGATCCCTTGGAGGAGGGCATGGCAACCCACTCCAGGATTCTTGCCTGAAGAATCCCATGGACAGAGGAACCTGCCGGGCTACAGTTCATAGGGTCACAAAGAGTCAGACACGACTGAAGTGACTTAGCATGCACGCATGCACAGTTTCCAAGGAGCAGGGATCAGATCAATCTGATGTAGCCATAACACTGTCACGACTAGTACTCAGCCTGCTCCATTAATACATAAGTCAGGTTTAGAAGTATAGCTTGTGGCCATGGGACAGAGAAAGGCACCCCTGGGTAGGATAGGGATTGAACCTATAGGCTTTGGCATAAGCCAAGCACCTGAGCTATGTGATATTAATATATAGGTTGGTGAAAGGAAGGCGACTTCTCAAATATTCTGGGTATTGGTGACACATTTGAGTGAAAGAAAGCCATGGTCCTAGAGGGTTAAGTTTAGAACAAAGGGCACATGAGTAAATGAATTGCAAATAGGATGAAAATGGAGTTAGAAGAGCAGAGGGTTTCCTATCCTGCTCCACCTACCCCTGGCCCCAAGCTTCTACTCATAACCACATTTACTGGGTGACGGGAAAAGAGTAACAAGTAAAACAGAGAAAGCTCAAGCATGGACATAAAGAAACGTGCCAATCCTATAGAAAAAAACTGAAAACATAAACAGCATCATGGAGCAGAGGTGGTGATCAAATGGGAGTCTCCGTTGTCTCCCCATACACTGACTGGTGTTAACAAAAGAGATGCTCAAGAAACATGACCAATCCTCCTTTTCTCCTTTCCTCCCTCTGTCCCCCCTCCTTCCTCCCCTTTCTTCCTTCCAACCCTCCTTCCCTCCTTCCTTCCATTTTTTTCTCTGTAGTTCTTGATGAGCAAAGCCGACAGACAATATCGGTTAAGAACTTCAGTTCAACTTTCTTCCTAGAAGATGATTCAGAAGATAATAACCAGATGAGCCCAAGACACCGTAAGAATCTTTCTCCTTTTATTCTATGCTTCATCTCTGTCTTCTAGTTCTCAGAGAATATATCTTTAGTATTTTCATGCATCTTCCTTTTGCCTTAATCCTATTCTGCCATGTGGCTCAGCTGGTAAAGAATCCACCTGCAATGCAGGAGACCTGGGTTTGATCCCTGGGTTGGAGAAGGGAAAGGCTACCCACTCCAGTATTCTGGCCTGGAGAATTCCATGGACTACAGTCCATGGGGTTGCAAAGAGTCGGACATGACTTATCAATGTTCGCTTTCACTTATTCTGCCATAGAGATCCCTCCTTCTTCTCCAGAAACCCTACACTATAAGGCCCCATGCCTATCTCCAGAAGTAATGACTCCATTAGGTTCTTTGAAAAGGCCTGATGAAACCCAAGATTTGAAGCTGTTTCCCTGCCAGCAAGCAGTCTTCCCAGCCTTATTATTCTCTCAGTGGAAGTCCCTGTCCATCCAAGATGATCCCTCTTTGGAATGAGAACCCTGAATATTATCTAAAAGAAAGTCATTGAGCTTGACTCTGTTCCAACAGAGAAAGTAGGGTGAAATAAAAGTAGGGGAAGGGCTTTCTTTTTTGTATCTGACACCAAGGTGCTATCTTTTGTGTCTAGGTTCTCGTCTTGGTACTCTGTCTTCTATATCTTCTCTCAAAAGTGAAGACCTAGAAAACCTCAATTTGGAGCACTTACATTTTACACCTGAAACTATGTAAGTATTTATAGACCTATTACCTTTCTATGGCTTCTTCCTTTCTCTGGTTGAGAGAGTAGAATAAGGATACCTAGAGTCAGATGCTGACTCACTAATTGTGTGACTTTACACAAATAGTTCAACCAAACCTCAGTTTCCTCACATATAATATGGAGATAATTGTAGAACTTGTCACATAGGTTTGTTGTATTTATTGAGTTTATTTATCCAAAGTACTTACATTGCTCAGTCTTTGGCATCCATAGTTAGGTTTATATGTATTATAGTTGTTATTATTATTATCACAGCTTCATTCATTTCAAAGGACCTGTTTTTCACTGTTGCCTTTGATAGTAAACAACTGAAGTTGCTAAGAAATAAGTGGGCATTTAGGGGACTAGGAAACAAATGTAAAGACATTTGTCTCAGCAACCCTACCTCTTTAGAATACTCCCAGTAGCCAAGTTCCAACACACTCACTCATTTTGAGTTCCATTAAGAAGATTGGTGATATCAGTCAAAGAAACCCCAATATCTGGACTATAGTCAAGGGAGGCAAATCTTACATGAAAGATGTAGGGTCAGTTTAGTAGTGAATTATAAAAAATCTGTGATTAAGTAGCTAAACTACCTATTTTTAGTTTCTTGAAAGACAGTTAGCAATTATATGTTTTCTACAGCTTCCCCCCATTTTCAACTCCCACTTCCCTCCACTTTGCCACTGGCTTAAGTTCATATCTGAGACCTCAGTGAACTTATCACTTTGATCAATGGTGTGCTGAAAAATATTTAACAACCAGCTCCCGGGGTGGGTGCAGGTGGGAAGTCCTGATTTATTCCTGTTATATACCTTCCCATTATGGCTTATTTCAAGCTACTGATACAATGTCATTGATTGCAGAGTTGGGAATTATAGGCATAATCAGCTTACATAAGCTAATATGAACTGCCTCCAGCACACCACTGGTTTTAATGGATGGATGCAAAAGAATCAAATAAACTGCTTGTTTTGTTTGTTTGTTTTTGTTCTACATATATCTACCTTCTTTTATAAGGTTTTCCCCCCTCAAATGTGTGGTCACTTTGCCCTTGGATGTGAAAGTGCTAAAAGGAGTTCAGAATCTCTAAAAACAGTAATACAGAGTTTCCTCTCATCATACATTTTAATATGCACTGTTTATAATAGCCAGGACATGGAAGCAACCTAGATGTCCATCAGCAGATGAATGGATAAGAAAGCTGTGGTACATATAAACAATGGAGTATTACTCAGCCATTAAAAAGAATACATTTGAATCAGTTCTAATGAGGTGGATGAAACTGGAGCCTATTATACAGAGTGAAGTAAGCCAGAAAGAAAAACACCAATATAGTATACTAACGCATGTATATGGAATTTAGAAAGATGGTAACGATAACCCTGTATGCAAGACAGCAAAAGAGACACAGATGTATAGAACAGTCTTTTGGACTCTGTGGGAGAGGGAGAAGGAGAGGGTGGGAAGATTTGGGAGAATGGCATTGAAACATGTATAATATCATAAATGAATCGCCAGTCCAGGTTTGATGCAGGATATAGGATGCTTGGGGCTGGTGCACTGGGATGACCCAGAGGGATGGCATGGGGAGGGAGGTGGGAGGGGGGTTCAGGATGGGGAGCACGTGTACACCCATGGCAGATTCATGTTGATGTATGGCAAAACCAATACAATATTGTAATTAGCCTCCAATCAAAATAAATAAATTTAAAATTTAAAAAAATGAAATACTTGAAGGTTCTTTTTGGGAATAAGTCAATGACTCTTATTTCCCTCTAGTTTATGTGGAGAAAATATTGGCCACTCATATCTGACAGTCTCCAAAGATGACTTCTTCATTATGAGTCTCAATCCCACTGAACCCTCCCAGCTGGCTGGGTATCCTCTCTTACAGCTAATAAGCTACTTGTTAACTAAATAGGATGTCTACATGTGCCTCTCAAGAATATTAAGCCTTGTATCCAATGTAGAATAGGCCTTCTTTCATTGGTTTTGAACATTCAGATAAAGTCTGCAGCCCAGTGATAATAGCACTTCTTTCCTATACCAATGTCTACTCTTCTCTTCCCTTTGGCTAATTTCAGACGCTTCAAAGAAAAGCGTGTCATGAACAACTATTTTGGAATTGGACTAGATGCTAAAATTTCTCTGGAATTCAACACCAGAAGAGATGAACACCCAGGACAATACAAGTAAGGAAAAGAAACTTCCCTGCCCACATGCAAACACACAATCACAATACACACATGTACTCCTACATCCCCCACATCACAAACAACAACAGAACTCTTTTGAAAAGTAAAGAGTCCGTCATTTGAAAGTAAAACATTAGTCCGAAGCTTAGCCTAATAAGACAGCTTGCCGCAAATGTTGACCAAATCTGTGATGACGGCACTGGTATTCTGAACTTGGAGCCATCTTCATGGTCTTGACCTGTGGACTGCTGTGTAAATACAGCTAACTGTGTTACTGTTAGTGAAAACAGATTACATTGACTTGATTCAGCCAATTCTCTATCTTTGTTCTGTCTCTGAGAATTTGACAAGGTCCTAGTAGTAGTTTCAGGTCTGCTTTTGCTTGGCAAGGCTGCAAAGTATCAAAGATCACTCTACTAGTTCTTAGGGTTCCTAACCTGGTTCCCCTGGACCTACTGATTTTACCCCATTCAGGGCTGGCCTGCTTGGCACCTTCCAGTATTTTTGTACTGCAGATATACCCTAAGGCAGCCTCAGAGTTCTTCTGGTGGATTGAAATTAGGAAGAAAAATAAGCCCCTCCTCCATCCACCATCATCACCCCTGCCACCTGCCACCAGAACTTCTTTCTCACAGCAGGTCTGGGCTGAGAAACAAGTACTTTATCAGATAAGTGTTTTGAAAATATTGTTTCCCAGTTGCTTGTCTTTTTTGTTGTTATTGCTTGTCTTTTCATTTAATGGTATCTTATGATATACAAAAGTTTTGAATTTTGATGAGTTCCTATTAATTGATTTATTTTTTTTTTTACGGACCATGATTTTGATGCTGTATCTAAGAAATCTTTGCCTAACCCAAGGTCTTAAAAATTTACTCTGTTTTCTTCCAAAATTATTGTTTTTTCTCTTACCTTTAAGTCTGTGACCTGCTTCGAGTTAATTTTTATGTGTGGTGTTAGGTAAGAACCTAGTTCATCTTTTTGCACATGGATATCCAATTATCACAACACCATTTTTTAAAACTATCCTTTGAATTGTATTTCCCCCAACAAATTGTGTTGGCACCTTTGTCAAAAATTGCTTGACCCTAAATATAAATGTTTTTTCCCTAGACTCTCATGTATGTTCCGCTGATCTATGTATCTATCCTATGCAAGCACCACACTGTCTTGATAACTGTAGCTTTATAGTAAGTTTGGAAATTGGGAGATGAAAGTCCTCCAACTTTGTTCTTTTTTAAGAATGGTCTTAGTTGTTCTAGGTATTTTGCATTTCCATATAACTAAGCTCTGATTTTTAATAGATGAGGAAACTAAAGTGTCCAGAGAACTTATGGTTTAAAGCAGAGTGCAAATAATTTTGTGCTAGCCTTGTTACATTTCAAAACCCATGCCTTGTGGTGGCTCATTTCTGTGACTCTACTTTGAAAGTTCAGAGTAGATTCTATCCAGCCTTTCTAGGGATTGTGAGTATCCTGCCTGCTTTTATCAGAGACTCTACAGTGAGCAGGACCTTGTTCTTCCCACCTCCACCACAAGTCTCCCGATATCCTTGCCTGTCCCATACTCTCTCCACTGGGCCCTCCTCTACAGTCTGTCTAGTAAGCTTAGCTCTATTCTATAGCACTGAATTAAGTGTTTAGCCTTTGACTGTGTGGATCACAACAAACTGTGGAAAATTCTTAAAGAGACGGGAATACCAGACCACCTGACCTGCCTCCTGAGAAATCTGTATGCAGGTCAAGAAGCAACAGTTAGAACTGGACATGGAACAACAGGGTGGTTCCAAATCAGGAAAGGAGTACATCAAGGCTGTATATTGTCACCCTGCTTATTTAACTTATATGCAGAGTATATCATGCTAAATGCTGGGCTGGATGAAGCACAAGCTGGAATCAAGATTGCCAGGAGAATATCAATAACCTCAGATAGGCAGATGACACCATCCTTATGGCAGAAAGTGAATAAGAACTAAAGAGCCTCTTGATGAAAGTGAAAGAAGAGAGTGAAAAAGCTGGCTTAAAACTCAACACTTAGAAAACTAAGATCATGGCATCCAGTCCCATCACTTCATGGCAAATAGATGGGGAAACAGTGGAAACAGTGTCAGACTTTATTTTCTTGGGCTCCAAAATCACTGCAGATGGTGACTGCAGCCATGAAATTAAAAGACGCTTGCTCCTTGGAAGAAAATCTATGACAAACCTAGACAGCATATTAAAAAACAGAGACATTACTTCGCCAACAAAGGTCCATCTAGTCAAAGGTATGGTTTTTCCAGTAGTCATGTATGGTGAGAGTTGGGCTATAAAGAAAGCTGAGTGCCAAAGAATTGATGCTTTTGAACTGTGGTGTTGGAGAAGACTCTTGAGAGTCCCTTGGACTGCAAGGAGATCCAACCAGTCCATCCTAAAGGAAATCAGTCCTGAATATTCATTGGAAAGAATGATGCCGAAGCTGAAACTCCAATACTTTGGCCACCTGATGCAAAGAACTGACTCATTGGAAAAGACCCTGATGCTGGGAAAGATTGAAGGCAGAAGAAGAAGGGGATGAGATGGTTGGATATAGCATCACCGACTCGATGGACATGAATTTGAGTAAGCCCCAGGATTTGGTGATGGATAGGGAAGCCTGGCGTGTTGCAGTCCATGGGTTCTCAAAGAGTCAGACATGACTGAGCAACTGAACTGAACTGAAGTCTTTGAGATACAGGTCTTACAAAATCCCTCCACTTTGCCAGAAAAGTTATGCTTCAAAGAAACTGCAGTCTGTCACATATTTCAAATGAAATTGATTCCAAGAGGCTAAAATCTTGATTTCCCAGAGTGGCACTTGCTGGCATGTACCAGCCAGTTGGGCTTCCTAGGTGATGCAAGTGGTAAAGAAACCAGTGCAGGAGACATAAGAGAAGCAGGCTCGATCCCAGGGTCAGGAAGATCCCCTGGAGGAGGGCATGGTAACCCACTCAAGTATTTTTGCCTGGAGAACCTCATGGGCAGAGGAAGTTGGTTGGCTACTGTTCAAAGGATTGCAAAGAGTCAGAAACAACTGAAGTGACTTAACACATACAAGCCAGTTACGCTCACAGCTTTTTATGAGCTTTATTTTAAAATATAGCCTATCTCTTGCAAAACTGAACCAATATCCACAGCAAGTGACAAATCAATGGGATGCTGAGGTCTCAAGGACACCCAGGAACCCATTACAGCTGGTGTATGAATAAGGATTCCAGTTACACTATCCTAGCATTCCCTCTTGTGTCACGTTACCATGACTCCTCCCTATAACAAGGCACTTGAGGAATAAGATGGTATCTCGTCTTACTTTTCTTCATCCGTTTACCTTTATTCACCCTCTGACTATCGTTCTCTACCTTTATCTCCCTGTAGTAGCCGCTTTAAGAACAAGATGTGGTATGGCCTTCTGGGAAGCAAGGAACTCTTTCAGCGCTCTTACAGGAAACTGGAAGAACGAGTGCACCTAGAGGTCAGTGGAAAAAGAGGATGATCCTTCCTGGGCATGAAGAAAGGAAATATCATGACCTTGGGAATCAACTTCCCTCTTTATCCTTAGTTTTTCTCAAGCTTTAACTCTGATCCTCACTTATGGGAGGAAAGCATGAAGATAGGTTTCCATTTTATGGATAAGAAAATGATAACATGATGAGAAGACAGAGCCTTTCCCCCATGTCTGTAAATATCCCTTCACACTGGTATCTGAAGAGCCAGCCAATAAGGGCTACTCTTTTCTTTCAGTGTGATGGAGAGGCCATCTCCTTGCCAAATCTGCAAGGCATTGTAGTGCTCAACATTACCAGCTATGCCGGAGGCGTCAACTTTTGGGGAAGCAGCACGGCAACCACAGTGAGTATGGAACAGGGAATGGGGAGGGAGAAAATCTTGACCCCTCTAAAGTCTATCAGAAAGGAGAGCTGAACTGACTGGAGTGTGGGGGAAAAGGAGGCAGGCTGGGGACCATTATTAGCAGCTGTATGATGTGTATTTTTAAGGCAATTACCACCCCATAGCACAAGAATCAACCAAAAACCTGAGGATCAGATCAATTCTTCTGTGTTGCATGGACTTTGAATTTTCCATTTCTCAAGCCTGAATGATCCTTGAAAGGTTGACTACATCATGATCTTTTCTCTACGGAGGTCTATCAATAAAATCTCCTGAGAAATTGGTCATGAATCCTTTCCTCTGAGCTCGCCCAAGAAGGCCATGAGACCAGTGGCTTTGGGGATTTATGATGCTATATTGGACAGGGAGGGAACCAGCTAAGAGTTGTGATCTCAAAAGGAGCTGAGTTTAGGTCTCAGTGCCTTTCTCCCAAGTTGGCTTCCTGACCTCATCCTTCCCCTTTTCATAATGTAGTAGTTTCTCCACTCTTCATGAGCTAGAAAAAATTTTACCATGAGCTTTCAAAGCATACCTGCTTGTGACAAAGTGTGGTTCTTCAAGAGTGAGATATGTGACACAGTTCTTTTTCTTCAGGAATATGAGGCTCCTGCGATAGATGACGGGAAGCTAGAGGTAGTGGCAATCTTTGGTTCTGTACAGATGGCAATGTCTCGTATCATCAACCTGCATCATCATCGCATCGCCCAGGTAGGCACATGCTGGGTGGGCACCAGAAAGGGTCTGAGCTCTATGGCTACAACACAGGATGTGGGGTGCTCCCAGGAATTTAACCAGGTATAAGAATGGCAGGGTGGAGGGAGTAGGGTATCTGGCAGGCACCAAGGTGCTGGCTGAGGTTAGAAATAAAGGTGGAAGGGACCAAAGGAGCAAAAAGTCTATAGCAAACATGTTTCCTCCCTGGGATAGTCTGATTCACAATTTTGCTGATCCTGTTCAGATACGCATTTAGGCTGTGACTGTGAGATTATCAAATTAGTCTATAGTCATTGCCTGATTTTTCTTCCCCATTCTCCCTCCTCTTCTTCTCTGGCAGTGCCGTGAGGTGATGATAACTATCAATGGTGAAGAAGGTATCCCAGTGCAGGTGGATGGAGAGGCCTGGGTTCAGAGGCCAGGCCTTATCAAGATTAGATACAAGAACACTGCTCAGATGTTGACCAGAGATCGGGTAAGAAAGGAAAGGCTCGTCTTGGGCTCCTCCATTGTCTCATCTACAGCTATCACTTGAGTACTGAATGCTTCCAGTCAGGCAGAATTTCTCAAAGGGAGGTCTGCATGACATCTCAGAATCACCTTGGGTGCCTGTTAGAGATGCTCATTCCTAGGCCCCACAGGGTCCCACTGCATCAGAATGGGGAAGGGTATTTCCTGGGAACTTGCATTTGCAGACAAACTGTCTGAGATACTCTCATACATAGAGACACTTGCAAAGCACTGTCCAAGAGAGTGAGACAAGGAGCTGCCTCCTGTGGTTTTCAACAAAGTTGTCCTCATTCTTACAATGCACAGAGAGCTAAAGACCTCACTGGTTATGGAGAAATCTGCTCCCCCAACAAGATATTCTTCATTGAATAGGATCTTTAGGTTCCAAATGGTATGGACCTAACAGAAGCAAAAGATATTAAGAAGAGGTGGCAAGAATACACAGAAGAACTGTACAAAAAAGATCTTCATGATGAAGATAATCACGATGGTGTGATCACTGACCTAGAGCCAGACATCCTGGAATGTGAAGTCAAGTGGGCCTTAGAAAGCATCACTACGAACAAAGCTAGTGGAAGTGATGGAATTCCAGTTGAGCTATTTCAAATCTTGAAAGATGATGCTGTGAAAGTGCTGCACTCAATATGCCAGCAAATTTGGAAAACTCAGCAGTGGCCACAGGACTGGAAAAGCTCAGTTTTCATTCCAATCCCAAAGAAAGGCAATGCCAAAGAATGCTCAAACTACTGCACAATTGCACACATCTCACACACTAGTAAAGTAATGCTCAAAATTCTCCAAGCCAGGCTTCAGCAGTACATGAACCATGAACTTCCTGATGTTCAAGCTGGTTTTAGAAAAGGCAGAAGAACCAGAGGTCAAATTGCCAACATCTGCTAGATCATGGAAAAAGCAAGAGAGTTCCAGAAAAGCATCTATTTCTGCTTTATTGACTATGCCAAAGCCTTTGACTGTGTGGATCACAATAAACTGTGGAAAATTCTGAAAGAGATGGGAATACCAGACCACCTGACCTGCCTCTTGAGAAACCTGTATGCAGGTCAGGAAGCAACAGTTAGAACTGGACATGGAACAACAGACTGGTTCCAAGTAGGAAAAGGAGTACATCAAGGCTGTATATTGTCACCATGCTTATTTAACTTATGTGCAGAGTACATCATGAGAAACACTGGGCTGGAAGAAGCACAAGCTGGAATCAAGATTGCCAGGAGAAAGATCAATAACCTCAGATATGCAGATGGCACCGCCCTTATGGCAAAAAGTGAAGAGGAACTAAAAACCCTCTTGATGAAAGTGAAAAAGGAGAATGAAAAAGTTTGCTTAAAGCTCAACATTCAGAAAAGGAAGATCATGGCATCTGGTCCCATTACTTCATGGGAAATAGATGGGGAAACAGTGGAAACAGTGGCTGACTGTATTTTTCTGGGCTCCAAAATCACTACAGATGGTGACTGCAGCCATGAAATTAAAAGACGCTTACTCCTTGGAAGAAAGTTATGACCAACCTAGATAGCATATTAAAAAGCAGAGACATTACTTTGCCAACAAAGGCCCGTCTAGTCAAGGCTATGGTTTTTCCAGTGGTCATGTATGGATGTGCGAGTTGGACTGTGAAGAAAGCTGAGCACTGAAGAATTGATGCTTTTGAACCATGGTGTTGGAGAAGACTCTTGAGAGTCCCTTGGGCTGCAAGGAAATCCAACCAGTCCATCCTAAAGGAGATCAGTCCTGGGTGTTCTTTGGAATTACTGATGCTAAAGCTGAAACTCCAATACTTTGGCCACCTCATGCGAAGAGTTGACTCATTGGAAAAGACTCTGATGCTGGGAGGGACTGGGGGCAGGAGGAGAAGGGGACGACAGAGGATGAGATGGCTGGATGGCATCACCGACTCGATGGACGTGAGTTTGAGTGAACTCCAGGAGTTGGTGATGGACATGGAAGCCTGGAGTGCTGCAATTAATGGGGTCACAAAGAGTCGGACACGACTGAGCGACTGAACTGAACTGATAAGGCATCTTAAAGGGCTTCCCTGATAGCTCAGTTGGTAAAGAATCCACCTGCAATGAGGGAGACCTGGGTTCAGTCCTGGGTTGGGAAGATCCCCTGAAGAAGGGAACGACAAAAGAAAAAAAAAAAAAAAGAAGAAGAAGAAGGGAACGGCTACCCACTCCAGTATTCTGGCCTGGAGAATTCCATGGACTGTATAGTCCATGGGGTCACAAAGATTTGGACACAACAGAATGACTTTCACTTTCACAGCATCTTAAAATACTGCATTCACAAATATCACCCACCTCAGCTAAAGCACCTAAAGCTAGAAAGGAACCATTATTGATCAGTGTTAGTGATTACAGGCTTTCTTACACTGTGGCCTATGCACAGTCCATAGACACAGCACTAGTGAAGGCATGGGATGTCTAGTTTATAAACTATCTGCTTTGTGTGGGGCACTTTACATATATTCTCTCTCAAATAGATCTTCTCAACAATCTATGAGGTTCAGTTAAGTTCAGTCGCTCAGTCGTGTCCGACTCTTTGCAACCCCATGAACCGCAGCATGCCAGGCCTCCCTGTCCATCACCAACTCCCGGAGTTTACCCAAACTCACGTCCATTGAGTCGGTGATGCCGTCCAGCCATCTCATCCTCTGTCATCCCCTTGACCTCCTGCCCTCAATCTTTCCCAGCATCAGGGTCTTTTCAAATGAGTCAGCTCTTCACATCAGGTGGCCAAAGTATTGGAGTTTCAACATCAGTCTTTCCAATGAAAACCCAGGACTGATCTCCTGTAGGATGGACTGGTTGGATTTCCTTGAAGTCCAAGAGACTCTCAAGAGTTTTCTCCAATACCACAGTTCAAAAGCATCAATTCTTCAGCGCTCAGCTTTCTTCACAGTCCAACTCGCACATCCATACATGACCACAGGAAAAACCATAGCCTTGACTAGATGGACCTTTGTTGGCAAAGTAATGTCTCTGCTTTTTAATATGCTGTCTAGGTTGGTCGTAACTTTCCTTCCAAGGAGTAAGCGTCTTTTAATTTCATGGCTGCAATCACCATCTGCAGTGATTTTGGAGGCCACAAAAATAAAGTCAGCCACTGTTTCCACTGTTTGCCCATCTATTTGCCATGAAGTGATGAGACCAGATGCCATGATCTTAGTTTTCTGAATGTTGAGGTTTAAACCAACTTTTTCGCTCTCCTCTTTCTATGAGGTAGATACACTTATTCCCATTTTACAGGTGAGGAAAATAAGGACCAGAGAGGTTAAACACTTTTCTAAAAGTCACATGACTAGTGAATGACAGAAGCACAATTCAAAATTAAATTAGATACATCTGGGTCTAAAATCCATCAGCATATATTGCCTAGATTCGGCAAAGAAGGGAGCATGAAATGGGCTCCACTGTCTTACTGATCATGATGCCTTCCTATAGGAGCTTCTGGAAGGCAGACATCTGTCTGATTCAAGCATCTTGTCCCAAAACTTGGCATTGTAACAGTTAAAACAACAACAAAACTAAAAGTGCTTAGTATTAAAGACATTGAATAAAATGTTGGACAGATGTATAAAGTGTGGAGATGGGTGTACGGGGGAATATATGGGGCCCTCATTCCCCTTGACCCACACATATCAGACTCACAGACAGACCTGTCATGTGCCCTCTTAGCTAACAGCAGTCATTAGGATCTGCCACTGTCTTCATTTCCAGGACTTTGAGAACTCAATGAAAATGTGGGAGTGCAAGCATTCTGAAATCCAAGCTGCCTCTCAACCCCAGCTGGATTCCCAGGAATCTCAAGATAGCCTCTCTGATGAGGAGTATGCCCAGATGCAGCACTTAACTCAGCTTGCAGAAAACCTCATCAGCAGGTAAGTGGTCTGGCCCAGATACAGGCCTAGAAATCCCAAGAAGGGATGGGAAGAAGAAGCCACCTTGTGTCTGTAAGCTACTGGAGAGCCTGACCTCAGAAAGGAGTCTTGCCCAGAGTTCTAAGGATTGAAAGGGACTCTAACAATCCAGACAGGAAATAGTCTTTGTGGTCAGCTTGGACTTCTCCCATTAAGTCCAAAGATGAATTTTGATCTCTTCCTGCTGCCCCAGACCCAACAGGATTTAAAATGTTTATCCTTGGCCTTAAATATCAGGAAGGCCTTAGAGTTTCTGGAATCAGCTCCTTCCTCTATTCTAGCCTCCCACTCTTCCAAAGTACCTAGTATCTAATTCAGGTGAGATAAGGATGGACAAAGTGGGAATTCCCGGCAGTCCAGTGGTTAGGACTTGGTGCTTTCACTGCCAGGACCCGGGGTTCAAGCCCTGGTTGGGAAACTAAGATTCCCCCAAAAAAGGATGGACAAAAGGGAATACCTATAGAAGAGTAGAAACATTTTCTGGCATAAGTGGCTACCTAGAAACGAGTAGAAATAACAGGAGGGAGTAAAGAATACAATTCAGGTACTCAGAGCTTTCATTTTTACTTTTAATCCTAACCCTCACAAGTACCTCAGACCAGAAGTCCTTCAGAACTCTAGACTCATTTATTTCTCCTTGCTTTATTACAGACTTACTGACCTGAGCAAGGTCCACCAGCATGTGTCTGTCCTCATGGATTCTGTGAATGCCAGTGCTAACATCCTAAACGATGTATTTTACAAACAAGAGAGTGGCAATGAGACAGCTGCAGCTTCCTGCACTCCCATTGAGGTAAGGGAGGAAGGGGCAGATGAAGGAAAGGAGTAAACCAAATAGGAAAGGGAATAGAAAGGAAGGAAGAGGAACCAGAGGCTGGATAGAAAACCCGAGCAAATGACATGGCAGGAAACTGATGGATGGAGTAGAAAGGGAGGCAGATATTCCTTGACTTGTTACAGGTTCAGAGTGGCCACTGGGAGAATCCCATAGCAGACTTCATCAGCCTGAGAGCTATCTACCACACTGGTCTCAAGGAGAAATAGCCTGTGAATGGAGAGGAACTTGGCTTTGGCCCTTCCTCATCCCAGGTGGATCCCTGTATAACCTGTTAAGGTGATACTTGTCATTGAAACCTGAACTCCAGGCTGCCTTGGTTTTCCTCTTGAGGGAAAGGTCCATATTAGGATAGTTGATGTTAAATGTGCCATCTTGTGATTTGACCCACTGGCAGAAGAATTTTAAGTGATATTTTTAAAAGTAACTTTATGCTAAGAAAAACCATACAAAAGGGCCACATACAGGATCAGGGTCTCCTAAAATATAGGCTACCTATTTATGGGGGGCCAGATCTTCGTTGGAAGGGGCCTGGAGTTTCAAGAAGAGAGATGGTTAGGCCTAATTCCACATTCCTTGGAAAAGGTGGCTTTAGCTAGTGGAACGGAGAGGGCAATGGCACCCCAATCCAGTACTCTTGCCTGGAAAATCCCATGGATGGAGGACCCTAATTGGCTGCAGTCGATGGGGTCGCTCAGAGTCGGACACAACTGAGCGACTTCACTTTCACTTTTCACTTACATACATTGGAGAAGGAAATGGCAACCCACCCCAGTGTTCTTGCCTGGAGAATCCCAGGGACGGCAGAGCCTGGTGGGCTGCTGTCTATGGGGTTGCACAGAGTCAGACACGACTGAAGTGACTTAGCAGCAGCAGCAGCAGCAGCTAGTGGCAAGAAGTGGCCTTAAATTTATGTCCGGTTTGCATATTTTGTGTTTCCCTATACCCAGAGCATTCAATCAGTGATGATAAATGCAGAGTTGCCCTTTGTCACTACATAGGACACACCAGTACAGCTGCACTTATAGTTGATAGCTGGCATCAGTTTTGACTGGTTGGTGCCCATGCTGAACTATTAGTTGTGCTATATTGTGAATATTACTTTTTCATTTACAGCCACATCCTACTAGCCTGCCCCTACCTTCCCGCAGAAAAGCCAGTTGCATGCTTACTAACCAACAACTTCTCTCTCTTTGTCCTTTCCCTTCCTTTCTTTTCTTCTCCTCTCAGACTTTAACCAGAAATGATGCAGTAGATGTTACATTTAGTCTTAAAGGGCTCTACGATGACACCAAAGCTTTCCTGGATGAAAACTTGGTGAGTGGATGGGTTTGGAACAAGGGAGGGCAATGTATCGCGTCTGAAGTTGGTCACAGTCTGCACTTGGTTCTAAGGCATTGGAAAACATGTAGGAGCATTTGCCCAGGTGTTTATCTGGCAGTCCCTCCTGTGTCATCCTCACCTAGAGTTATCATCGATCATGTCACTTCATATATTATGCGAGTCTATAGGAACTATTGTATCCTTGAAGAAAAATCTCCCCCTCTCCTTTGGCAAATATCTCTTAGGTCCATACGAGACCAAACAGAAGTGGGGTGTTCTCATTACACCCAATACAGCTTCAGTAGAAAAGGGTGAGCTCTTTTGAGCTGCTCTGTGTCTCCCAAGTTTCCACAATATGTCTTTCACCATGTGGGAAGAGAGTAAGGAACAGTGGGGGAAATTGGCGGTCTCTGAGTTCAAATCTGCCAGTTACTAACTATTAATTTCCTAAGGATGCTGTAACAAACACTGAAAACTGGGTGACTTTGGACAACAGAACGTCAATGTTTCACTGTTCTGTAGGCTAGCGGCCTGAAATCAAGGTGTCAGCAGGCTTATGTTCCCTCTGAAACCTATAGGGAAATCCTTCCTTGCCTCTTCCCAGCTCCTGGTGATTTGTTGGCAGTGTTTGGAGCATTCCTTGGCTTGTAATACAGATGCACTGCTCCAATCCTCCATATTCACATGGTGCGCTCTCTGTCTTCCCATGGCCATCTCCTTAAAGGACACCAGTCATACTGGATGAGGGCCAGCCCTACACCAGGGTCCAGACCAGGCCAATGATGTCAGTAATTACATCTTCAGTGACCCTATTTCCCAACAGTTGAGGTACTTAAAGTTAGGATTTCAAGATATCTTTCTGGAGGGGACACAAATGAATCCATAACAGTATCTGTGTGAGGTAACTTCACCTCTGTTTCCCAACCTACAAAATAGGGATTGTAATCTCTACCTCTCCAGGTCGTTGTGAGGATTGAAAAAACTACTGTTTATTAAGTGCCTAGCTCTGCCTAGCAGCTTGACAGATGGTAGATTTTATCAGTGGTAGGGAAAATGGACTGAGGCTCAGTTTTTGAGCTACAAGAAGAGTTGCTGTTTCTCATACTGCAAAGCCCATAGGCACACCTGGTGACTGTGCGCTAATGAGTCAATTGAACATGACCTCCCCACTTTGAGTTTCACTGCTAAGGCCCTGAGGAGGATGCTGTTCTTGCTTCTCATCTAATTAAGGGTTATTTGAAGAGGGGCCTCTGAGTTGATTTGGAAGAAGTGCATCCACTTCCCCCTTCCATTTGCGCATCTAATTGGCACACTGCACAGGTGGCAGAGTGGCAAAGACAATCAGGCCAGACTGTCCCAGCATCTGAGCCCCAGGCTAGAGTTTCAGCCTTTAGAGACAGCACCAGAAGTACCTTCTCTATATAGGTAGAGCTCAATGGCCTTGCCAATTTGGGCAGCAGAAAATATGGGAGCCTGGCCTCTCATTGACACTCAGGCTTTCTTGAGGCTCATGGGCTCATGAAAATTGACTTATACCAGCCAACAACCCAAATTGAGCACATACCACACTTAATAAAGAACCTGGTAAGGACCCACACACACATACAAACATCCAAATGAGACCTGGGTGCAAATGGAAGCTAAGAAAGGCCATATCATGAAGGTGACATGGACATAAGGTTTATTTCATTTGAATGTTGTTATTTCTCCCTTTGCAGGAGGAGGACAATAAGGAGCTCAGTGTTGGGAGAGGGTTGTAGCCTTTTGATGAAGAAAATCCCACCCAGTAACTCCCACTTCCCTTATTTGGCAAACTGACTTACTGATGTGTTCGAACAGGAACAAGAAGTGAGCAACAAAGTCCCCTGAGTCAGTTTGCACATTTATCTCAGAGAAGAGTCCTGGACAAGGTCTCTCTTGGAGCCAGAAGGACAAGAGAATATAGCACGAGATTCAGGCCCACCCACGTACTGTTTTTCAGAGCCTGATTCTCTAGATGCCAAATAGGAAGTTCTTAGGAAGCCATTTTACTCCTCTCCTATTATGATCAGGAATCATTTTCTAAGGCCCCAGCTCCTCATTTTATTCTGTGGCTGTGGGTTTGCCTACCAAATCCCTTTTGAGCATTGCTGGTAAGTATGCCCCCAAGGGCCCCTGCCCCTCTCCCCCTTACCCCAAGTGATGGCGTGTCTGCCTGCCACTGCCGATCCCCAGCCCACGAGTGCACACACGTGTCCTGTGCACCTGGGCTGCCTTGTACTGTCCTAACTCATTAGTTGTAAAGCAAAAGCAGATCATTTGTCAGCATGACTTGGTCACCCTCTCATATCCCATCCTGATTGGTCATAACCTCCAATCCCCACCCCCCTGCTCATTCACCTGCCACTCATTTGTGACAGTTGGCAAGGTTCCACTAAAGGCTGGCTCATGCACAGGAAGAAGCCACTGTGGCGGATTCATTTTGATATTTGGCAAAACGAATACAATTATGTAAAGTTTAAAAAAAAAAAAAAAAAAAAGACGAAGCCACATAAGTACCAAATTGAAAGTAGAGCACATGCCAGGGAGGAGAGATGAAGGCAAGTTAGGTGAGCTGGAAAGGACATCAGGGCTGATGATATCGGCATGCATCTGTCCTCCCAGCTCACTAATGGAATATGAACGATCTCACCCATGTTGTTGGTCTGGAACTTGGGTCTTCTAAGTTGGAGATGGTTTTAGAAGAATCTATTTTAACTCTTCCATGGAGTATACAGAGTTCATCCTGTGGGTGCTGGGGGATACTAGGGAATGCTTAAGCTTTGTTTCTTGAACCTGTGAGACAAGCCAACTGAAACTATTTCTTATTTACTAAGAGTGAATAGCTAGGGGCTAAAAGCACAGCCTGGAGAGGCAGACCCTCTTTGCCAGGAAGGGAAATTTTGAGCCTGTCTCTCTCTAGCCCTCCCCCTTGCTTCACAAAGCAGCCTTTAAATTATGGTAACTGGGTAATAAAGATTCCCTCCCCCCACCCTAACCCTAATATCTAGCCACCCCACATACCCTTTCTGGGATAGTATGGTATAGAGGGTAGGCTATAGTGTTAAATGGATCTGGTTTCTATCTAGTCATGCGATCTTGAGCACTAAATTTCGAGTTCATTTTTCTACCTATAAAATGAGAACAGTAGTACATCATAAAGTATTATCAAGCTACTGAGAAGATGGAATGAAATCATGTATGCATAGTGCCTAGCATATAGTATGTGCTCAAAAATTGGTAGCTATTATTATGAGGACATTTAGATGCGTCCAGAGACTTGAGGATCAAGGGTAGGACCTTTATCCTGGACCCTAAGCTGTTGGGGTACAACTCAGTGTTAACTTATACTGGTCAAAGGACCTCTCTACTTGCAAACTGTGAGTGTGCCAAGCTCCAAGGAAAACATCACTATCTGATTTTTTTCCTGAATCTCCCTTTTGAGAAGGTCAAGAGCTGGCTGACTATACTTTCCAGTGAACCTATGGACCAACGGAGACATAGGTTGGCAACCTGTGGTCTAATGGCCACTAGGCAGGGACTGGGAGCTGGGGAGAAGGCAAGAGTCTATGACGTACTAGGCATTGGATACTCACTCTTTTTCCTGTTTTCACCAGCTGAGAAATGCTGAATATGAGGCCGCACTGAAAATTTCCCTGGATGCCATGAGTAAGGAGTTTGAAAAGCTATCCAAGATTGACTGGATGAACTCAATCCTTTTTCCGGAGGTATGTGACCTGTGGATTGGGAAATAAAAGGAAAGAGGTGTTCTTCCTGAGGGCTTTGCCTTCCAGTGGAAGCCAGGACACAATGACTGATACAGCAGATGGAGACCAGTAGTGGCTTTCAGCTTGAGCTTAATGGAGCCTCCTCCTTGCATCTCCTCGCCATTTAAGTAGACAGGACAAGGCAGAAGGCACATTGAAAAACTAGATGGCCATGGGAACATAACCAGAAAGAAGAACCACTCTGTAGAGAAGATTGGAAAAGAATAAGCAAGACTGGTCTTTTTCTGTGCTTTTCTTCTGGCCACAATTCCCCTCCCCTGCTTAGTACCTGCTGCCAGGACTGAATTTCATCTGGTACATACCATTAGGGCCAATACCAGTTGTTTACAGCCAACATTTGTTCTAAATGGTTGATGCCCAGGCCATACTCGTGGTTACATCTCCCAAGTATCACCTCTCCCTTGCTGCTTTCTGTCCCTCCCACTCGGGGAGGAAAGCAGGCTTTCTCAGTGCCTTCCCCTAGCAGATGTGTGGCTTAAAAGAAAATCAAGCATGGCAGCAGTGGCTACAGTATAGCTCTGGGGATGTTGTCGTTTTTTTACAATTCTGAGTGCTTTCCTGAGATAGAAAAATAGTGCATTTCATAAATCAAATGACTGAAAGATGTCTACCTATCACCAGGTAAGTTACTCCCATTATGGTCTGACAGGGTTTTTCTTTAAACTTCTCTACCATGGACTTGCTCATTTCAACACTGTATAGGAATCCTTATTTATTCTACTCATTATACCTGTTTTCTGACTTTATACACCAGTTATATGAATGTGAGCAAGCCATACAAGGGTTTGGACTAGTGCAGCAATTAGGCTACCATTTAAGAGAAAAAGCCATAGGCAAATTCAGGTCTTAAATAATTTAATAACTTTATCATATGCCTTTGCTGCTTTTGACCAGCAGCCCTCTGGGGAAGGAAAACATGCTGTTATGCAGATAAGGAAGCAAACTCTTGTAGCACTTTCTTCTTCAGTTCAACTATCTAGCACCAAGCCCCTGACCTAGACAGACAGACTGGATATTGAGAGAACTAAGACAAACAGTCCATGCTCTGAGGTCTCAATATTCGAGTTTGCCTTTTCTGGGCATAATCTCTTTTTGGACTTCAGTATTTCCATAAAGATGAAGAAATGAGGCTCTAAAGAAGGGCAGAGTAGATTGAAAGAAAGGCACAAAGATGTTGATCATTCACCTGACACCCACCTTGCTTGCCTTAATGCCACAGAAGGTGCAGATCCACTTTGATGGGGAAAAGCAGGAGGAGAGTCAGTTATTCATTGGGCTTTCCAGAGTTTTGGTTGAGAGGGAAGGTCCTGTGCCCTTACTTTAGGTTTCTTCTTTTTTTTTTTTAATCTTATTTTATTTTTAAACTTTACATAACTGTATTAGTTTTGCCAAATATCAAAATGAATCCGCCACAGGTATACATGTGTTCCCCATCCTGAACCCTCCTCCCTCCTCCATCCCCATTCCATCCCTCTGGGTCGTCCCAGTGCACCAGCCCCAAGCATCCAGTATCGTGCATCGAACCTGGACTGGCACCTCATTTCATACATGATATTTTACATGTTTCAATGCCATTCTCCCAAATCTTCCCACCCTCTCCCTCTCTCATTCTGAAAGGCAATTCAGAAGAGCAGTTATACATATGAGAGCATTTATTTAGGGGCTAGGGGTTTCCCAGGTGGCTCAGTGGTAAAGAATCCTACTGCAGTTCAGGAAACCTGGGTTCTATCCCTCGGTCAGGAAGATCCTCTGGAGAAGGGAATGGCTACCCACTCCAGCATTTCTTGCCTGGAAAATTTCATGGACAGAGGAACTCGGTAGGGCAATAGTCCATGGGGGTCGCAAAGAGTTGGACATGACTGAGCGACTGACCACACACACATTAAAGCATTTAGCAAAGCATCTGGCACAGAGTAGGATCTTGGTAAAGACCAGATGCCTTCTCAGGTATGGTACTAGTGAGTAGGATGTCTCCCACACCTGAATAGATATCAGATTGGCCAGCTTCCTGCAGCCATCCTTGTTCACCATCTCTCCAAGCCTCTAAGAATTGTTTCTATTAGGCAACTAACATTTTGACCTTCCTTTTGTCGTGCTTTGCTAGGAAAAGTCCTCAGACACTGACAGCAAAAGCTTCAGACTGAAAGTTAAGTTCCCCAAATTGGGGAAAAGGAAGTCAGAAGAGGAATACAAGTCTCAATCAGGCCAAGGCATCCAGGGTTTTATTGGTAAGTTTCCCCCACAGGCATCAAGGTCATGAAGACCTCCCAGCAGCCTGGGTCCCTCCCTCCCAAAGACCTGAAGCTCACATTAGAAATGTGTGCAGGTACGGTGGTAATGGAGGAGGCAGCCAGCTGGGAGCCAACTTTAGGTGATGCCAAGAAGTCTCTTGGATAAGGTATGAGTTAGAAAGTGATATGGAGGGACTTCCCTGACGGTCCAGTGGTTAGGACTCCATACTTCCACTGCAGGGGGCACAGGCTTGATCTCTGGTTGGGGAACTAAGATCCCACATGTTGTGCAGTGTGACCAAAAAAAAAAAAAAAAAAAGACCCTTAAGAAAAAAAAGCAAGTGGTTATGGACACTAACAAGGAGAGAGCCTGAGCGGCAACCTTACGGTGCAGTCTCTGTGATGTATACAGCTGCAGAGGAAAAAATGAGAATAAGCAGTTAACTTTCCACTTGATTCATTCCTTTCTTTGTTGATAAAGTATTGCAAAATAGTCATATTTAGATCTCTTTCCCAGTCAAATACAACTACAAGCTTCTGGTCCTACTCCAGAAAGCAGTATTATTTGACATGGGTTGGGGGTGTTGGTATGGGTACCTACAGTGTCAGGAACAGTTTTCATGACCTATCTAAACACTCCTATTCTGTATCTGTTATAGTCAGTCCCTGGAAATGCAAACTTTGTTTCATTATTTGAATTTTGGTTCCACCTCTTCTTCAGAATACAGGCTTCCCAGGTGGCACAGTGATAAAAAAGACACCTGCCAGTGCAGGAGACACAAGAGACATGGGTTTGGTCCCTAGGTTGGGAAGATCCCCTGGAGGTCATGGCAACCCACTCAAGTATTCTTGCCTGGGAAATAAGAGGAGCCTGGTGGGCTACAGTCCATAGGGTCGCAAAGAGTCAGACACGACTGAAGCAACTGAGCACTTCTTCAGAATTGGACTTAAATGTTCTTGATATGTCAGTGGAACTCAAAAGAATGTTCCCTTAGAGTTGTCAGTTATGCCAATTCTGACGTCAATGGTCTCTCCTAAATTCTGAGCCTAGATGACCTGGAAGCTTGAGAGAGAGAACAATGGTGGACATAGGGGAAAAAGGATGGAGGGTGGTAGTTTTTTGTTTTTTGATAAACTGAGACTTGCACAGATGCCAAGAGAGAATTTCCTGGATCAAGTTGTGTTTGGTCCAGCTATGTTGAGTCCCAAAGAATCTGCCATCTAGGAGACCCATGGTGCTTGAGAGTCTTTCTGAATACTCAGAAGGGGTCAATAGCAGTTTCATGGATTATCAGGTTCTAGGAACTCATCCCATCTGTGTTTGGCTTGCATGGTATTAGCTGGTTTTCTAAGATGGCTCAGAGATGGTTGATACAATATGAACAAATGAGTGTCTCCTAAAAGACTGTTTGCTCTCTTTAGGGTCCCTACATTTAGGCTGGCAATGTGCTAACCTCTTTGTTTCTATATTTGCTTTTTTTCTCTAAAGGAAATTTGTGGCATCACAGACATCATGAAGATGAAGCAAAATATGATGATTCTCCAACACCATCAGGATCTCAACTATAATCCTGGAAAGATGGAAGAACTCACAACATTTAGGATTCTACTGAAAACTCTTGAAACCTCAATACAGGCTAGACTAAATTATTTCAGAACAAACATGAGCACCACCAAGAAAGATCCTCCAATTCCTTACACTAATACATTTTTGTCTGGACTCAATCAGGTCTCCTTAGAGGTTTACATTTTCTCATTGGCCAAAGATTCTTGTTCCGAGTTGTCTTGTTCAGTTCTCTTCGTGCATCTTGAGCAACTACAATATTTAATTGAGATATGCTTTTTGTGAATGGCCTGGGATCTGCAAAGGATTCAAGGGAGTTCACTTTTTCAGGGAGTTGGGGAATGTTTTTCTCTGACTGGCAGAAAAACTGCTGATGCTAGGAAATGAATGAAAGAAATACTCTCAGGGAGGTGAGGAGAGGGGTCAGGAAAGCCAGGTGTGGTGGTGTTTCTCCCCCAATCCCTGCCAATTGCAACTTGTAACTTCAGGAGGTCTCTACTAGTTGACTTATTAACATGAGAACTAGGTCGTGGGGGCTTGTGCAGTTGCCTGTTACAATGACCATGTGAGATCTTTTCTTGTGGTGACTGCTCTCTCTGCAAAACCTTTCTGTTCTTCCATGTGCGCATGTATGTCTTTGCACATGTCCAGGTGGTGCTCTGGTGGCTGGGTGGGCCGCCCATTGGTTGGAACTCACCCCTATGGCAACCATACAGGCTCCCCTCCTACTGCCTTCATCCTAGCCTGCATGCCTCCATGGAGTGTTTTGCTGCCTTCTTGCTGGATTTTTTAACTAAATGTTTTGCTGCTGTGCTGCAGTATAGTTATGTATAGAGACATATAAAGATGTATATATATAAATATATATATATATTTTTAAGAACTGAAAATACAACTCGACCTCTAAATGACCCTATAATTTATTGTGCTAACCCAGGAATCCCTCCCCACCCCCACTACCCTACACACACATATGCCTCTACCAACTGCCCTAGTTCTTGGTGGAGCTTCTAAACTTTTGGTGCATTTTCAGCGTCTTAGAAGTGGCTGGGATCTACCTATGGCCCAGCTGATTCCGACGCCCCCTTAAAATTCTGAGCCAGGCCACAGAAAGGGGAACAAAAACATCAATGCCCTAGAGAAGGGGGCTAAGCTGGCATGCTGCCTTTTTTGCTCTATCTGTCCTGGACTCTACATCAGCAACTGCCCCAACCTATGCTGTCCCCTCACCCAATAAACAGTATATGGAGCAACGAGGCCTTGAGCTCTCTGACTTAGATGTCTGAGCAAAGGACTGCCTGACAATCAAGCCACAGCCTAGGCCCTTCCCCACAAGCTCCATCTTGGTCTGCTGTTGGTTAAGTCCCCAAATCACCTTTGAATCTCCCTTCTTGCTCCTTTCCCTTGAGTACCAGAGGGAAATTCAAAGTGATCAGAGAAAACAAGGGCCTGGGAAAATGGACGCTAAAAGCTTCTGCTTCTCCCATGGTTCTTCTTCCAAATTTCTCAAGAAAACAAACCAGGCCAAAATTGCTCCAAATCCCAATTAGCATTTTTTTGAATGCCTGTGCCCAATCAGGCAAATCTAATCAAACTCCAGTATTTCCCCAGTGATTTCCTCTAGTCTGCCTCGTATCCCCACCCACCCTCAATTTATACCTTTAAGTAAATGTCCCTTCCCACTTACAACAGAAAGCCAGGAAACTGGCCTCTCCCCACTTCTCAGACAAACTTAGCGTGCTCAGTTACCTGACTCAGTCCACTGGCTGGTTCATCGAGGTGCACAATCCAACTCTAAGCACTGGTTCTCAACTCTGGAATTCCACCAGCCTAGCCCACTTAAACCAGCCACCTGTGTTCCACCTCTGCAGGGGTGAGGAGAAACATACTAACAAGGGGATAGTCCCCCCATGTCTGATTGCTGTGCCAAACAAACAAAAAAGTCTTAGCTCTACAACTAGTTAAGAAAGTTAGTGGAAAAATATTGAGAGAAAACATTTAAAACTTATTTAAGCATCAGAATATGTTAACTTACTGTATGTATTTAAGTGGGGAATGTGCTGTTGCTGTGTCTTTGGCTTTCTCTGCATTACTCTTTCTTCCCAGGAGGAGGTATTCGATCAAATCAGTAAGGCCACAGTTGTTGCAGCCCAACTTGACTCCTCCGTGGCTGCACATTAACAGCTGCACACATGCTCACTCTCAGAGTTGGGAACCAAGTTGCATTTTTTTCTCAGAAGATCCAAATGAGCAAATTTAAGGAAACAAAAGAAAGTCCTGGGAGAGGGTAGCTTTTACTTGGCAGTGCCTAAGCAGGGCTGTGTCTTGTAATTATTTTTTAATCACCGGTGACAGTAAACTGTAATAGTACTCCATCTCTTGTGCTTACTTTGCTGACTTACTACATGCCTTTGTATGTTGTAATGCTACTGTTGCTCTGTTGTATCATCTGGATTCTGTTTCATTCACCCTGTCCTCCCAGCCTGATTCAGAATGATATGGAATAAAACCACTAGGATTGGAAGCTGGAGTCAACTCATGGAGCAGAATTGATAGGCCATGAGACCTAGGAGCGGATGTGGCTAGCTAAATCACTTGGTTACCTCCTACACTGCTTAGTTACCAGTTGCTTTCCAAAAAAGGGAGACAGCTTTGCTGAGCACTTGTTCTTGCTCATACTAGCTTGAAAGTGGTTATCTCTTTTTCAAGAGAGTTGGCTCAGCCTCTGGAAGTATAAGCTCCTTTCAGGACTTCATGGTTAACTTCTTGCAGTAATATAGTTGTTCAGGTGGTGGGACCAGACACCAAATATCCATCTCAATTCTGTTCAAAGTTGCCATCAAGAGCCAAAGTTCTGGGATTTGAT
Source organism: Bubalus bubalis (assembly GCF_019923935.1). Taxonomy (NCBI): domain Eukaryota; kingdom Metazoa; phylum Chordata; class Mammalia; order Artiodactyla; family Bovidae; genus Bubalus; species Bubalus bubalis. Next base: position 54,724,938 of record NC_059181.1, read on the forward strand.
TGCATCTTTCTGGCACTTTCTGATGGACTGATCGAGTGGGCAATTTCTAGTCAGAAGAACTAGTGGGGAAGCAGAATGCCAGTAGATTTGGACTCCCATTAACTGCTTTTGGTGTCAACAATATAGGAGGTCAGCAGCTCAGTCCCTTCACCAAAAAGACACCTGTGTTGTGTCCAAAGGAACAAGGGAAGAATAAGGAAGACATTTTCAACTTAATACCTTAGGTTAAAGGTTGAGCAGAAGCAATAGTTGGGGTCAACGTCATCTTCCCTTGGGACATGAGTAGAAGAATTTTTGTTTCATAAGAAGTAGAAAATAATACCAAGGCAACCAAACTCATTAGCACCATTCCATCCTTGTAAAGGACCTTGGTTGGTTTTATGGTTTGTGGAACTGCATCTGTCTATTCGTCTAATCTTTAATCTATGTTGTATTCTATTTGTTGTTTTGATTCCTCAGAGGCCCCTGCAAATAAGCAGCAGGGCCAGGGGCTTGTTGGGGGGGGGAGGAAACTGGGGTAGTTATGGGGTAATGCAAAAAAGCAGAAAGTAAAGGTCTACAAAGTGTGCCTATTCCTCCTCCCCACAAAATGGAACACCAGTCTTCAAAGTTAATAAAGTTTTGCTTCTTAAAGTATTTTAATAAATGGATAAACATAATTAACACCAATATCTCATCATTTACCTCAGGATGGGAGGAGTTGAATGGTGGTGGAAATGGGGAGTGGGCTGGGGTGGTCATCCAAGCTCTAAACAAGCCACATGCATGTAGAAAATGGCATGTGGCGGTGGGGGTGGGATGGGGACAGCAGCAGCACAAACCAAGATTCTCCATAACACTAAAAGGGCTGCCACAAAAAGTTCTAAAACCTAAAACAACTCAGGACAAACTTGTGGGGAAATATACCTGCTACTATACTTCTTTGGAAGGAATGATGCTAAAGCTGAAACTCCAGTACTTTGGCCACCTCATGCGAAGAGTTGACTCATTGGAAAAGACTCTGATGCTGAGAGGGATTGAGGGCAGGAGGAGAAGGGGATGACAGAGGATGAGATGTCTGGATGGCATCACTGACTCGATGGACGTGAGTCTCAGTGAACTCCGGGAGTTGGTGATGGACAGGGAGGCCTGGCGTGCTGCGATTCATGGGGTCGCAAAGAGTCGGACATGACTGAGCGACTGAACTGAACTGAATTAATACTTCTTCTAGAAGCCAATTCTCTGCAGAATCCAGATTCCAGTGAAATGAATTAGGTTACAGGGGAGGTGAAATGAGGTAGAGGAGTACAGCCCAGATTGCTAACTAAATGCATAAATGCAAAATGTAACTAGAAAAACTCTTGACAATACAATGTGCTCCCCTCAACTGACCACACATCACATACTCCTCTCCCCTCCAGAAGGGTTGAAGTGGGAAGGATTGTTCTTGTCATATGCAAAGTTGGCTAGGCCTGGGATCAAAAGTGGTTCAATTTCTGCCCAACAGTGACACTGGGGGAATCAGTTATTAGTCACATATAATAGAGGCAACTGAGGCTGTACTAGACCAGGATTCCACAAAATGCTATACCAGCATTTCTCACCAGTTAAGGATGGATATTCTAAATCCTCAACTTTCCAGAACTACTGTCTCTTGTGTGCTGCTGTCCTTAGTCACTCAGTCGTGTCTGACTCTCTGCAACCCCATGGACTGTAGCCTGCCAGGTTCCTCTGTCCATGGGGATTCTCCAGGCAAGAATAATGGGGTGGGTTGCCATGCCTTCCTCCAGGGGATCTTTCCAAACCAGGGATTGAACCCAGGTCTCCCGCATTGCAGGCAGATTCTTTACCATCTGAGCCAAAAGAACTGTCTCTTACTTAGAGACAAAACAGTTGTGACCTTCAGGACCACACATCAGTCTCTCCATAGAAATGATATTCTTATGATTTACGAGGGAAACAGCCCTGTTGCTGAGGAGCTACCACCAGGGTGGGCCCTGTAATTCATGCTAAGAAGTTTACACTACATCTTATAAATCTAGTAAAGTACCATCAGAATTGAATTTTGTCTGTTTTTTAAATTATCACACAATAGAATTGCTCTTTTATCTTTTGGTATATAATCTGGTGAATTTTAACACATGTAGATATTCATGTAACCACCACCAGTATCAGGATACAGAAGTTTCCACTACCCCATAAATCTCCTTCGTATAATTCCATCAAATTAATTAATTTAGGGTGTGCTGGGTCTTCATCACTGCACATTGGCTTCCCCTAGTTGTGGCGAACAGGTCTACCCTCCAGTTGCAGTACAAGGGCTTCTCATCGCAGTGGCTTCTCTTGTTGCTGAGCATAGGCTCTAGGGTGTGTGGGCTTCAGTGGTTGCAGCATGTAGGCTCAGTAGTTGCGGCACACAGGCTTAGTCGCCTCATAGCCTGTGGAATCTTTCTGGACCACGGATAGAATCTGTGTCCCCTGCATTGGCAGGCAGATTCTTTACTGCACCACTAGGGAAGTCCTGTATAATTCCTTTAAGGTAACTTAACCTCACCTCTAACCACTTATCTATTTGCCATCCTTACAGTTTAGTCCATTCAAGAATGGCATAGAATATGTAACCATTTGAGACAAACTTCTTTAACTCAGCATAATGCCTTTCAGACTCTTTCAAGTTGTTATATGATCAACAGTTTGTTCCTTTTTATTGCTGAATAGCATTCCATTATATTGATCTACTAGTTTGTTTATCCATCTAGTCACTGAAGGACCTTCAGTTTGTTTCCAGTTTTAGGCAATTATTAATAAAGCTGTTATAAACATTCATATCCAGGTTATTGTATCCACTTCTCTAGGATAAATACCCAGGAGTGTGATTGATGGATTATATGATAAATGCATGTTTAACCTGATCAGAAACTTCCAAACTATTTTCCAGAATGGCTGTACCATTTTGCATACAAAAAAGCAATGCTTGAAAGTTTCACTTCCTACACATTCTCACCAGCTCTTGATATTCAGTAATTTTTATTTTAGCCATTCTAACAGGTGTTCAGTGGCACCTCATCATAGCATTTCCCTAATAGCTAATGATGTTGAATATCTTTCCATGTGCTTATTGGTCATACTTAAATTTTCTTTGGTGAAATATTTGCTAAAATTATTTTCCCTCTTTATAACTGCACTTTTCATTTACTCATTACTGAATTTTCAGAATTCTTTATATATCCTGGATCCAAGTTCTTTTTCAGATACATGATTTCCAAATATCTCCTGCCAGTCCATAGTTTGTCTTTTCATCCTCTCAACCATATGTTTCAGAGGAAAACTTTTACATTTTTATAAAAAGAACAATTCATCATTTTTTTCTTCTATGGACAGTACTTTATTGTCATATCTAAAAAACCAACTCAATGGCTTTTAACCAGGGGTCACTTTGTCCCCAGAGACATTGGGCAATGTCTGGATACATTTTTGGCTGTCATGAATTGTGGGACATGGTGTTACTGGTTTCTCGTGGGTAAAGGTTGGAGATGGTGCTAAATATCCCACGTGCATGTGTGCTTAGATGCTCAGTCGTGTCCAACTCTTTGCAACCCCATGGACTGTAGCCTGCCAGGCTCCTCTGTCCATGGGGATACTCCAGGCAAGAACTAGGGTGGGTTACCATGCCCTCCTCCAGGGGATCTTCCAGTACCAGGGATCAAATCCGTGTCTCTTATGTCTCCTGCATTGGCAGGCAGGTTATTTACTACTAGCGCCACCTGGGAAGCCCAAATATCCTACAACACACAGCAACATTTCCCTGTCAAAGAATTATCAGGCCAAAAATGTCAGTGGTGCTGCTGCTCAGAAACCCAACTTTAGGTCACAAAGATTTTCCTTTATATTGATTTCTAAACATTTTATAGTTTTATGTTTTAGTTTTAGATCAATGACTCATTTTGAGCTAATTTTTGTATAATGAATGATGTTTAGGTGAGAGTTCATCATTTAGCATATGGATGTTCAATTGCTCCAACACCGTGTAGTAAAAAAGACTGCCATTATCACAGAACTGGTTTTTGTACCTTTCTCAAAAATCAAATAGCCATAATTGTGTGGGTCTAATTCTGGGCTGTCTGTTACATTTTCTTGCCTCTCTCTTTCCCAATTGTGGTTGCTGTTCAGTCACTAAGTCATGTCTGACTCTTTGCGACCCCATGGACTGAAGCATGCCAAGCTCCTCTGTCCTCCACTATCTCTCGGAGTTTGCTCAAATTCACGTTCGTTAAGTCAGTGATGCTATCTAACCATCTCTTCTACTGCCACCCTCTTATCTTCTTGCCTTCAATCTTTTCCAGCATCATGGTCTTTTCCAATGAGTTGGTTCCTCAAATCAGATGTCCAAAATATTGGAACTTCAGCTTCAATATCAGTCCTTCCAACAGATTGTGGTTGATTTCCTTTAGGATTGACTGGCTTGATCTTTTTTTTTTTATTTCTTCTATTTATTCATTGTTTGGGTTTATTTATTATTTATTATCAAAGGATAATTGCTTTACAGAATTTTATTGTTTTCTGTCAAACCTCAACATGAATCAGCCATCAGTTCAGTTCAGTCACTCAGTCATGTCTGACTCTTTGCAACCCCATGGACTTCAGCACACCAGGCCTCCCTGTCCATCACCAACTCCCGGAGTTTACCCAAACTCATGTCCATTGAGTCGGTGATGCCGTCCAACCATCTCATCCTCTGTTGTCCCCTTCTCCTCCCGCCCTCAATCAGCCATAGGCATACATATATTCCCTCCCTTTTGAACCTCCCTCCCATCTCCTGCCCCATCCCACCCCTCTAGGTTGATACAGAGCCCCTGTTTGAGTTTCCTGAGCCATATAGTAAATTCCAGTTGGCTATCTCTTTTGCATATGGTAATTTAAGTTTCCATGTTACTCTTTCCATACATCTCACCATCTCCTCCCCTCTCCCCATATCCATAAGTCTATTCTCTATGTCTGTTTCTCCATTGTTGCCATGTAAGTAAATTCTTCAGTACCATTTTCCTAGACTCCATATATATGCATTAGAATACAATATTTATCTTTCTCTTTCTGACTTACTTCACTCTGTATAATAGGTTCTAGATTCATTCACCTCATTAGAACTGACTCAAATGTGTTCCTTTTTATGGCTGACTAATATTTCATTGTGTATATGTACAACAAGTTCTTTATCCACTCATCTGTCAATGGACATCTAGGTTGCTTCCATGTTCTACCTATTGTAAATAGTGCTGCAATGAGCAATGGGATACATGTGTCTGTTTCTTTTTGGTTATTTCAGGGTATCTGTCTAGGAGTGGGATTGCTGGGTCATACAGTGATTTTATTCCTAGTTTTTTAAGGAATCTCTATATCCTCTTCCATAGTGGCTGTATCAGTTTACATTCCCAGCAACAGTGTAAGAGCATTCCCTTTTCTCTACACCCTCTTCAGCATTTATGTTTGTAGACTTTTTGATGAGGGTCATTCTGACCAGTGTGAGGTGATATCTCATTGTAGTTCAGATTTTCATTTCTCTAATAATGATTGATTTTGAGCAGCTTTTCATGTGTTTATTAGCCATCTGTATGTCTTCTTTGGAGAAATGTCTGTTTAGGTTTTTCCCACTTGTTGACTGGGTTGTTTCTTTTTCTGGTATTGAGTTGTATGAGCTGCATGTATATTTTGGAAATTAATCCTTTGTCAGGTGTTTCACTTGCTTTTATTTTCTCCCATTCTGAAAATTGTCTTTCTACCTTGCTTATAGTTTCCTTTGCTGTGCAAAAGCTTTTAAGTTTAATCAAGTCCTACTTGCTTACTTTTGTTTTTATTTCCATTACTCTAGGAGGTGGGTCATAGAGGATCTTGTTTTGATTTATGTCATCAAGTGTTCTGCCTATGATTTCCTCTAAGAGTTTTATAGTTTCTAGTCTTACATTTAGGTCTTTAATCCATTTTGAGTTTATCTTTGTGTATGATGTTAGGAGATGTTCTAATTTCATTCTTTTACATGTAGCTGTCCAGTTTTCCCAGCACCATTTATTGAAGAGGCTGTCTTTGCCCCATTGTATATTCTTGCCTCCTTTGTCAAAAATAAGGTACCCATAGGTGCAGGGGTTTATTTCTGGGCTTTCTATCTTGTTCCATTGGTCTATATTTCTGTTTTTGTGCCAGTACCATACTGTCTTGATGACTGTAGCTTTGTAATATAATCTGAAGTCAGGAAGGTTGATTCCTCCAGGTCCATTCTTCTTTCTCAAGACTGCTTTGGCCATTCGGGGTCTTTTGTGTTTCCATATGAATTGTGAATTTTTTTTATTCTAGTACTGTGAAAAATGCCATTGGTAATTTGATAGGGATCACATTGAATCTGTAGATTGCATTTGGTAGTATAGTCATTTTCACAATATTTATTCTTCCTATCCAGGAACATGGAATATCTCTGCATCTGTTTGTCATCTTTGATTTCTTTCATTAATGTCTTATAATTTTTTCTGTAGTTCTTTTCTCTCCTTGCTACTGCTGCTAAATCGATTCAGTCGTGTCTGACTCTGTGCGACGCCATAGACAGCAGCCCACCAGGCTCCACCGTCCTTGGGATTCTCCAGGCAAGAACATTGGAGTGGGTTGCCATTTCCTTCTCCAATGCATGAAAGTGAAAAGTGAAAGTGAAGTCACTCAGTCGTGTCCGACTCTTCACAACTCCATGGACTGCAGCCTACCAAGATCCTCCATCCATGGGATTTTCCAGTCAAGAGTACTGGAGTGGGTTGCCATTGCCTTCTCCAACAGCATATCTCAATTCATATCAATTCATAATAGGCACTTCCTATTAGCTATAATAGGAAAACAACAGAATGGGAAAGACTAGAGATCTCTTCAAGAAAATTGGAGATACCAAGGGAACATTTCATGCAGAGATGGGCTCAATAAAGGACAGAAACGGTATGGACCTAACAGAAGCAGAAGATATTAAGAAGAGATGGCAAGAATATACAGAAGAACTGTGCAAAAAAGATCTTCACGACCCAGATAATCACGATGATGTGATCACTCACCTAGAGCCAGACATCCTGGAATGTGAACTCAAGTGGGCCTTAGAAACATCACTACAAACAAAGCTAGTGGAGATGATGGAATTCCAGTGGAGCTATTTCAAATCTTGAAAGATGATGCTATGAAAGTACTGCACTCAATATGCCATCAAATTTGGAAAACTCAGCAGTGGCCACAGGACTGGAAAAGGTCAGTTTTCATTCCAGTCCCAAAGAAAGGCAATGTCAAAGAATGCTCAAACTACCACACAATTGCACTCATCTCACACGCTACTAAAGTAATGCTCAAAATTCTCCAAGCCAGGCTTCAGCAATATGTGAACCATGAACTTCCTGATGTTCAAGCTGGTTTTAGAAAAGGCAGAGGAACCAGAGATCAAATTGCCAACATCCGCTGGATCATGGAAAAAGCAAGAGTGTTCCAGAAAAGCATCTATTTCTGCTTTATTGACTATGCCAAAGCCTTTGACTGTGTGGATCACAATAAACTGTGGAAAATTCTGAAAGAGGTGGGAATACCAGACCACCTGATCTGCCTCTTGAGAAACCTGTATGCAGGTCAGGAAGCAACAGTTAGAACTGGACATGGAACAACAGACTGGTTCCAAATAGGAAAAGGAGTATGTCAAGGCTGTATATTATCACCCTGCTTATTTAACTTGTATGCAGAGTACATCATGAGAAACGCTGGACTGGAAGAAGCACAAGCTGGAATCAAGATTGCCGGGAGAAATATCAATAACCTCAGATATGCAGATGACACCACCCTTATGGAAGAAAGTGAAGAGGAACTAAAAAGCCTCTTGAGGAAAGTGAAAGAAGAGAGTGAAAAAGTTGGCTTAAAGCTCAACATTCAGAAAACGAAGATCATGGCATCTGGTCCCATCACTTCATGGGAAATAGATGGGGAAACAGTGGAAACGGTGTCAGATTTTTTTTGGGGGGGGCTCCCAAATCACTGCAGATGGTGACTGCAGCCATGAAATTAAAAGACGCTTACTCCTTGGAAGGAAAGTTATGACCAACCTAGATAGCATATTCAAAAGCAGAGACATTACTTTGCCAACAAAGGTCTGTCTAGTCAAGGCTATGGTTTTTCCTATGGTCGTGTATGGATGTGAGAGTTGGACTGTGAAGAAGGCTGAGTGCTGAAGAATTGATGCTTTTGAACTGTGGTGTTGGAGAAGACTCTTGAGAGTCCCTTGGACTGCAAGGAGATCCAACCAGTCCATTCTGAAGGAGATCAGCCCTGGGATTTCTTTGGAAGGAATGATGCTAAAGCTGAAACTCCAGTACTTTGGCCACCTCATGCGAAGAGTTGACTCATTGGAAAAGACTCTGATGCTGGGAGGGATTGGGGGCAGGAGGAGAAGGGGATGACAGAGGATGAGATGGCTGGATGGCATCACTGACTCAGTGGACATGAGTCTGAGTGAACTCCGGGAGTTGGTGATGGACAGGGAGACCTGGCATACTGCGATTCATGGGGTCGCAAAGAGCCAGACACGACTGAGCGACTGAACTGAACTGATTAGCTATAAAATCTACTTACTTAACTTGTCTGCCTCAGTTTCCTCAATTTTAAAATGGGAATAACAATATTCACCTTAGAGCATTGAACTGAAGCTTAAAAATATGGGCTTAGGACAGTACCTGGCACATTGTAAGGGCTCAATAAATATTAACTACCTTTAGGAAGTTAAATAGTTCTATGTTCTACCAAAACAGCTCTGTAAGTTTCATTTTTTTTATCTGTAAAATAACACAATATGGCCCACTTTGTAAGGTAATTATGATAGTCTGAGATGATGTGTGTAAATAACTTCTTATGTTGTTGCTGTTATGACAATTTGCAAACCTCATCCTTTCAACCTTTGTGGTTCCATCAATAAACACCATTCTACCTTTGGATGTTCTTAACCCTAAGTAAAAGATATCTATACTTTTCAAAACAATTAACTACCTTTATCATTAACATCTTCCATTTACTATATGAAAGAACTGAGCATATGACAAAACTAAGCAGAACTTCCTAAGTTCATAAAATAAATCAATGCTGGTTCTATTTCCTTTTAAATACTTATCTAGTAAACCATGCAGGGCAGTTGGGAGCAATGGAAAATCATAGTTTTTACCCATTTAAATTCCAAAGTGCTAGCCAAATGGAGTTTCGGAGTCAGTCCAAAAGGCAACATTCTTCAAAATGGTAGCTTAAAGAAAGGCCATCCAGCTGTGTTAATACTAAAGGTCTTTTCACCCTACCACTTCCTTTAAGCCATGAGGCTGTGTCATAAGCAAATGACACACTAAAAATCGCAAGTCTCTGTATAAGCTTAATTACAAAGGAATTGGGGCTTCCCTTGTAGCTCAGTTGGTAAAGAATCTGCCTGCCATGCAGGAGACCCGGGGCTCGATTCCCGGGTCAGGAAGATCCCCTGGAGAAGGAATTGGCAACCCACTCCAGTATTCTTGCCTGGAGAATCCCGTGGACAGAGGAGCCTGGCAGGCTGTAGTCCATGGGGTCACAAAAGTCAGACACGACTTAGCGACTAAACCACCATCACCACTACAAAGGAATTGAGGGTCACCTCAGTGTCTGGAGGCTTTTTGGTTGTCACAGCTGTGGGGGATGTTACTGACATATAGTGGGTAGAAATCAGGGTAACTGCTAAGTATCCTATAATGCCCAGGTCATGCCCCCAACCCCCACCAAAGGATGCTCTGACCCAAGATGTCAGCAGTGCTCAAGGTGAGAAACCAGGGAATTGGGGTTGGGGAGAGATCCATGGAAATGGTCACTGGTGCCCTTTTGTGTTCATGCTGATGTCCCATAATTCTTAACCTTGAGGGATATGACGATTATTTGGATTTCAGTGATAGCAGCATAAATATCAGATAAATTACCCTTACTTGCTTTTTAGCTATTCTAATTATTTGGATTTCAGAGGAAATTATTTCCAAACTTTGTCAATACTCATTTTTTTCAAGAGGAACTTGTTGCCAGAACACGTAAAGAGAGAAAAAAGAATGTGAAGACCCGGTGCAGTTTTGAGTTATTGCTCTGGTGTACTGCATTCGATGCAGAAGGAAATGGCAACCCACTCTCCAGTATTCTTGCCTGGAGAATCCCATGGACAGAAGAACCTGACAGGCTACAGTCTGTGGGGTCGCAAGAGTCAGACGCGACTTAGCGACGACACTACTACCACTACAATTCGCATTGGAGAAGGAAATGCAACCCACTGCAGGATTCTTGCCTGGAGAATTCCATGGACAGAGGAGCCTGGCAGACTGCAGTCTATGGGGTCACAGAGAGTCGGACATGACCGAGTGACTAACACATACACAGACGCACACACTGCATTCGAATTCTTACTTGTTTGTTTTGGCTGTGCTGGGTCTTTGTTGCTGGTCAGGCTTTTCTCTAGTTGCAGTGAGTGGGGGCTACTGTCCGTTACGGTGCATGGGCTTCTCATTGCAGTGGCTTCTCCTGTTGCAGAGCACGGGCTCTAGGACATGTGGGCTTCAGTAGTTGCAGAGTGTGGCTTAGTAGTTGTGGTTCCCGGGCTCTAGAGCACAGGCTCAGTAGTTGTGGCAACGGGCTTAGTTGCTCTGTGGCACGTGGATCTTCCCAGACCAGGGATTGAACCCATGTCTCCTGCACTGGAAGGTGGATTCTTTACCACTGAGCCCCCAGGGAAGCCCTGCATTCTAATTCTTAATCCTAAATATTGCAGGTGAACTTATCTTAAACTGAGATTAAGTGTGTTGCCCAAGGTCACATAGTGATTTAATTATAAACCCTGGGCCAGAAATCAGGTCTCCTGACTTCTAGACTATTATTTTTTCAGTTCTGCCATTGCTTCTGTGTTGCTTCTTTTCCTGAAGAGCACAATCAAGTATGTCAAAGATTGGATGGCCTTGGATACCGGATGTTTTGATGACATATTGACTGCAGCACTTTCAGGCAGCACATATTGACAGCATTATCTTTTAGCATTTGAAATAGCTCAGCTGGAATTCCATCACCTCCACTAGTTTTGTTCATAGTAATGATTCCTAAGACCCACTCGACTTCACACTCCAGGAGGTCCAGCTCTAGGTGAGTGGGCACTGCCTCATGGTTATCTGGGTCATTAAGACCTTTTCTGTGTAGCTCTTCTGTGTATTCTTGCCATTTCTTCTTAATCTCTTCTGCTTCTCTTAGGTCCTTGCTATTTCTGTCCTTCATTGTGCCCTTTCTTGCATGAAATGTTCCCTTGATACCTTCAATTTTCTTGAAGAGATGTCTAGTCTTTCCCATTCTATTGTTTTCCTCTATTTCTTTGTATTGTTCACTTAAGAAGGGCTTCTTATCTCACCTTGTTATTTTCTGGAACTCTGCAATCAGTTAGGTATAGCCTTCCTTTTCTCCCTTGCCTTTTGCTTCTCTTCTTTCCTCAGCTATTTGTAAGGCCTCCTCAGATAACCATTTTGCCTTTGTGCATTTCTTCTTTCTCAGGGATAATTTTAGTCACCACCTCCTGTACAGTGATACAAATCTCCACCCTAGTTCTCCAGGCACTGTCTACCAGATCTAATCCCTTGAATCTATTTGTCACCTCCACTGTATAATCATAAGGGATTGGATTAAGGTCATACCTGACTGGTCTAGTGGTTTTCCCTATTTTCTTCAATTTAAGTCTGAATTTTGCAATAAGGAGCTCATGATCTAAGTCACAATCAGTGACCAGTCTTGTTTTTACTGATTGTATAGAACGTCTCCACCTTCGGCCGCAAAGAATATAATCAATCTGATTTCAGTCTTGACCATCTCGTGATGTACATGTGTAGAGTCATCTCTTGTGTTGTTGGAAAAGGGTGTTTGGTATGACCAGCATGTTCTCTTGAGAAACCTCTGTTAGATTTTGCCCTGGTTCATTTTGTACTCCAAGGCCAAACTTGCTGATATTCTAGGTATCTCTTGACTTTCTACATTCGCTCAGTATTAGAGAAATGCAAATCAAAACTACAATGAGGTATCACCACACACCAGTCAGAATGGCCATCATCAAAATAATTACAAACAGTAAATGCTGGAGAGGATGTGGAGAAAATGGAACCCTTCTGCACTGTTGGTGGAAATGTAAATTGATAAAACCACTATGGAGAACAGCATGGAAATTCCTTTAAAAAAAAACTAGGAATAAAACTACCAACTAACCCATCAATCCCATTACTGTGCATACTCTGAGAAAACCACAGTTCAAAAACACAGATGTACCCCAGTGTTCACTGCAGCACTATTTACAATAGCCAGGACATTGAAGCAACCTAGATATCCATTGGCAGATGGATCGGTAAAGAAGATGTGGACATATATTCAATGGAATATTACTCAGCCATTAAAAGGAATGAATTTGAGTCAGTTTTAGTGAGGAGGATGAACCTAGAGCTTGTTATACAGAGTGAAGTAAGTCAGAAAGAAAAAAACAAATACCATACATTAACACATATATATGGAATCTAGAAAAATAGTACTGATGAACCTATTTTCAGGGAAGTAATGGATACTCAGGCGTAGAGAATGTACTTGTGGACACCACAGGGAAAGGAGAAGGTACAACAAATTGAAACAGCATTGACATATATACAGTACCATGTAAAACAGATAACTAGTGGGAAGCTGCTATAACAAAGGGAGGCCAGCCTGGTGCTCTGTGGTCACCTAGAAGTGTGTGATGGGAGGGGGGAAGGAGGCTCAAGAGGGAAGGGAGATATATATAGATACAGATATAAAATTATGACTGATTTGCATTTTTGCAGGGCAGAAACCAACACAACATTGTAAAGCAGTTATCCTCCAATTTAAGAAGATAATTTTAAAAATAAAAAGAAAGTTTAGAATCAATTTGTCTACGTCTATAAAAAATATCCTGCTGAATTTTGACTTGTATTGAGTTAATCTATAGATCAATTGAGAAGTGATGTCTTTACTTAGTTGACACCATGAACACCATGTTTCTCAATTTACATGATTTCATCAGCATTTTTAGTTTCCACTACATAGATTTTGTAAATATTTTATTAGATTTATACCTAACCATTTCATATTGGGGACCTATTGTAAGTGGTATTTTGAAGTTTTAATTGCCTTGTACATTGTCAAGATATACAAATGTGATTGATTTTTATGTTTTTGTTTTCTGTTGTATTACTTTGTTAGACTAACAAGTTAGCTCTAGGAGCTTTACTTTTTCTTTTATAGATCCCTTGATATTTTCTACACATATGGTCATGTCATTTGCCCCCCAAAATCAATTTTATTTATTCTTTTCCAATCTGTATTCTCTTTCCTTCTTTTTGTTGTCTCATTGCACTGGATAAAACTTCTAGTAAACTGTTGAAAAGAACTGGTGAGAATAGAGATCCTTGTCTTGTTCCTAATCTAAAAGGGAAAGCATTCAGTCTTTCACCATTAAGCATGATGTTACATGTAGAGTTTTGGAGACAACCAGCTTCCCTGGTGGCTCAGATGGTAAAGAATCCACCTGCAATGTAGGAGACCTGGCTTCGATCCCTGGGTTGGGAAGATCCTCTGAGAAGGGAAGAGCTACCCACTCCAGTATTCTGGCCTAGAGAATTCCATGGAAAGAGAACCCTGGCAGGCTACAGTCCATGGGTTGCAAAGAGTCAGACATGACTGAGCAACTTTCACTTCACTTTATCAGGTTCAGAATGTTTCTATCCTCTTAATTTGTTGATTATTTTTATAATGGATGAATGTTGAATTCTGTCAACTGCTTTTTTCATATCAATTGATATGTGACTTTTCATCTTTAAATTGCTAATAATTACTGATTACACTGGATAATTTTCAAATACTGAACCAGCTTTTCTTTCCAAAGATGAACTTCATTTGTTTGAGTATTACTATTTCTGGACTGGATTTGTTAAAGATGTTTTTGAGTCTATGTTTATGAGAGATATTAATCTGTAATTTTCCTTTTTTTTTAATACTGTCTTTGTTTGGTTCTGGTTATATGGATAAAGGTAGCCTTGCAAAATGAGTTGGAAAATGTTCCATCTTTTTTCTGGTGAGATAGTGTAGAATTGGTGTTAATTCTTCTTTAAATGTTTGGTAGAATTCACCAGTGAAACCACCTGATAATGTAGATTTCTCTAGGGGTGGGGGGAGGTTTTCAACTATGAATTCAATTACTATATTAGTTATAGGACTACTCAGGTTATCTATTCTATCTGAAAGACATTTGGTAGTTCATAGTATTCAGGAAATTGGTCCATTTCATCTAAGTTGTCAAATTTATTGCATAGAGTTGTTCTTAGTATTGCCTTACTAGCCTTTTAATTAATATGAAATCTGTAGTAATTTCCCCTCTTTCATTCCTGATATTGATGATTTGAATCTTCCTTCAAGTTTCTGTAGGTGACATAGTTGAGTATGCCATTTTAATTTCTGTCTTTTCATTGTTGTGTTTAGACTACTAATATAATTACTGATATGACTATATTTAGGTTTGAAATTTTACTATTTATATTCTTTCTGGTTCCTCTGAATTTTTATTCCTGTTTCTCTTTTCCTGCCTTCTTCTAAATTATTTGAACATTTTTTTATACTCAATTTATTGTGACTTTGAAATCTCTTTGTATAATTTTTTTAGTAGGTGGTCTAGGGATTTAAAAAACACATATTTTTCACAGTTTATTTAGAATCAATATTTTACCACTTTAATTGCAAGGTGAATAAAGCTTTCCAGCATTTTGGGCCCTTTACCCCTCCACTTTATGCTAATATCCTCTTATATATTGCATCTACATACACTGAAAATCCCATCAGAAATTGTTGCTATTCACTTTCAATCAAAACTCAAAAGAAGAAAAATAGTTTATTACCCAGGTTTTCACCACTCTGTGTTCTTCCTTCATTTGTAAAGTTCCACTTTCCCTTCTGATATCATTTGACTTCTGTATGAAGAAATTTAGGCTCATCTTCTCCTGTGAGAACTCCAAAATTGCAGCTAACCGGTGAAATACCATCGATAGGAGAATGTTGAATCCCACCAAAAAAGATACCCCATGTGCAAGGGCAAAGGAGAAGCCCCAACAAAATGGTAGGAGGGGTGAAATTGTGTTTAGAATCACACCTCATACCCACTAGAGATGCTTGGAGGACTCAAACAAAACCTTGTGTGCACCAGGAGCTAGGCATCCCACAACAGACTGAAACGAACCTGCCTTTGAGTGTTTGAGTGTTTTCTGCAGAGGCATGGGTCAGCAGTGCCTGCCACGGGGACAGGGGCTCTGGCTGCAGCAGACCTGGGAGGTGCGGCGCATAAGCCCCACCATAGAGCTACTGAGCAGACAAACCACAAACTGGAGAACAATTATACCAAAGAAGTTCTCACACTGTTATAAAAAGTTTTAGGCCCAACAACAGATTTCCCACCCTGGGGGTCCAGCAAAGGGACTGAGAACCCCCCAGAGAATCTGACTTTGAAGGCCAGTAGGATTTGATTACAGAACTTCCACAGGACTGAGGAAACAGATGCTTGGAGGGCACAAACAAAACCTCATGCATACCAGGACCCAAGAGAAAGGAGCAGTGACCCCAGAGGAGACTGAGCCAGACTGTGAGTGTCCAGGAGTCTCTGACAGAGGCGTGGGTTGACAGTGGCCTTCTGAGGGGTCAGGGACACTGAATACAACAGTGCTGGCATAAGTCCTTTTAAGGGAGGTCGCCATGAACAAATAACCCTACCAAAGTTTGGCCTCAGACCAAACAACAGGGAGGGAATACAGCCCCACCCATCAACAGAAAATTGGATTAAAGATTTACTGAGCCTTGGGGGTCCAGCCCCGGCTGATCCAGGGTATTCGAAGCGGGGATGACGTCGGCAACCTATTTAATTATTTATTCATCAAAGATATAAAGAGTAATAGAATGAGGATAGCTCAGTAGGAAAATTCAGTGGAGAAAAGAGGCTGAGTAGCTTGGTTTACGCGGGGGACCAATAAAACTTCAAGACAAGAAGTTTGCACCACTTACGTAGGCCACAGGCGTCCTTCCGTTCTCCCGAAGGAGAGGAGACACTGAGGCCTCCCCGGTCGGATCTTAGAAGCCCAGGCATAATTAGTAAGCTTGGTGGGTTCCACGCTCCAGATGGAGACTCAGCCAGAGTGAGAGAGAGACATGGGAAGACCAGTCTTTCGAGGAACTGATCCCAATTCTTTATTTTCCATGGTCTACTTTTATACACTGAGATGTTATGCAAAAGTCACGCGGGGTCAGCAGTCCTGACTTTTATCAAAGTCAGGTGCTTCATACAAATGTATACAGAGGTCTTAGGGGTGTTACATCATCCTGCTAACAATTTATGACCCTCTCCTTGTGACAGCGGTCAGTCAACCAGGACACTTATTTCTCCAGGGGTGATTATTCTTAAAACAGACACCACCCAAATAAAGTTACATTCCTATAGGGTGAGGGTGTAGTGGGTTTTAGTTAAGGAAAGAATTTACTTAGCCTAAGGTCTAACGTGATTTATATCAAAGGTTAATACTTATTTCTTTTATATATTCATTAATGTGTGTAAGGGCAGGGGATATGGAGACTTAGCAACAAACATTGGCTCAACAAACGAAAAAACCCTTCACCAATACAATTTCTAATCAGCCCATTATACTTATACTAATAGCTTTCTAAGTTTTCTAAGGAACCTGTTTTTAGAAGGTTTAAAGCATCTCGTGCCTCTCACGGTTGGGAGGCTGTGAGCAATCACATGTGGCCGGACAAGCCTGTCAGGCAGGCTAGAGAACATTCAGAGGAGTTTGTAGGTTAAAACACTCTTGTCACGCCCAGGAGTTTTTATTAACTGGAGCTCTAGGTTAACTCCTTCTCCGAAAGAGGTGGTGGGGGACAGCCCCCCGTAAAGTCAGAGGTGTAGGTGAGAGCACAAAGTAGTAAAGTAGGCAGGCTCTGGTTATGGGGGTAGATGCTCGAGGATTTCCAGGGGGACTCCTGAGGCTCGATCCCACCTTTGCGTATGTCGAGCCTCCTTCCTCATGACCTTTGCCACGGGTGGAGTACCTCACTCTGGCCCCCAACAGAGCCTGGCCCCACCCATCAGAGCAAGACCCGCATTCCCCCACAGCCAGTCCTTCCCATCAGGAGGTTTCTACAAGCCTCTTATTCATCAGAGACCAGACAGAATGGAAACCACATATCACAGAAATATAATGAAACTGATCACTTGGATCATCAGTTCAGTTCAGTTCACTCGCTCAGTCGTGTCCGACTCTTTGCAACCCCATGAATCGCAGCACGCCAGGCCTCCCTGTCCATCACCAACTCCCGGAGTTCACTCAGACTCATGTCCATCGAGTTGGTGACACCATCCAGCCATCTCATCCTCCGTCGTCCCCTTCTCCTCCTGCTCCCAATCCCTCCCAGCATCAGAGTCTTTTCCAATGAGTCAGCTCTTTGCATGAGGTGGCCAAAGTACTGGAGTTTCAGCTTTAGCATCATTCCTTCCAAAGAAATCCCAGGGCTGATCTCCTTCAGAATGGACTGGTTGGATCTCCTTGCAGTCCAAGGGACTCTCAAGAGTCTTCTCCAACACCACAGTTCAAAAGCATCAATTCGTCAGCACCCAGCCTTCTTCACAGTCCAACTCTCATGTATGTGGTCTCCACACATGACCACAGGAAAAACCATAGCCTTGACTAGACGAACCTTTGTTGGCAAAGTAATGTCTCTGCTTTTGAACATGCTATCTAGGTTGGTCATAACTTTCCTTCCAAGGAGTAAGCATCTTTTAATTTCATGGCTGCAGTCACCATCTGCAGTCATTTGGGAGCCCCAAAAAATGAAGTCTGACACTGTTTCCACTGTTTCCCCATCTATTTCCCATAAAGTGATGGGACCAGATGCCATGATCTTCCTTTTCTGAATGTTGAGCTTTAAGCCAACTTTTTCACTCTCCACTTTCACTTTCATCAAGAGGCTTTTTAGTTCCTCTTCACTTTCTGCCATAAGGGTGGTGTCATCTGCATATCTGAGGTTATTGATATTTCTCCCAGCAATCTTGATTCCAGCTTGTGTGTCTTCCAGTCTAGCGTATCTCATGATGTACTCTGCATATAAGTTAAATAAGCAGGGTGACAATATACAGCCTTGACGTACTCCTTTTCCTATTTGGAACCAGTCTGTTGGTCCATGTCCAGTTCTAACTGTTGCTTCCTGACCTGCATACAAATTTATCAAGAGGTAAATCAGGTGGTCTGGTATTCCCATCTCTTTCAGAATTTTCCTCAGTTTATTGTGATCCACACAGTCAAAGACTTTAGCATAGTCAATAAAGCAGAAATAGATGTTTTTCTGGAACTCTCTTGCTTTTACCATGATCCAGCAGATGTTGGCAATTTGATCTCTGGTTCCTCTGTCTTTTCTAAAACCAGCTTGAACATTGGGAAGTTCATGGTTCACATATTGCTGACCCCTGGCTTGGAGAATTTTGAGCATTACTTTACTAGTGTGTGAGATGAGGGCAATTGTGCGGTAGTGTGAGCATTCTTTGGCATTGCCTTTCTTTGGGATTGGAATGAAAACTGACCTTTTCCAGTCCTGTGGCCACTGCTGAGTTTTCCAAATTTGCTGGCATATTGAGTGCAGCACTTTCACAGCATCATCTTTCAGGATTTGAAATAGCTCAACTGGAATTCCATCACCTCCACTAGCTTTGTTCGTAGTGATGCTTTCTAAGGCTCACTGGACTTCACATTCCAGGATGTCTGGCTCTAGGTCAGTGATCACACCATCGTGATTATCTAAGTCGTGAAGATATTTTTTGTACAGTTCTTCTGTGTATTCTTGCTGCCTCTTAATATCTTGTGCTTCTGTTAGGTCCATACCATTTCTGTCCTTTATCGAGCCCATCTTTGCATGAAATGTTCCTTTGATATCTCTGATTTTCTTGAAGAGATCTCTAGTCTTTCCCATTCTGTTGTTTTCCTCTATTTTTTTGCATTGATCACTGAGGAAGGCTTTCTTATCTCTCCTTGCTGTTCTTTGGAACTCTGCATTCAGATGCTTATATCTTTCCTTGTCTCTTTGCTTTTCACTTCTCTTCTTTTCACAGCTATTTGTAAGGCCTCCCCAGACAGCCATTTTGCTTTTCTGCATTTCTTTTCCATGGGGATGGTCTTGATCCCTGTCTCCTGTACAATGTCACGAACCTCAGTCCATAGTTCATCAGGCACTCTATCAGATCTAGGCCCTTAAATCTATTTCTCACTTCCACTGTATAATCATAAGGGATTTGATTTAGGTCATACCTGAATGGTCTAGTGATTTTCCCTACTTTCTTCAATTTAAGTCTGAATTTGGTAATAAGGAGTTCATGGTCTGAGCCACAGTCAGCTCCCGGTCTTATTTTTGTTGACTGTATAGAGCTTCTCCATCTTTGGCTGCAAAGAACATAATCAATCTGATTTTGGTGTTGACCATCTGGTGATGTCCATGTATAGAGTCTTCTCTTGCGTTGTTGGAAGAGGGTGTTTTTTATGACCAGTGCATTTTCTTGGCAAAACTCTATTAGTCTTTGCCCTGCTTCATTCCGTATTCCAAGGCCAAATTTGCCTGTTACTCCAGGTGTTTCTTGACTTCCTACTTTTGCATTCCAGTCCCCTATAACGAAAAGGACATGTTGTTTGGGTGTTAATTCTAAAAGGTCTTGTAGGTCTTCATAGAACTGTTCAACTTCAGCTTCTTCAGCATTACTGGTTGGGGCATAGACTTGGATTACTGTGATATTGAATGGTTTGCCTTGGAAATGAACAGAGATCATTCTGTCGTTTTTGAGATTGCATCCAAGTACTGCGTTTCGGACTCTTTTGTTGACCATCATGGCTACTCCATTTCTTCTGAGGGATTCCTGCCCGCAGTAGTAGATATAATGGTCATCTGAGTTAAATTCACCCATTCCAGTCCATTTTAGTTCGCTGATTCCTAGAATGTTGACATTCACTCTTGCCATCTCTTGTTTGACCACTTCCAATTTGCCTTGATTCATGGACCTGACATTCCAGGTTCCTATGCAATATTGCTCTTTACAGCATCGGACCTTGCTTCTATCATGTCACATCCACAGCTGGGTATTCTTTTTGCTTTGGCTCCATCCCTTCATTCCTTCTGGAGTTATTTCTCCACTGATCTCTAGTGCATATTGGGCACCTACTGACCTGGGGAGTTCCTCTTTCAGTATCCTTTCATTTTGCCTTTTCATACTGTTCATGGGGTTCTCAAGGCAAGAATACTGAAGTGGTTTGCCATTCCCTTCTCCAGTGGACCACATTCTGTCAGATCTCTCCACCATGACCCGCCCATCTTGGGTTGCCCCACGGGCATGGCTTAGTTTCATTGAGTTAGACAAGGCTGTGGTCCTAGTGTGATTAGATTGACTAGTTTTCTGTGAGTATGGTTTCAGTGTGTCTGCCCTCTGATGCCCTCTTGCAACACCTACCATCTTATTTGGGTTTCTCTTACCTTGGACGTGGGTTATTTCTTCACGGCTGCTCCAGCAAAGTGCAGCCGCTGCTCCTTACCTTGGACGAGGGGTATCTCCTCACCGCCGCCCTTCCTGACCTTCAACGTGGGATAGCGCCTCTAGGCCCTCCTGCTCCCCCACAACCAACACTCCTTGGACGTGGGGTAGGTCCTCCCTGCAGCCACCCCTGGCCTCGGGCGTGGGGTAGCTCCTCCCAGCCGCCGCCCCTGACCTTGGACTTGGGTAGCTCCTCTCAGCCGTTCCTGCGCCGTTGCAGCCTGGCACTCTCGGCCACTGCCCCTGACCTCGGACGTGGGGTAACTCCTCTTGGCTGCCACCCTTCGGGCATGGGGGTCCTCCCGGCTTCTTCCCCTGACCTCGGACGTGGGCTTAGTGTGCCGGTCACAGCTGCATTCGCGCTTAGTGCCACTTGGATCATAGCCTTGTCTAACTCAATGAAACTATGACCATGCCATGCAGGGCCACCCAAGATGGACGGGTCACGGTGGAGAGTTCTAAAACAACGTGGTCCACTGGAGAAGGGAATAGCAAGCCACTTTAGTATTCTTGCCTTGAGAACCCCATGAATAGTATGAAAAGGCAAAAAGATATGACACCGAAAGATGAATTCCCCAGGTCAGTAGGTGCTCGATATGTTGCTGGTGGAATAGTGAAGAAATAACTCTGGAAAGAATGAAAAGATGGACCCAAAGCTTGTGGATGTGACTGGTGATTAAGCTCAATGCTGTAAGGAACAATATTACATAGGAATATGGAATGTTAGGTCCATGAATCAAGGTAAATTGGAAGTGGTCAATCAGGAGATGGCAAGAGTGAACATCAACATTTTAGAAATCACTGAAATAAAATGACTGGAATGGGAGAATTTAATTCAGATGACCACTATATATACTACTGTGGGTAAGAATCCCTTAGAAGAAATGGAGTAGCCCTCATAGTCAATAAGAGAGTCCGAAATGGAGTACTTGGGTGCAATCTCAAAAATGACAGAATGATCTCTGTTCATTTCCAAGGCAAATCATCAATATCACAGTAATCCAAATTTATGCCCCAATCACTAATGCCAAAGAAGCTGAACAGTTTTTTTTTTAATTTAATTTTTTAACTTTACAATATTGTATTGGTTTTGCCATATATCAAAATGAATCCGCCACAGGTATACATGTGCTCCCCATCCTGAACCCTCCTCCCTCCTCCCTCCCCATACCATCCCTCTGGGTCATCCCAGTGCACCAGCCCCAAGCATCCAGTATCGTGCATCGAACCTGGACTGGCAACTCGTTTCATATATGATATTATACATGTTTCAATGCCATTCTCCCAAATCATCCCACCCTCTCCCTCTCCCACAGAGTCCAAAAGACTGTTCTATACATCAGTGTCTCTTTTGCTGTCTCGTATACAGGGTTATTGTTACCATCTTTCTAAATTCCATATATATGCGTTAATATACTGTATTGGTGTTTTTCTTTCTGGCGTACTTCACTCTGTATAATAGGCTCCAGTTTCATCCACCTCATTAGAACTGATTCAAATGTATTCTTTTTAATGGCTGAGTAATACTCCATTGTGTATATGTACCACTGCTTTCTTATCCATTCATCTGCTGATGGACATCTAGGTTGCTTCCATGTCCTGGCTATTATAAACAGTCCTGTGATGAACATTGGGGTACACGTGTCTCTTTCAATTCTGGTTTCCTCAGTGTGTATGCCCAGCAGTGGGATTGCTGGATCATAAGGCAGTTCTATTTCCAGTTTTTAAAGGAATGTCCACACTGTTCTCCATAGTGGCTGTACTAGTTTGCATTCCCACCAACAGTGTAAGAGGGTTCCCTTTTCTCCACACCCTCTCCAGCATTTATTGCTTGTAGACTTTTGGATCACAGCCATTCTGACTGGCATGAAATGGTACCTCATAGTGGTTTTGATTTGCATTTCTCTGATAATGAGTGATGTTGAGCATCTTTTCATGTGTTTGTTCTATGATGACCTACAAGACCTTCTGGAACTAACACCAAGAAAAGATGTCCTTTTCACCACAGGGGACAGGAAAAAGAAGGAAGTCAAAAGATACCTAAAGTAACAGGCAAGTTTGGCCTTGGAGTGCAGAATGAAGCAGGGCAAAGGCTAACAGAGTTTTGTCAAGAGAATGCACTGGTCATAGAAAACACCCTCTTCCAAGAAGAAAAGAGATGACTCTACACGTGGACATCACCAGATGGTCAACACTGAAATCAGACTGATTATATTCTTTGCAGCTGAAGATGGAGAAGCTCTATACATTAAGCAAAACAAGACCAGGAGCTGACTGTGGTTCAGATCATGAACTCCTTATTGCAAAATTCAGACTTAAATTGAAGAAAGTAGGGAAAACCACTAGACTATTCAGGTATGACCTAAATCATATCCCTTAAGATTATACAATGGAAGTGACGATTAGATTTAAGTGATTAAATCTGATAGAGTGCCTGAAGAACTATGGACAGAGGTTTGAAACATTGTACAGGAGGCAGTGATCAAAACCATCCTCAAGAAGAAGAAATGCCAAGAGGCAAAATGGTTGTCTGAATAGGTCTTACAAATAGCTGAGAAAAGAAGAGAAGCTAAAGGCAAATGAAAAAAGGAAAGATATACCCATCTGAATGCAGAGTTCCAAAGAATAGAAAGAAGAGATAAGAAAGCCTTCCTCAGTGATCAATGCAAAGAAATAGAGGAAGACAATAGAATGGGAAAGACTGGACATCTCTTCAAGAAAATTAGAGATACCAAGGGAACACTTCATGCAAAGATGGGTTCAATAAAGGACAGAAATGGTATGGACCTAACAGAAGCAGAAGATATTAAGAAGAGGTGGGAAGAATACACAGAAGAACTATACAAAAAAGATCTTCATGACCCAGATAATCACGATGGTGTGATCACTCACCTAGAGCCAGACATCCTGGAGTTCGAAGTCAAGTGGGCCTTAGGAAGCATTGCTACGAACAAAGCTAGTGGAGGTGATGGAATTCCAGATGAGCTATTTCAAATCCTAAAAGTTGATGCTGTTAAAGTCCTGCATCAATATGTCAACAAATTTGGAAAACTCAGCAGTGGCCACAGGACTGGAAAAGGTCAGTTTTCATTCCAATCCCAAAGAAAGGCAATGACAAAGAATGCTCAAAATTACCACACAATTGCACTCATCTCACATGCTAGGAAAGTAATACTCAAAATTTTCCAAGCCAGGCTTCAGCAGTACGTGAACCAAGAATTTCCAGGTGTTCAAGCTGGATTTAGAAAGGCAGAGGAACCAGAGATCAAATTGCCAACATCAGCTGGATCATCAAAAAAGCAAGAGAGTTCCAGAAAAACATCTACTTCTGCTTTATTGACTATGCTGAAGCCTTTGACTGTGTGGATCACAACAATCTGTAGAAAATTCTTCAGGAGATTGGAAAACAAGACCACCTTACCTGCCTCCTGAGAAATGTGTATGCAGGTCAGGAAGCAACAGTTAGAATCTAACATGGAACAATGGACTGGTTCCAAATTGGGAAAGGAGTGCGTCAAGGCTGTATATTGTCACCTTGCTTATTTAACTTATATGCAGAGTACATCAAGTGAAATGCCAGACTGGATGAAGCACAAGCTGGAATCAAGATTGCCCAGAGAAATATCCATAACCTCAGATATGCAGATGCCACCACCCTTATGGAAGAAAGCCAAGAGGAACTAAAGAGCCTCTTGATGATACAGAAAGAGGACAGAAGAGATTTTCTGGCTTAAAACTCAAAATTGAAAAAAAAAAAAAAAAAAAACAAAGATCATGGCATCTAGTCCCATCACTTCAGGGCAAATAGATGGAGAAACAGTGGAAACAGTGACAGAATTTATTTTCTTATGCTCCAAAATCACTGCAGATGGTGACTGCAGCATTGAATTTAAAAGATGCTTGCTCCTTGGAAGAAAATCTATGACCAACCTAGACAGCATATTAAAAAGCAGAGACATTACTTTACTGACAAAGGTCCACCTAGTCAAAGCTATGGTTTTTCCAGTAGTCATGTATGGATGTGAGAGATGGGCCAAACCATAAAAAAAAAAAAAAAAAAAAGCTGAGCACCAAAGAATTGATGCTTTTGAACTGTGGCATTGGAGAAGACTCTTGAGAGTCCCCTGGACTTCAAGCACATCAAACCAGTCAATCCTAAAGGAAATCAGTCCTGAATATTCATTGGAAGGACTGATGCTGAAGCTCCAATACTTTGGCCACCTGATGCGAAGAACTGACTCATTGGAAAAGATCCTGATGCTGGGAAATATTGAAGGCAGGAGGATACTGGGACAACAGAGGATGAGATGGTCAGATGGCATCACCACCATCAACCAACCACCATCCACTCAATGGACTTGAGTTTGAGCAAACTCCAGGAGTTGGTGATGGACAGGGAAGCCTTGCATGCTGTAGTCCATGGAGACGCAAACATTTGGACATGGCTGAGCAACTGAACTGAACTGATAGAAAATTTCCTTTAGCAATTCTTTTTCACAAGGTCTGCTTGCTATGAATTTTCTTAGTTTTCCTCCATCTAAAATTGTGTTCTAAATTTTACCTTCATTCCTGAGGGATATTTTCTTGCTGTATATCCAAAATGATAAATCTTTAAACACTTGAAAAACTGTTGCTTCTTTGTGATCTAGAGTTTATGATCAATTCCAGAAAAATAAATGACCCAATCAAAAAATGGGGCAAAGAACTAAACAGACAGTTCTCCAATGAAGACATACAGATGGCTAACAGACACATGAAAAGATGCTCAACATCACTCATTACCAGAGAAATGAAATCAAAACCACAATGAGGTACCATCTCACGCTGGTCAGAACGGCTGCTATCCAAAAATCTACAAACAATAAATGCTGGAGAGGGTGTGGAGAAAAGGGAACCCTCTTACACTGTTGGTGGGAATGCAAACTAGTACAGCCACTATGGAGAACAGTGTGGACATTCCTTAAAAAACTGGAAATAGAACTGCCATACGATCCAGCAATCCCACTGTTGGGCATACACACTGAGGAAACCAGAATTGAAAGAGACACGTGTACCCCAATATTCATCGCAGCACTGTTTATAATAGCCAGGACATGGAAGCAACCTAGATGCCCATCAGCAGATGAATGGATAAGAAAGCTGTGGTACATATACACAATGGAGTATTACTCAGCCATTAAAAAGAATACAATTGAATCAGTTCTAATGAGGTGGATGAAACTGGAGCCTATTATACAGAGTGAAGTACGCCAGAAAGAAAAACACCAATACAATATACTAATGCATATGTATGGAATTTAGAAAGATGGTAATGATAACTCTGTATGCGAGACAGCAAAAGAGACACAGATGTATAGAACAGTCTTTTGGACTCTGTGGGAGAGAGCGAGGGTGGGATGATTTGGGAGAATGGCATTGAAACATGTACAATATCATATATGAAACGAGTCGCCAGTCCAGGTTCGATGCATGATACTGGATGCTTGGGGCTGGTGCACTGGGATGACCCAGAGGGATGGGATGGGGAGGGAGGTGGGAGGGGGGGTTCAGGATGGGGAACACACGTACACCCGTAGTGGATTCATGTTGATGTATGGCAAAATCAATACAATACTGTAAAGTAATTAGCCTCCAACTAAAATAAATAAATTTAAAAAAAAAAGAAAGAAAGATGGTACTGATGATTCTACATGCAAGGCAGCAAAGGAGACACAGACATGAAGAACAGACTTTTGGACTCAGTGGGAGAAGGCAAGGTTGGGATGATTTGAGAGAATAGCATTGAAACGTGTATATTACCATATATAAAATAGATGACCAGTGCCAGTTCGATGCATGAAGCAAGGCACTCAAATCAGGTGCTCTGGGACAACCCAGAGGAATAGGGTGAGGAAGGAGGTGGTAGGGGGTTTCAGCATTGGGGAAGACACATCACAATATTATAAAGTAATTATCCTCTAATTAAATAAATTAATTTAAAAAATTAAGTCTACTGACTCCTCTGACATCATACTTCTGCTATTAAGCCCATCTGGTGAATTTTTTTTAATGTCAGTTATTGTATTTTTCAGGCTTCCCTAGTGGCTGAGCGGTAAAAAAAAAATCTGCCTGCCATTTCAGGAGACACAGGTTTGATCCCTGAATCAGGAAGATCCCCTGGAGAAGGAAATGGCAACCCACTCCAGTATTCTTGCCTGGGAAACCCCATGGACAGAGGAGCCTGGGGGGCTACAGCCCATGGTGTTGCAAGAGAGTCAGACACAACTTAGCAACTAAACAACTGCATTTTTCAATTCTGATGTTGTCATCTAGTTTCTACTTCTTTATATCTTCTATTTATCTGATTAGGCTTTGTATTTTAACATTTGTTCCAAGAGTGTTTGTGCTATCCATTTCAATTAATAGTTAATTGACAAAGTCTTTTTCAGATAAGTGCAACATCTGCATCCTTTGGTTGTGGCTGTTTTTTTATTATTTTATTTTTTTAAATTTTAAATGTATTTATTTGCCATGCAACTTGAAATCATTGTGATTTTTTCTATGGCTGATAATTCTGGAGTATATCCTGGACATTTTAGATATGACATTACAAAACTCTAAGTATGGAAAGCATTTATATTTTTGCTTTAGCACTTAATCTGATTAGGTTCAGGCCATATGTTCCCACCAGCCTGCTGTGGGCTGATGGTTCAATGTCAGTTCAGTTTTCAAATGTTAACTCAGATTTGTCTGGTATGTGTCACTAAGTGGTCAGTCTGGAATCTAGATAAAAGTCAGTTATCTCAGTTCTTTGGTATGCTCATTGGGATCTAATCAACATAGGCACAGGTTAGTGGTGGGTATCCAGGAGCTCATTAACAAAAAACATTATGGGGTCATTTTCCTGAACTCCTACTTCTCCAGTCTCACCAGTGGTACCCTGGGATTTCCCTTTCAGGCCTCCAGTTGGAAAGTGTTCACTTCTGCAATTGTGCCACATCTGGAAACAAGCAGTGGGAAAACAGAGAGATAAAAAAAGCAACAGTAAGTGGTTCTGCTCTCATGGCCACAGCTTCATCAAACAGAGACTAAGGGCTCCCCTCCAAGAGTATTGGTTCCTGACGGCTTCACTGCTGCCACTGTTGCTGCCACCGCATGATTGCCTGAGGGCTGGGATGCGAGAGAAGAGAAATAAAGGGGGAAATGGAGGGCTTTCCCCCTTCTCTCACTTCTCAAACAAGAACGAGAGGGCTTCTCCTGGAACTCTCTGACGGTACTACAGTCATCACTTTCACGTTTCCAAACGGATTAAGTTCAGGTTGGGGAATGGGGTAGGAGGAGTGGGAAACTCACCACTGGTTTGTTGGATTCTCAAATTCTGATGTTTTTCTTTAATCTTCCTGCAGCTATTTACTCTTCAGTATTCTCAAACAGCTGTGTCGTGAATTCTGTCCAGGTTTTATGACTGTGTTCAGTGATGGACAAAGAGTAGCAAGTACTTAACCATCTTACCCAGAACTATAATCTAGAATTGAATTTTAAATAAATCACTCTGGTGGTGATATGGAAGGTGAATTTGAAGGGAACAACACTAAAGATAGGGAGATCAGTTAGATAAGTACTATAGTAATCTAGGTAATAGATGAGATCTCAAATCTGGGCAGTTGGTAATAGAGACGATGATGAGAATGCCAATTCAAGAAATATTTGGGAGGTAAAATTGATTAAGACTCAAAGAGATGAGCCTCTTACAAGGCCATAATTGAAACATGTAAGAAATTCAAAGTGGTCAAGACTTTTTAATGGCTCCATTAAAAAATACTTAGGAATAAATATAACAATAGAAATATAAAAATTTTTCTCTGACAACTGTAAAACACTGTTGAAAAGACTACTTCAATAAACGGAAAGACATATCATGTTGCAGTATAAGTCCTGACATTTGGATTTTCTCTTTTTTGTAATGCAAATGTCTGACTTAAGCCTCGATTGCCCAGACATCCCCTTCAAAGAGGCACCCACTTCAAAGACGGCAACCTCAAAAAACACATTGCTAGCCATCCCCTCCCCAGTTCCTACTCCTTTGTTACAGCAATCTTGTTTGATAACTGACCATTTGGACTGCTTATTTTTTCTCTTCTCTGGCTTCAAATTCCACTCCTGCATTTTAAAATTCACCAATAATGAGAGAGCCCCAGAAACCTGAGGTTCCCACCTTCAATAAAAGCTTGCTCGCTCATTCTGTCTCTGTCTCTGTGTCACTCTATCTCCCTCTCTCTCCTCTCCCTTTTTGTCTCTGTATCTCTCTCTCTCTCTCTCCCCAAACCCTTGATCTTTCTGTGTGGCCCCAGGTGTGCTGTGTATTTTCCAGGTGTGTGGTGGTGGTTTAGTCGCTAAGTAGTATCCAACTCTTGTGACCCAATGGACTGTAGCCCACCACCACTCCTCTGTCCATGGGATTTCCCAGGCAAGCATACAGGAGTGGGTTGTCATTTCCTTCTCCAGGGGATCTTCCCAACCCAATTACCATGACAACCACCAGAAAAACCCATACAAGGACTAAAAAGAAGTATTGCCTCAGTTCTGGTCCAAACCACACCCCTGCTCTAAGGTAAGTCAAGAATATCCCTCCCTCTCTTTCCAATTACCCACCTTTTACATTGAACTTCTATATATGATGTCTCTGCCCAAAGCAGGTTGAGAAGTTGATTTGTAAGCTAAATTCCTGCTTCTCCATTATTCAGCCATCAGATAAAGCTTGTGCTGTTCTAGTCTTGGGGCTTCCCCAGTGGCTCAGACAGTAAAGAATCTGCCTGCAATGTGGGAGACCAGTTTCAATCCCTGGGTCAGAAGATCTCCTGGAGAAGGTAATGGCTACCTACTCAAGTATTCTTGCCTGGAGAACCCCATGGACAGAGGAGCCTGGCGGGCTATAGTCCATAGGGTTGCAAGGAGTCAGACATGACCTAGCAACTAAACAGCAGCAGCAGCAGTTCTAGTCTCAGAATTGGTTTCATTATTAGCTATACAAATCTGATCAGAAAAAGAACCTCCCTGGCCAAGACAAGAGATCTGAGCCCAGACTAAGACCCAAGCATGGGTCCAGGCAACCAATTCGGTCACGTGTCCACATGCAGGAAAATGAAATTGGATTCCTATATCACACCATATACAAAAATTAATTCAAAATTGATTTAAGACCTAAATATAAGAACTAAAACTATAAAACTCCCAAGAAGAAATAATGCAGGTAAATCTTCATGATCTTGACAGGCCATGGTTTCTTGGATAAATTTAGACTTCAACAAAATTAAAAACTTTTATGCTTCAATTAACACAATCAAGAATGTGAAAAGACAATTCATAGAATTAGAGAAAATATTTGAAATCATAAATATAATCCCAGATTATGTAAAGAATTCTTACCATTCAATAATATAGAAGTAAATAAGCCAAATAAGAATGGGCAAAGAATTTGGACTGATATCTCTCCAAAGAGGATACACAAATGGCAAATAAGCACAAGATAAAAACGTCCAACATCTTTAGCCATTAGGGAAATGTGAATCAAAATCACAAGAAGATACCACTTTCATGCCCACTAGAATGGCTATGATAAAGACAGATAATAAAAAGTGTTGCAGAGGATGTAATGAAATTGGAACCCTCATACATTGCTGATGGTAATGTAAAGCAGTACATGGTCCAGCAATTTCCCTCTTCAGTAAATATCCATGAATAATGAAAACATGTGCACACAAAAACTTGTACATGAATATTCAAAGCAGAATCATGCATAATAGCCAAAAAGTGAAAACAACCCTCATTCCCATCAATTGATGATTAGATAAACAAAATATGCTATATCTATACAATGGAATGGGCTTCCCTGGTGGCTCAGTTGGTGAAGAATCCACCTGCAATGCAGGAGACCTGGGTTCAATCCCCAGGTTGGGAAGATCCTCTGGAGGAGGGCATGGGAACCCACTCCAGTATTCTTGCCTGGAGAATCCCCATGGACAGAGGAGGCCTGGTGGGCTGCAGTCCACGGGGTCACAAGGAGTCAGACACGACTGAGCTACTAAGCGCAGCACATACAATGAAATATTTTTCATCAATAAAAGGAAATGAAATACACATGCTACAACATGGATGAATCTTATGTTAAATGAAAGAAGTTAAACATAAAAGGCTACACACTGTAAGACTTAATTCATATGAAATGTCCAGAACAGATAAACCTACACAGACAGAAAGTAAATCAATGGCTGCCTAGGATTAGGGGGTAAGGATGGGGTGGGATGGGGACTGACTGCTAATGGGTATGGGGTTTCTTTTGGGATGATGAAAATGTTCCAAAATTTGACTGTGATGATAGATATACAACTCTGTGAATACACGAAAACCTATAGACTTGTACACTATAAGTGGGTGAATTTTATGTCAATAAAACTGTTGAAAATGCATAAGGTTCAAAGAAAATCAGTTATATTGAACCAGAGGAATCAAAAGATAGACACAAAATCTTGATAGAGAAATAGATGTGCTTCTTTAGTAAGGCATTAAATAACAAGATCCAGGTCTAAGAGCTAACTGACTTTTGAAGTAGTGATGAGTGTAAAATAAATTTTAAGACATGTGCAACAACTACAACAAAAATGACTAACAGTTTCATTAGCATCACTAAAGGACAACAGACGTGGGAAAAAGGAGGGAAAGTAAAACAGACAATTGTTTCCCCTGATGAAGCTGCAGGATTAAAAACCGGGTACAGACAAGAAATCTCCTTTTAGTGAGGCTGGAGATTTGCAAGACGGCTTCCAGCCCAGTGCTTTTAACATGTTTATACAAAATTGGCTGTACCAGCTAAATCACTGCCAAGCAGCTTGGACCTCTCTGGCTGTACCCTTCAGTCACTCTGCAAGGCAGTGGGAGGGGACAGGCATAAACCTTATGATACTTGGTCACCAAAAACAAAGCAAGCTGGGAGACAGAATGGAAAATTAACACAATGGGTAAGAAAGCATCTAAGGCATGGCACGCTCTCCCTCCTGTGTCCAACTCATCAGAGAAGGAGATATGACCAGACTAGCCTGGGGACTTGGGTGAGAATTGGAGAGTCTTCAATGACTTCCCCCTTCTACCAGATACCTACCTCCAGGACTAAATTTCAAAACATTTGACAAGTGATAATCGGCCACAGAGCAATCACAACAGTTGCCAGTCACAATACTAGAACAGAGCCTTGGCGGTCTCTTGCTATGACAGACATTACCTGATTCAGTTGCTAGATTGTGGGGAGGTCCTAGAAGTCCTAGAGGCAAGACTGGGGCAGTGGCTCTTCATCAACTGGCACAGAGGATGTCTAAGTCCTCTGTTAATAACTCAAAAAAAAAATAACAACTCAAGTGGCAGATTCTTTACCATCTGAGCCAGCAGGGAAGTGCTGTATCAGTATACCTCACCACAAACATAGGATAGAGAGAGTAGAACCTCCTGAAAGTTTTATGAAGGATTGAGCAAGTGGTTGATGCTTCCATTCATGGGACATCTTGCAGATTTCACCAGTGGAAATTTTTCCTCTTGACTGAAGGACCAAAAGAGATTTCAGTGTACCACGCCAAGTTGTTTTCAAATTTAGACTCTAGAAAGTCACCTAACTGCAAAAGTAGGGGTACATTTCAGTGAAAATCCTGATCCCTACCTTTTCATCATGTAGGAAGAAGCAAAGAAAGCAGGCAACCAGAAAAGGGGACTGATGGATATTGGGCCACACATCCAGCTGCCCCATATCTGAACACTGAGGCCTGTCTGTCTGTAATGGGTCTCTCTCTCTGGAATGCCTCTCCCAGCACCAGGGTGCTCCTTCTACAGACTCATCCATCAGTGTACACCTAGCTCAATTCCTCTTCCTTTGAAGAGAAGGCCTTCAAATAAAGAGGGAAACTGGATAAGCCAGACCCTGAGGCACAGCCTTTACTAGGCAGAGGAAAATACATCTGTGGGCTACATATGGGGATCCTGAGCAATAAAGGGGAAGTGAGTCATTTTAACAACAACCATCATTTTTATTAAATTTATAATCAAATATTACAACAACTTTTCTTTTGTAAACAAAAAGATTTAAACATTTACAACATTATCAGTTTGGGAAAAGACAAACAGTATAAAAATGAGGAAAAGCGATGAAAAGACAAATCCAAAGACAGAATAAATACAGCCTATTTATGCGCCTGCCCAGCGCTGGTGGCTGCTGCTGGAGTACCAGACCCTCGGCCTCAGAATTAGCAACACCTCAAAATTCTGTCCAGTGCCAACATGTCCAAGGGTGGGATTTTGGTGACTTCAAAGAAGACCCTGCAAAAGGAAGAGGGGTCTGCTCAGTGTGAAACAGGCCAAAGCAAGGAGGCTCCATGGAATAAGTGAGACATTGGCCCTTGGTTCCCTATCTTGCTTTAACTCTGGAACGGAAAGTAAGGTAAAAAAGTATCTGAATCCTTCTTTCCCCTTAAGTGAGGTTAGTCTGGGCCTCCCCATGACGAAGCATAAACCCAACTTCAACTGGAGACTGATACTTACTTGTTCGAATACTTGGAATGTATAGCCTTGAGCCTATTGCAAGAATGAAAAGTCAGTAGGATGTTCAGCTGTCTGACCAAGGCGTGAAGATCAGAGATCCTGTAGCCACTGTAATACTCCAGGATAGGAGCCTGGAAGAAGCAACATGAACAGTAACATTTATGACAGGAAGCAGACCCTTCCTGTCTCCAACACCCAAGTCCAAACCTCCTATCCATAGTACAGGCAGAGAAGATAGTCAAACAATTCAGACTCATACAGCACAGATACTGGCCAATAATTATAGGGTACTACCTAGAAAAATATGTTTTATCTGCAAGCTAGTGGAATGGCTATATCCATATGTACCAGCTGGATACAAGGCCCAGTCATAGGTATTTAAACTGAAATCCACTAAGAATTCAAGGACAGGACAGAGTTTATAACTTAGGCACTCTCAGGTTAAGAGCCAATGGCTAGGCAAACCTCAGAACAAACTTGAGGTCCCAACAAAACAGCCATCAGGAACTTAAGGTTGTTCTTCCTCTCTGGCTCGAACAGCTATCATTTCACGCATTTATTTTCTCATTCAACTTTAAGGATGCCTAGCATGTGGCAAAAGGAGTATAGCAGAGTGTTTAAGACCAAAGATTCTGCAGGCAAGCTGCTAGGGTTCAGATTCCAGCTCCACTTACAACATGACCTTGAACCAGCTACTTAACTTCTCGGTACCACTGTTTCTAAATCTGCCAAATGGGGATCATCACAGTAATTACATAATAGGATTAAATGAGTTAATATACATAAAGCACATGAAACAGAGTCTAGCACATGCCCATACCATATGAGCTAGGATTAATATTAACCAAGCCTCATACACAATGCTGGGAATACAAGGATGACTAAGGCTCCTGCCCTTGAGGAGTCTGTAGTCTAGTGGGAGAGACGACATGCACACAGAGAATTACAAAATGTGTGGGAAGTGCTACCAGGGAAGGGAGCATGGGGTTAGAGGAAGAGAGCTGTAGGACCCATGACTTTTGTCTGGGAGAGCCACAGAAAGCTTTGTAGAGAAGCGTACATCTACAACAGGTGCTGAAAGTCTAATGGGAGTTCCACAGGTAGAGAAAGGAAGATTTATTATTCTGCAAAGCAGAAGTTTTCTTAAAACGTCTTAAATTACTCTCCCGGAACTCATTTTTTTCCAAATATCTTACCTGGAATTGGAGGCAGGGGATAAGAAGTCCACCAATTTGGATCCCTTTCCCTTTTACATGGCCCTGAGATACTTCTGCAGGAATCTCAGGGCTCTACTGAATACTGGAAACCACTGCCACAGGCAAAGGGCAGTCACTGGAATGCTGCTTTCACCTCTCACCATTCCCTGTTAATATGTTCCCTGCTCTGTCCATAGGAAATATCTTATCTGCCTCCCCAAAATCACAGTTTCCTTATTGCCTTCACGTCTTTTCAATCATTCTTCCCTCTGCCTAGAATATCCCTTCTCACATGTTCCTACTTATCTTTCAAGACCCAACTCAAAAGTCATATTCTGTGTGAAGCCTTTCTCATCTATGTATAGCCTTTCTCATCTATATACACACACTGTATGTGTGTATATAGGAGTGTATATATATATATACACACACACACACACACTGTATGTGTGTGTGTGTATATATATGTGTGTGTATATATGTGTGTGTATATATATACACACACACATACAGTGTGTGTGTGTGTGTATATATATATATATGTGTGTGTGTGTATATATATATACACACACATACAGTGTACAGGACTGTGAAGCCAGACTACCCGGGTTCAGATCAGGACTGACATTTAGCTGATGTTAGTACATCCACATCAAATATTAGAATACTGAGATATTTCTATGCTGGTTGGCAAGCAGTTTGCTGCCCTGAGCCTCTCAACCCTCCTCCCTGAAGACTACCAACCTTCCCCAGGATCCAAAGCCTGGGTCAGCATAGGGCCTCCAGGATCATGACTCCAGAACTATGGCCACATCCATTCTGATTGTAGAGTAGGTATATACTTTGAACAGACTCGTAGTTCTCAAAGCCTAGCTCTGCCTCTCATTAGCCAAACACGGGAACTTATTTCTTATCTGTCCAATAGGGATAATACTGTTGATTTCATAGGGTTGTTGTGAAGATTAAGTGACTTAATACACAAAGTGTTTAGACCACCATCTAAGCATTCAATAAATGCTAACCATTATTACATATTCTTTTTCATCATCGTCACTGCCATTTACTGAATGCTTTCTCTGTCCCAGGACATTTCAGGGCCTTGTCCAAGTTCACACAACTGTTTTTAGGGCTCTTTCTCAGCACACAGAGGTTCTTCCATCAGTAGTGGTGCTAGAATTTCTAGGCTGGAGGGGCCTAGGGGAGGTTGGGAAGAGTATGCTCATTTGTGAACACACTCTTGTACTTGGATTTCATTTACATCTTTAAAAGTTCATAGTTTTCTAAAGTTGTTTTTATTCACAATTTTTCATAAAATTAAGAAAGCATCAAATATACATTTTATTTATATTGGGGAAGGAGGCTGTGGAGGCCTTCCCCTTCAGAGAAGAGTACTATAGTATATGTCTGAGTCCCCTGTTATGTACACAGACATTACTTTCACTGCTCTATTCTCTGGGTCAGTACTTGCCAAATCCTGTTCCAATGAGCTCTCCTGTAGGGGGCCAACCTTGCTGAGAGGACTGCTAGGAGCAGGGGTGGCATGGGGTAAGGCAAGAAGTGGGTCTACCCTACCCCTTGCCACAATCAAAATAATTTCACATTAGTCTGTTTTTTGATATTGGGCTTTCAGGTAAGCTGTCTTTAGAACAAATGGTACTGTGACAAAGAAAAATGAAATAAAATACTTCAAAACCAGGGCTACAGAAAACCTTTAGGCAGCCAGGCCCCTAAGAGGTCAAGATGTTAAAGGATTCATAACAGCACATATGCAGCAGTTTTGTCACCGAGTCTCCCACAACCCTAACTTATACCTTCCTCCAGAGCTGACCCTGTGCTTTTGAATCCCCACCCGGTCTTCCCCACCGCCCACAAGTGTTTACCCAGTGTCCGAGCTTGTTCATGCAGAGCGCCAGGAAGAAGGAGGCAGCAGCGAGCTTGGAAGCCCTCTCCTGGACATAGTCATATTCCACCAGGGTCAACTCACAGATGAAGCGGGACAAGGTCAGTGTCTTCATGCTGGCATAGACACACTAGAGGCAGGAAGAAGACTGACTCAGCAATCAATTCAGAACACTGGCACAAAGCAGATGACCCCTGCACTCACTCCAGTTATCTTACCTTGGGCCTAAATGGTTCTCTGCCTGAGCGATGTGCTTCTGCCACCATGACCACACTAAGGACCCTGTCCCTAAAGCACAGAATCTTTAGGAGGGGGATTCTGAAATCAGCAATAGTATTTGCCATCTTTAGGATCTTAAGCCAAAATACCAACTGTACTCATGGTACCTCCCACCTCCCTTTTCTGTATACGCCATCCTTTGAAAAGCCAAAGGCCTCCAACTGCTCTCTTTGTACCAGGTTCCAGACTAGAAATCTTTTCTTGTTTGAATCTACACACACACACACACACACACACGTATAATTTTAACATACATATATATTACATACATACACACACACAGACACATATATACACATATATATCCATGGTGGCTCAGACGGTAAACCATCTGCCTGCAAGGCAGGAGACCCAGGTTCTGTCCCTGGATTGGGAAGATCCCTTGAGAAAGGAATGGCAACCCACTTTAGTATTCTTACCTGGAGAAATGCACAGACAGAGGAGCCTGGTGGGCTAAGTCCATGGGGTCGCAAAGAGTTGGACACGGCTGAGTGATTAACACTTCATGTATATTTATATGTACATACACACACACACAAATCCTACCACAAAACACACTTGTAGAATAAGTGAATAATTACAAAATGACTTCCCTTGTAAGCAATATTCAGGTGAAGGAAGAGAACTTTGCTAGCATCTCCTCTAAACTTCCCATGTGTCCCTTCCTGATTAAAGAATCTTCTTCCCCTCCCCTATTCTGCCCTCACCTCAAGACTTTACAGGCATACCATGGAAATCTGCAATTTTCTCTGCCCACCACCACCACACTCCATAAAGATCACCCTTCTAGGAGGGTGGCTTGAAGAAACTCCCCTGTCCTCAGTTGTCCCTTTCCCTACCACTCAGGGAGCTACTCTGGGAATGGAGGGAACTAACTCAGCAGTGGGAAAATGAAGATGTGCTTCCGCCCTCTTACCTTAGCGTATCTGCGCAGAAAATGATAGGCGATGGGAATGTTGATATCAAATTTGAGGATTTTCAGGATGCTGGCTTCCATGGCGAGCATCTCATCTCTCTTATAAATGTCATTGCAGATATACAGGATGTCATCCACACTAGGTGGGCAGCACTCCTATGGGTGGAGAGGAGAGGCAGTCACAAACAGGCAAAGACAACCCATTCCTCTCTGCTTGGAGATGAAAGGCAGGGGAAGAGGGGGTGAATGATAGGAGGTAGTAACGTTCCCTGGAATAAACCTTCAGGGTAGCTCTGAGAGCCAGCATCTGGTTGATGTGAGCAGTCCATCTGAAAAACAAAATCAGAGACACAGGAGGAGAGAGGACAAGGCCTTTTGGGTAGAGTCTTACAGCACTGGAAGTGGCACAACACAGCACATGGACTGGAAGCACTGATCTCTCTTCTGATGAGTGAGCCAGAAATGGGAAATCTAAGGCCTGCTCTGAGGGGAATGGAAGGAAAGAGACCACAAAAAGGGGAGCTAGAGATGGAAACTAAGCCCACACTTTGTTTCCTAGTCTAAGGAATGAATAAGGATGTTTGGGAGGGGGCACTGTTGGGGTAATAGGCACTGAAAGAGAGACAGAGAGAAGGGCACAGAGGGAACCCAAGCAGAGACTGAAGGTGGTGGAAGGACATGCAAGGGGGGCTAGACTGGGAAGATCCAGGGCAGATGGCGGGTGAGAACAACACCTCTCTCCCCATTCAGGAGCACCTTCCCATGTCCCGCCCTCTGCAGGTTGAAATTTAGCTTTGGGGTGAGGAAGAGGAGGTAGGAAGACCCCTAAATCTTTTCTCTAGCTGCACCTCACTGCCCACTCCAGCATTCTTCTCACAACTTTTTCTATCTTCAGATCACAAACTGGACCAATCCTCTGGTTTTGCAGACAAGGAAACTGAGGCCAAGAGAGAGAGAAAGAGACTTGCTTGAGGTCACACAACCACCTAGTGACAAGGCCAGAACAAGAAATTCTCCCTTCTACTGCTCTACTTACCAGTGGCTCCTTCCTTTCTTCTCTTCTCGTATCATCTCCTTACCTCCCCTTGCAAAAGTCTTTCTGTACTTCTCAGTCTTGTGAGGGGAAGACACTCCTGCTCCAAAAAAACCTAGTGGGGGTCCTTTGTCCTGACAACCAAAGGACAGGCACTCCTGGTTCCAAAATTTGCTAACAAGAGCACCTTGCACTTTCCTTCTCCCTCCTGTGCTTGGCTGGCCAGGGATCCCTAGCTTCTTTTTAACCCCCTTGAGGTTGAGGCAGGGAATACTTGCTCAATCCACAAGGACATCCCTAGGTAGGCAGAGGGAGGAGCAGGGAGAGAGAGAAGGAAAGAGAGGAAGGGGAGCAAAGAATGGACTAGGAAGCCAGTGAGCAGGGAAGGGAATGAGCTAGAGAGGGAAGCAGGGAACAAGGGAGAGAGTGATAGAAGAGGAAGGGAAAGAGGAAGAAAAGCAAGAAGGTTAGGAAGCAAGGGCAGGAAGGAGGGTGGGAGGATAGTAATGAGGGGGAGAGCCAGGGAAAGAAGAGGTCAGGAAGGAAAAGAGGATGGAGTGGAACAAGGAACAAGCGTGAGTGAGAGGGAGTTGAGCAGAGAGGGAGCAAGGAGAGAGGAGGTATAAGGGAACCAGGGAGTAAGAGAGTAGGGAAGGAAATGAACCAGAGAGGAAAAACATCAGGAGAACGAGGGAGGGAGGGAGGGAGAAGAGAGAGAAGGAAGAAAAAGAAGCAAACAGGGAAGGAGGGTTCGGAGAAGGCAATGGCACCCCACTCCAGTACTCTTGCCTGGAAAATCCCATGGATGGAGAAGTCTGGTGGGCTACAGTCCATGGGGTCGCTAAGAGTCGGACATGACTGAGCGACTTCCCTTTCACTTTCATGCATTGGAGAAGGAAATGGCAACCCACTCCAGTGTTCTTGTCTGTAGAACTGTCTATGGGGTCGCACAGAGTCAGACACGACTGAAGCGACTTAGCAGCAGGGAAGGAAGGTGGGAGGAAGTTAAGGCGGGGGGGTCATGTTGCCAGGGTACCATGGAGCAAGGATGGGAGATAGGAAGGGAAGGAGCAAGTGGGGAGGGGACAGAAAGAACCAGCAGAAAAAGAAGGGGGAGAAGGGAAAGGGGTAAGAGGGGAAGGGGGAGGGGAGAGAGAGAGAGGGGAGCAGGCACCAGCAGAGCAACAGGAAGGAGAGAGAAGGAAGAGCAAGAGAAAGAGTGTGCGACAGAGGGAAGAGAGTTAGCTAGGGAAGGAGAAAAGAGTGAACAAAGGAAAGGGAGGGAGGGTGGAGCATACAATGGAGGGAGAAACAGGGTGGGTAGGAGGGTAGGAAGGTGGTAGGAGGGAGGGAGGCATGGAGGAATGAGGGAGAGAACCAGGGTAGGAAGGAGAGGATCATGGAAGGAGGGAGCAAGTGAGGAGGGGAGGAGAAATCAAGAGAAAGAGAAAGAAAATGAGGGCTGGAAAGAGCAAGAAGTGGGTGGGCAGATAGAGGGAGAGAGGGAGGGAGCAAGCTCAGCATGGAGTGAATGTTCAAAGCACAGACTGAGGGATCAAGGAAGGAAATGAAAGAAGGCTGGAGGGAGGAAGGGAGCTATGGAGCATGGGTGGAAGTGTAATGAGCACAGAAGCAGAGTAAGGGCAGAAATGGAGTGAAGGCCAGAAGCAGGGATGTGGGCCAGAACTGGCGCAAGAAGGAAGCAAGTAAAGAGCAAAGGAGGGAGAGTTTGAGTTAGAGAGGGAGGTACTGCTAGATCTAGGTAGGAGCTAGTGAGTGAAGAAGAGAGTGAAGAAGGGAAGTGGAAAGCTATTTAGGGATACAGCTGAGGAGGGAACACAAAAACAAATCCACAGTTCTAAAGGTTTTTGCGCTCAGTAGAAGTTACTACTTCTCTGTTCCTAAACCATAAGGTTTTATACTATTAGCCTATCTGAAGGAAAAATGAGAGTTGAACAAGACCATTTAGTACCTGAGGAAGAGGAAAGAATCAGATAAAGTAGTTAGATGGATTATGGCCAGCTACTTGCTTTTATAATGCTACTTCAAAAGTAATTTACGTGGACTCACTACCATCTACACTAGGCCATTTTCTCTTAAATGTCTCCAGCACCTAGATTTGGAAATGCTTCCTTATACATGCAATTCAAGACTCCACCAGAAGGAGATGGAGTTGCTGGAAGAAGAAAAGTGGGTGAGGACAGAGAATTATGGTCCAGAAGGAAGCTTTAAAAAGAACAATTCATTTAACTAGGAATATGTCCACATACACACATTTTCAAAGAGGAAACAGGAGAACTTTGTTGATGCCAGGAAACAAATACACCACCATTTGCACCCAATACCAGCTTCCCTGCCATGGAAGACAGACAAAAATTTGATAGGAAAACTTAATTGTGTTCATGAATGTAATTGTATACACACACAGATACACATATATGCAAATGTATACACATGCATACATGTGGTATATATGTATATAATATATATACACATGCACACACATATATACATACATATGTAAATGTACATACATACATATATGGCTTGGAAAGAAATTGATTAATTTTCTCCAAGTCCCATGGATTTGGGCTCACCTCAAATTTTGCTGCAATCAGAAAAGCAGTGGAACCAAGGAGTTGTAACTTGTCCTTCTTGCATATTTCCTTCATAAGGTAGTGATCTACCAGCTTCACTGCCAAGTACAGGGTCTCATGACTCATCTCAAAGCTTATCTGGAGGAATACACAAACAATGCAGGAATTTGAATGTTGTCCAACTCCAAAGCCATATCCAGATGATCTAACTACCTGGTCTGTGGTATTGAGGACACTGTAACTACAAGACCTAGCCAGCTGAAACTGCTCTGAGTGCAAGAAATGCTTCAGCTAGGTGCCTGGTGTATCTCTAGTGCCTCTGAGGACCCTGGCAATACCTATCCCTACACATTTGGGTAAATGACAAATCTTACATCAGAGGGAGATGCTCTGCCTTCTCTATGAGCACCTTGGGTGAACCCATCCTCTCTCTTTCACCTCCAAAACTTAGATTCTTGCTCTCCGCATTTGCTACGTTATAGTGTAAACCCTTGGAGAAGGCAATGGCACCCCACTCCAGTACTCTTGCCTGGAAAATCCCATGGATGGAGGAGCCTGGTGGGCTGCAGTCCATGGGGTCGCTGAGGGTCAGACACGACTGAGCGACTTCACTTTCACTTTTCACTTTCATGCATTGGAGAAGGAAATGGCAACCCACTCCAGTGTTCTTGCCTGGAGAATCCCAGGGACGGGGTAGCCTGGTGGGCTGCCGTCTATGGGGTCGCATAGAGTCAGACATGACTGAGGCGACTTAGCAGCAGCAGTGTAAACCCTAAGCACTGACTTTTTGTAATGCCAGCGCCTGGCTTAAGTTTTGATTGCCAAAGTATCCACTTCAAAGAGACATCCACTTCAAGAATGGCTATGTCCAATGAACACACTGCCAGTCACAAGAAGAGACAAAGAGCCAGGCCATCTTCACCACTGAGGCTTCTTTGTTTTAAAGATCTTGGTTGGTTTTGATAACTGATCATTTGGACTGATTTTTTTTTCTCTTCCCAGGCTTTAAATTTGCCAATAAAGAATGAGCACCAGAAAGCCTAGGCCCCCACCTCTGACCCAGTAAAAGCAGAACCCCCTGGCCCGCATGTTTACATGTGTGTTGTTTCTCTCTCTCCTTCCCTCCAACCTCAACCTCACCATGTGGACCCAGCTGTGCTGTGTAATTTCCAAGCCCTGTAAGTAATAAACCTGTATTTTTTCAAAGTTTCCTATGGTTATTGCTAAAGGGTGTTTTGCTATCATAATACGAACCACAGAGGGTAGTCCAGCCATGACATTAGTTATTGATAGGCTGAGACCAGCACAAAAAACACTATTACCTCATACAATGAACTCCCAAAAGAGATGTTTATTTAGCTCTGAAATAAAGGGACTTGTTTATTAGTTTATTCATTCATTAGTTTCTCTTCCCAACTAGATATGCTATTAGAATATATGGACTGGGAGCAAGTACAAATAGCACAGTTTGTAAGTGAGCTGAGGGGCTAAAGAACCCAGAAAGAGATTAAAGCATTAGTAGCATAACCTTCCTTTCCTTCTTTCTCTTATTTATCCTTATTCTTGCATTCACCAACTCCAAGAAACTCTCCTATAGCCCTAGTCCCACAGTTAGTGCTAGCCCATATGGCATCTTTGTGCAAATTAGAAAAAAGGAGTCTCTCTGGGTGAATGCAGCCCTACAGGCACACATCTTATCAAGTAGACAATACTTTTATATAAATTAGCAAAAGGTGCCTTTGCCTCAGGGCATAGCAACCCCATAGTCAAAATGCACAGCTTAGCAAATAAGGATATTAGCTGGATTCCACGCCTGCTTTTGCCTTGCCTGGAAGCTGTGTGTGGGCACACTTTGCACTCATGGTGGTCCTACACAATCCTCACTGAGGCTTCTTCCTTACACCACCTTGGGTTCTTAGGATTCAAAAACAATACAATCTATCAGTTAGGCTTCTTCCTTACACCACCTTGGGTTCTTAGGATTCAAAAACAATACAATCTATCAGTGAGGCTTCTTCCTTACAACACCTTGTGTTCTTAGGATTCAAAAACAATACAATCTATCAGTGAGGCTTCTTCCTTACAACACCTTGGGTTCTTAGGATTCAAAAACAATACAATCTATCAGTGAGGCTTCTTCCTTACAACACCTTGGGTTCTTAGGATTCAAAAACAATACAATCTATCAGTGAGGCTTCTTCCTTACAACACCTTGGGTTCTTAGGATTCAAAAACAATACAATCTATCAGATCTGACTCCATATTGGGTCTGTTTTCTTTACTTTAACCTTTGTATTCTATTCCTTATTCTACAAGTTGATTAACTTGTAACTTGTACAGAGATGTTGCCTATAGCTTAAAGTATACATAATGGCCTATTTGCAGGAATCCTGCCCTCCTCCCAGGCCTGAAACTAAAATAAATTCAGCTCAAAGGAAACATCCTGACTCAGCCCACCTGTGAAAGACTGCCAGAAAGAAGAATTTAACATACCTCCCTGGCAGAAATCAGGAAATATTTGCAACACCTTATGACCTTTTACTTTACCTCTCACCTCCCCCACTTATGGCTTTCTACTTGACCTCTCACCTCACCTACTCTTTGTTTCATAAAAGAAACTAGCATCCAGACCCTGGCAAGATGGTTCAGACTTCCAGCCTTCTGAATAAAGGTCACTATTTCTTGCCCCAACACCTCATCTCCTGATTTACTGTACTGTGCAGCAAGCAGAATGAGCTTGGACTTGGTAACAGTCCAACACCTTAAACAATGTGTGAATCCCCTCTAACATCTCCACCAAATAGTTACTCAGTTTCTGCCACAGAACCTCCAAATATAACCTGGCTTTAACAGAAACCAGAACCTGGTTTTAACAGAAAATTCTTCTTTCTACTAAGTAGATATCACCCTTAATGTAAGCTTACGTACTTCTTTGGGCCTCCTTTTTCATTGGCTAATATTATTGACCGGAGGCTAGATAACCAAATGGAGGTCCATAAAAAGCACTGGAGAAGTGGATATATAACTGGATAGGCAAATAATTACCAGATAATGATTGAATACATTGGTTTAGCGATAGATATATTACATTTCTGAATAACAGAAATACCATGAAGCTTTTCTTATTGTTCCTGGGATATGGCCTGGATGTTCTCAGAAATCTGGCTTTATTAGTTTCCAACTGCTTCTGCAATAAATTATCACACTCAGCTGGTAAATAATCCGCCCTGCAATGGGGGAGACCTGGGTTCGATCCTTGTATTGGGAAGATCCGCTGGAGAAAGGATTGGCTAACCAATCCGGTATTCTTGGGCTTCCCTGTGGCTCAGCTGGTAAAGAATCCGCCCGCAATGCAGGAGACCTAGTTCGATCCTTGGGTTGGGAAGATGCCCTAGAGAAGGGAAAGGATACCCACTCCAGTATTCTGGCCTAGAAAATTCTTTGGTGGCTTAAAACAATACAGATTTATTACCTTACAGATCTTTTGGTCATAAGTCCACTGGGTTTGCTGAACTAAAAAAATCAAAGTGCAAAGTGGGGCTATGTTTCATTCTGAAGGTTCTAGTAGAGAATCTTTTTTAGCTTCTAGAAACTGCCCATATTCCTTGGTTTGTGGCCCCTTCCATCTTCAAAGCCAGCAGTGGCCAGCGGAGTCTTTCTCATACTGCGTTACTCTCTGCCTCTCTCTTCCACATTTAACACTTGTGATTATAATTGGGCCCACTTGGATAACCTAGGATAGTCGCCCTACCTTAAATTCAGCTGATTATAATCTTAATTCCATAGTCTAATTTTCCATTCCCATAAGGTAAC
This sequence comes from Bubalus bubalis, assembly GCF_019923935.1. NCBI lineage: Eukaryota > Metazoa > Chordata > Mammalia > Artiodactyla > Bovidae > Bubalus > Bubalus bubalis. The sequence continues at coordinate 54,769,886 of NC_059181.1, forward strand.
ATACTCAGATTCTGAGGATTAGGATGCAGGCATTTTATTCTGCCTACTACGTTTTCCAAAGGGACATATAAGAAAGGGATGGGAAAAGTTCATGCAGATGAAGAGTAATGACTATCACCTCTAAGTGTCAAGAAATTCAGGTCATATAATTATAGGGAAAAAAAGTGTAAAAATGAAAAACAGCAATTCTCTGAGGATGCCTTTGTGAGCAAACAACAAAGCTAGTGGATGCATAGCCTCCTTGCAGTACCTCACATAGGCACCTGGCCACCCATCAGTACATCATTATCAAATGGTAACATCAAAAAGTAGGTAGTATCTGAATGAATTGTTGAAATGTGGAGTCAATAAATATTTACATTAGCAGCTGTGTCAGTTACAGCACTCTTCCTTCCTTGAATGTGAGACTAGACTCTGCTAACATAACTCTACCACTACCACTTGGGACTACATGGAACAAGCCTAATCCTTCTTGTGACGGCCCCTCAGCTACTGTTTTAGTTATTATGTTTCCTATACATCTTCATTCTAGACCAAATAACTTGACTTCATCTATTTTTCACATGATACGGTTTTTCTGACTGCTCAGAATCAGGCTTCAAATCAGGAGCCTAACTTTGTGCCAGTTAGAGAAGAGTGGGTAATTCCAACCAGCTACACAAAATGAGGACGAGAAGCTTTTCATCATAGGAGCAAGGTTCTCTCCCTCATGACTGCCTTTGTCAGGCATATCCTTCCAATTCTCCAAAAAGAAGTCTTTTCCATATCTGGAAATGGATAAGAAGAAACCAAAGGAAGTGATAAATCAATCAAAACTATAGAAAATAGAAAGATTACTCTTAACATTGAACTTAATATATGTTTAAAATATGTGTGTATGTATTCATATATGTTAGGAAGCATATATGATAAAATTCATCCCAAGTTCCAAAACTCAAAGACCACCTTCTATAAAGATGAATAAACAGAGAAAATCTACCAGATATATGAAAAAGAACAAGTAATTTACAGAGAAAATCTACCAGATAGTGAAAAAGAACAAGTAATTTTTCAAGGAGAAATGCTTTGAGGAACCAGAGCAAGTGTCTATGTATTGAAATCTTTTCACTCCAAAGATACAGAATAAACTTTTTAAAAGTAAACTCTCAGTGCACCAGCCCTGAGCACCCTGTCTCATGCATCAAACCTGGACTGGCAATCTACTTCACATATGGTAATATACATGTTTCAATGCTATTCACCCTCACCACCTCCCACCGAGTCCAAAAGTCTGTTCTTTACATCTGTGTCTCTTGCTGTCTCGCACTGGGATGACCCTGAGGGATGGGATGGGGAGGGAGGTGGGAGGGAGGTTCAGGATGGGGAACACATGTACACCCATGGCTGATTCATGTGAATGTATGGCAAAAACCACCATAATATTGTAAAGTAATTAGCCTCCAATTTAAATAAATTAATTAATTATTTTAAAAAGTAAACTCTCAACTAGATCTGAGAGGACACTGAATCTATGAAAAGAGAATACTCCAGGATCTAGAAAGACTAATTTCTAATGAAAAAGTAGCTACATAAATAACATGCAATAGAGGCAGTGAACAGTATATTAGATTATGAAAAAAACCAAACCAATGATTCAAAGGCCACTTTAAGAAATTTTCCCAGAACTGAGAGGTAAAACAAAGTTGAGGATAATGAATAAAAACTTGAGACTCAAGGAGAACAGATTTTGGAGAGAGAGACACACACACACACGGGAAATCAAAATGAGAGAAAAATAATAAATAAAATTTTCTCCGAGCCAAAGAAAGACTGAACCTTTAGAGCGAAAGGACCCACAATATACCAGATAAAATTAAGGAAAACAGATCTACATATAGACATGTAAAAATAATTATTTATAGGGAAGGTAATATATTTAATAATCTGAATCTAAAAGTCTAGACTGCTTTGACTAAAAACAGAAGAAATAAACTAAAAGTATGCAGGTTATCTCATCTTTCTTGAGAGTCAATTAATAGATCAGGTCCAAAGGGGTTAGTTAAGTAAGCAACAACAATATCCATATGGTAGAATATTATCTATAAGTATAGATCTACTTATATGGAAAGATTATTAAGGCTTATTAAGAGAAAAGAGCAAGTGGCACATGACCTATTCATGCAACAAAAGATATCAAAAAACCCACACTCAGTAAAAAGCTATATTTTTATATACATGTGTATGTATATGCATTCATGTATTATTCATATAATTCAACATTTTTAAAGAAAGGATAGTCAAAAACGTAATAGAAGTGATAAGACAAGATACATTCTAAATTATAGTTATCTCTGAGAAATAAGGATAGAGTAAAACAGTTGTTTTTGTACATACACACACACAAACATATGAATACATATTTTAAACATGTAATAATTTTGTAGCTTAAAAAATTGTATAGAACAGAGTGGTTAAGGTGAGATGGAGGGGGGTGAAGAAATGCCAGGATAAATTATTTAAACAATGATTATGGGTGGTTATCACATTGCTCTTAGACTTTGATAAGTTAAGCAGAAAAAATAAATTAGCATATAAATTATACAATAATTAAGCCAAAATTAATTGATAGAATGATTCTTTTTTTTCTATTTTTTTTTAATTTTATTTTATTTTTAAACTTTACAATATTGTATTAGTTTTGCCAAACATCGAAATGAATCCGCCACAGGTATACCCATGCTCCCCATCCTGAACCCTCCTCCCTCCTCCCTCCCCATACCCTCCCTCTGGGTCATCCCAGTGCACCAGCCCCAAGCATCCAGTATCATGCATCGAACCTGGACTGGCGACTCGTTTCATACATGATATTATACATGTTTCAATGCCATTCTCCCAAATCTCCCCACCCTCTCCCTCTCCCACAGAGTCCATAAGACTGATCTATACATCAGTGTCTCTTTTGCTGTCTCGTACACAGGGTTATTGTTACCATCTTTCTAAATTCCATATATAAGTCTACAAGCAATAAATGCTGGAGAGGGTGTGGAGAAAAGGGAACCCTCTTACACTGTTGGTGGGAATGCAAACTAGTACAGCCACTATGGAGAACAGTGTGGAGATTCCTTAAAAAACTGGAAATAGAACTGCCTTATGACCCAGCAATCCCACTGCTGGGCATACACACTGAGGAAACCCGAAGGGAAAGAGACACGTGTACCCCAATGTTCATCGCAGCACTGTTTATAATAGCCAGGACATGGAAGCAGCCTAGATGCCCATCAGCAGATGAATGGATAAGAAAGCTGTTGTACATATACACAATGGAGTATTACTCAGCCATTAAAAAGAATACATTTGAATCAGTTCTAATGAGGTGGTCATGAAACTGGAACCTATTATACAGAGTGAAGTAAGCCAGAAAGAAAAACACCAATACAGTATACTAACACATATAGATAGAATGATTCTTGTACCCTAAAGAGAATACATATTTTCTTCAAACATCAGTGAACTATTTACAAAAACCCATTATATCTGAAGCCATGAAGAAAATCTCATTAACTAAAAAAAAGCAGAAATTGTCATTCAGGTCACATACTCAATACAGAATACAATAAATCTAGATATTGGCAATAAAAGGATAAACCAAACAAACTAAAGACAAGCAATACATTTGAAAAAATGATAAGCATTATTCTTAAAGAAAAAAGCCTTGCTCAAAGGGAAAATAAAAACTGCAAATTATTGAGGAAAAACAAGATAGCTACAATACTATCTTTCAAAACTGGTAGGATATAGTCAGAAACTTTACTTAGAAAAAAATATATAGTTTTGGGGCTTTTATTATGAAGTCAGAAAAACTTCAATTAGACTAAGCACTCATTTTAAGATGCCAGGGAAAAACAGCAAATAAAACTTAATAAAAGAAGAATAAAATAAAAAAGATGAAAGCAGATGGTAATAAATTTCATTAAAAAGAAAGAGTTATATATTTATCCATGAGCTGGTTCTTTGACCAGAGGACTGAATCCATCTTTTTTGAGGAAAACTGAGGAAAAAAAGGCATGGAAATACATGGGAGAGAGAGAACACATCACACACATTTTGAATGAGAAAAGAAATAATTTCAAAGGATTGTAAAAGAATATCATATGCAATCTATAGTAATATCTGTGAAAATATCCATGAAATCAATGATTTTTAATGAAATATAAACTACAAAAATGACTCAAGAAGAGTAGTAGGACCTTAGGTGTGAAACTTTCAAGATGGCAGAGGAGGAAGACGGGGAGATCACCTTCCTCCCCACAAATGTATCAAAAATACATGTGCACATGAAACAACTCATACAGAGCACCTTCTGAATGCTGGCAGAAGACCTCAGACTTCCAAAAAGGCAAGCCAATCTCCTCAGAATGAGGTAGGGCAAAAGATAAAGATAAAAAGAGACAAAGGAGTTTGGAACAGGGACCTGCACCCAGGGAGCGAGCCATGAAGGACGAAAAGTTTCTGCACATTTGGACACCCCAGCATGGGTGGGGATGGGGGGGAGCTTCAGACCCTCAAGGGTAATACAGCAATAGGTGCTCAGAAGGCAAAACAGAGAATTCACCACAGAGATGTTCCCAGCCAGCACTTCCCAGCCAAGAAGCAGCTTGCACACCCACCGTGGCAAGAGGGGGGCTGGGTGCTGAGGATTAAGGCTTCAGGGCTCAGGCCCCAGGGAGAGAACTGGGGTTGACTGCTATGCAGATATTCTGAGGGGCTAGCACAACACAGCTGAGGGAGTCCAGGAAAAAGCCTGGGCCTCCCAGAGAGGCAAGAGTCTGTTGCGGCAAGAACCCCTCACTCCCCAAGCTCACAGATCCCAGGAACCCACTTCCAAGAATGCCATAGGTGGGGTAAGCAAGGGCTGTGAGCTTCCTGACCCCAGAGGAAGGTATGCCTGGCCACCACCAACGTATGCCAAGCCAGTAAGAGTGCCAGAGGTGGAACTAGATGTGACTGCAGTTGACAATCCCAGAGGGAGAATGCAAGCTGACTGGCCACTGCCAAAGCCTCAAAGCCAGGGGGAGTGCCTGAGACAGGGACTAAATGCCACCACTGCGGTCCTGACCGCAGAGGTAGTAGCTGCCACCAAGCCATAAGCAGGCAAAGGTTACTGCCCACACCTTCCGGGGAGCCTAAACTGCTTGGCTCTGCCAAGGGACATACAACTTAAGGCCAATTCCTGTGGGAGAGCGCATGAACCGCCTCCAACTTTAGCAACTTCCTGCAGGCCTGAGTCCCAGCAAACACTCCCCAAACACCCCAGCTGTGGCTTCCATAACCCTCCCTCTCCACAGCCCAACTGAGCAAGTGAGCCCTAAAAAGCTGCTACCTTTGCCCCCACTAGTTTGGGTGGGGAACAGACAAAACAGGGCAGCCTACAAGCAGAGGCAGGTCTAAAATCAAAGCGGAGCACCAGGGGCTGTGTGAGCAAAGAGGAAAGTGAAAGTGAAGTCGCTCAGTTGTGTCCGACTCTCTGCGACCCCGTGGACACCAGGCTCCTCCGTCCATGGGATTTTCTAGGCAAGAGTACTGGAGTGGGTTGCCTTTTCCTTCTCCAGGGAACTTCCCGACCCAGGGATCGAAGCCAGGTCTCCGGCATTGTAGACAGACGCTTTACCGTCTGAACAGCTGCAGCAGATTACACGCACGCAATTAGCCTGAGACTGTGGTATCTGCAGCCAATTGTGGACTTTGGGAGTAAGCACAACCTGGAGTAAGGCCAGATCTGAGATTGGGCTGACCCCACAGCAGGTCCAGAGACCTTTCTAGAAATATTAGAGGACTTCCTCAGTACACAGACTGGCTGGTGTTCACAGTGTGGAGATATATATATATATATTCTTCCTTTTTTGTATTGTTCTAATGTTGTTCTTTAGGAAAAGTAATACGTCAAGCCTGTATATTGTCACCCTGCTTATTTAACTTATATGCAGAGTACATCATGAGAAATGCTGGACTGGAAGAAGCACAAGCTGGAATCAAGATTGCCGGGAGAAATATCAATAACCTCAGATATGCAGATGACACCACCCTTATGGCAGAAAGTGAAGAAAAACTAAAAAGCCCCTTGATGAAAGTGAAAGAGGAGAGTGAAAAAATTGGCTTAAAGCTCAACATTCAGGAAACTAAGATCATGGCATCCGGTCCCATCACTTCATGGCAAATGGATGGGGAAAGAGTGGAAACAATGGCTGACTTTATTTTTGAGGGCTCCAAAATCACTGCAGATGGTGATTGCAGCCTTGAAATTAAAAGACACCTGCTCCCTGTAAGAAAAGCTATGACCAACTAGACAGCATATTAAAAAGCAGAGACATTACTTTGCCAACAAAGGTCTATCTATTCAAAGCTATGTCTTTTCCAGTAGTCATGTATGGATGTGAGAGTTGGACTATAAAGAAAGCTCAGCACCAAAGAACTGATGCTTTTGAACTGTGGTGTTGGAGAAGACTCTTGAGAGTCCCTTGGACTGCAAGGAGATCTAACCAGTCCATCCTAGAGGAAATCAGTCCTGAATATTCATTGGAAGGACTGTTGCTGAAAGCGGAAACTCCAATCCTTTGTCTACCTGATGCGAAGAACTGACTCATTTGAAAAGACCCTGATGCTGGGAAACATTGAAGGCAGGAGGAGAAGGGAATGACAGAGGATAAGATAGATGGATGGCATCACCGACTCAATGGACATGAGTTTGAGTAAACTCTGGGAGTTGGTGATGGACAGGGAGGCCAGGCGTGCTGCAGTCCATGGGGTCACAAAGAATCTGACAACTGAGCGACTGAACTGACCGAACTGAAAAGTACAATTGGGCAAGACACTTCAGAAGCATAGTTGTCTATACACAATTGGATAAATTCAATTTTTTAAAGCAATAAATATTTATTGAGAGCCCCCCAAAATAGTTTCCTACACCCACAAAAATTTTAAATATGCATTTTGTTGGTCTAATACTTCTATTCCTAGTAATTTATTCCAGAAAAACAAAAGTACATTTATGAGCAATGCAAATGTATGCATGTTCACTACAGGGTTATTGGAAATAACCTATATGCCCATTAATAGGAGACTGAGTAAATAATGCCAGTTGAAGAACAGAATACTACGGTCTAAGGCCATACCAGAGAAGGCAATGGCACCCCACTCCAGTACTCTTGCCTGGAAAATCCCATGGATGGAGGAGCCTGGTGGGCTACAGTCCATGGGGTCGCTAAGAGTCATATACGACTGAGCGACTTCACTTTCATTTTTCACTCTCATGCATTGGAGAAGGAAATGGCAACCCACTCCAGTGTTCTTGCTTTGAGAATCCCAGGGACTGGGAAGCCTGGTGGGCTGCCATCTATGGGGTCGCACAGAGTCGGACATGACTGAAGCGACTTAGCAGCAGCAGCAGCAAAGCCATACCACCGTGAATACACCCGATCTCATCTGAACTTGGAAGCTGAGCAGGGTTGGGCCTGGTTAGTACTTAGACGGGAAAACAGAATACTACACAGTTGACAAAATTGATGTAGAAATGTCAATTTAACTAGAAAGATATTTGCAATTACATGAGCATTGTTACACGAGAAAAAAAAGCAAGTCATAAAGAACTATGAAGAGGACATGACAATCCTAAAAATATATGCTCATATGCTCTGAACAACAGATTTTCAAAATACATGAAGAAAAAAAGTGACAAAACTGAAAAGAGAAATAGACAAATTCATAATCATAGTTGAAAACTTCAATACTCTTCTCTCAGTAATGGAATTAGTTCACGGAAGATCAGCAAAAATAATAAGGAAATTAACAACATGAACCAACTGAATCTAACGGACATTTTATAGAACACTCACTCCATCCAACACAGCAGAATACTTCTCAAGTGCACATATAACATTCACCAAGACAGACCATATCCTGAACAATCAACCTTAAACTTTTTTAAATAATTAAAAATCATACAAACTGTTTTCTTTGACCACAGTGGAATTAAACTACAAATCGATAACAGAAAAATAATAGTGAAATCTCCAAACACTTAGAGATTAAACAAACTTCTAAATAGTTCAAGCAGTTAAAAGTGGTACTTAGGGAGAAATTATAGCAATTATGTGCTTATATTAGAAAAGAAGAAAAGTCCTAAGACATCCCTGGTGGTCCAGTGGTTAAGAATCGGCCTGCCAATGCAGGGCACATGGGTGTGATCCATGGTCTGGTAATATCCCACATGCCACGGGGCAAGTAAACCAGTGTGTCACAACTACTGAGCCCACCTGCCCTAGAGCCCATGCTCCACAACAAGAGAAGCCCCCACAATGAGAAGCCCATGCACTACACCTAGAGAGTAGCCCCTGCTCGCTGCAACTAGAGAAAGCCTGCGCAACATCAAAGACACAGCACTACCAAAAAGAAATACATAAGTCTTTTTTAAAGAAGAAAAGAAGTCCCAAATCAATAATCTACTCTTCTACCTCAAACTAGGAAAAGAGCGAATTAAATCCAAAGCAAGAGAAAGGAAACTGTGAAAATTAAAGCAGCTATCAGTTAAACTGATAACAGAAAAATAGAGAAAACAAATGAAACCAAAACCTGGTTCTTTGAAAAGATCAACAAAAATGATAAACTCCTAGCAAGATTGATAAAGCGAGAGAAGACACAAATTACTAAATATCAAGAATGAACGACTAAATAATCAGCAAATGCTATGAACATAAATTCAACAACTTAAAGGACCAATTCCTTGAAAATCACAAACTTCCAAAAGTCATCTGATATAATAACTTGAATAATCACATAACTATTAAAGAAATTATATTAGATAAAATTCTTCAGAGAAAAGAAAAACCTTCAGGCCCAGATGGTTTTACTTGTGAATCCTACTAAACATTGAAAGAATAAAACATCAATGCTACACATGTCTTCAAGAAAATAGAAGAGAATACTTTCCACATCATTTCATAAAACCAGTATCATTCTCATACCAAAACCAGAAAGTCAGTACCAAAAAACAGAAAAAAAAACAGAAAAAAAACACTACAGACCAACATCCATCATAAACATAGATGCGATAATCCTCAACAAAATATTAGCAAATATAATCCAGAAATATATAAGAATGATATTCTAAACTAAGTGGGGTTAAAACTATTTTGAAAAAAAAAAGACTAGAGTTGGAAGTATCACATTACCTAGTTTTAAGATTTATTATAAAACTACAGAAATAAAGACTGTGATATTGGCAAAGAGAAAGACACAGATCAATGAAACAGAATGTAGAAAGAAGTATAGAAATAGGCCCGCACAAATGAGGCAAATTGTTTTTTGGCAAAGGTCCAAAACCAATTCAGTGGAGAAGAATATTTTTCCACAAATGGTGTTAGAACAGTTAAACATCCATATGCAAGACAATGAACTGACTTCAAAACCTTCATACCTTATAGAAATTCAACTCAAAATGGATTATAGATTTAATGTTAAAGCTTTAAAACATTCATATAAAATATAGGAAAAAATTTCATGACCTAGGTTTAAGCAGAGTTCTTAAACATGACACAAAAAGCACAAGGCTTCCCTGGTGGTTCACATGGTAAAGAATCCGCCTGCAATGTGGGAGACTTGGGTTCAATCCCTGGGTTGGGAAGATCCCCTGGAAGAGGGCATGGCAACCCACTCCAGTATTATCGACTGGAGAATCCCCATGGACCAAGGAGCCTGGCGGGCTACAGTCCATAGGGTTGCAAAGAGTTGGACATGACTGAGGGACTAAGCATAGAAAGATAACACAGAAAAATTGAACTTTATAAAAATTAAAAACTTTTGCTCTATGAAAGACACAGATAAAAAAAAAACAACTGGTGGGATATATTTGTAAATCACACATCCAACAAAGGATTTGTAACCAGAACATATAAGGAACTCTCATAACTTGACACAAAGAAAATAAACTATCCAACTTAAAACTGGGCAAAAGATATAGACATCTCATCAAAGATGACTTCATACAAACAAGTATGTTCAACATTATTAGCCCTTGAGGAAACACAAATTAGAACTATGGTGAGATTCCTCTATACGTCTATATGGTCAAAGTTTAAAAACAAACAATACTAAGTGCTAACAAGGATGCAGAGCAGCTAGAACTCTCATATATTGCAGGTAAGAATGCAAAATGATAGTCACTCTGTAGCACTTTCTCATTAAGTTAAACATACATTTATCATACGACCCAGAAATCCCACTCCTGGGTGTTGATGTTGGAAAAAAAACTTATATTGACATAAAACCCTGTACATTAATGTTTATAGACATTCTTCTCACAGTCTCAGAAACTGGAAGCAACTCAAAATGTCCTTTAATGGGGGAAGGTTTAAACAAACCTTGGTACATCCATACCATGGACTACTACTCAGCAATAAAAAGGAATGAAGTGTTGATACACACAACTTGTATAGATCTCAAAGGAATTATGGTAAGTGATAAAAGTCAATCCCAGAAGGTTACACAGTATATGATTCCATTTATATAACATTCCTGAAATCACAAAATTACAGAAATGGAAAGCAAATTGGAAGTTTCCAGGGACAGGAAGGTGAGGGGAGGGAGACGGCTGTGGCTATAAAAGAGTAAAACAAGGGATCATTCTGGTGATGGAACAATTTTGTATTTTAACTGTGGGAGTCCCTTGGACTGCAAGGAGATCCAACCAGTCCATTCTGAAGGAGATCAGCCCTGGGATTTCTTTGGAAGGAATGATGCTAAAGCTGAAACTCCAGTACTTTGGCCACCTCATGCGAAGAGTTGACTCATTGGAAAAGACCCTGATGCTGGGAGGGATTGGGGGCAGGAGGAGAAGGGGACGACAGAGGATGAGATGGCTGGATGGCATCGCTGACTCGATGGACATGAGTCTCGGTGAACTCCGGGAGTTGGTGATGGACAGGGAGGCCTGGCGTACGGCGATTCATGGGGTCACAAAGAGTTGGACACGACTGAGCGACTGATCTGATCTGATCTGATAGTGCTTATGAAACTTACATGTGTGATAAAATTATATAGGCTAAACACACACAGAAATAAGAGCATGCTAAGTCACTTCAGTCGTATCTGACTCTGTGCAACCCCATAGACGGCAGCCCACCAGGCTCCCCCGTCCCTGGGATTCTCCAGGCAAGAACACTGGAGTGGGTGGCCATTTCCTTCTCCAATGCATGAAAGTGAAAAGTGAAAGTGAAGTCGGTCAGTCGTGTCCAACTCTTAGTGACCCCATGGACTGCAGCCTACCAGGCTCCTCAGTCCATGGGATTTTCCAGGCAAGAGTACTGGAGTGGGGTGCCATTGCCTTCTCCAGAAATAAGAGCATGTAAACTGGTAAAATATAAATAAAGCCTCTGGACCTTGACTGTGATATTATATGACAGTTATGCAAAATGTTACCACTGGGAGAAACCAGGTGAAGGGTACACAGGACCTCTCTATATACTATTTTTTTTTTGCACCTTCTTGTGAATCTATTATTTCAAAATATTAAAAGTTCATAGAACTGTATACCAAAAGTCAATTTTACTAATTATTTTAAGATATAAAAATTAAAGTTACAAAAGTAATATATATATAGGAACACATTTTCTACAACTGTGATTCTCTATCAAAGGTATACATTAGCATGGCTTATGGAACTTAAAAAATATATGATAAGTCTCAGACGGGACCTGGGCATTTGACTCTGTGATCAGTGTACCATTTTTAAAATGGGGGCATAATAAACACACATGAATATTAACACTCTTTGTAGGTTGTGGGATCATAAGTAATTATAATTTCTTACTTGGCTATAATAAATGTGAATTTTTGTGCAATAAAAATGACAAAAACCTTTTTTAAAAAATTCAGTTCTTCATTCCAGCTGGTATCTCTAAAGAGTCAAACATGACTTAGCAACTAAACAACAACAAACAACTACTCCTAGTTTCATGCCATCTGTGAATTTGATGAGATGATCCTCTCTGTTCTCCTCTATATCATTTAGAAAAAATGTCAATCAAAACAAAGTCCACTGGCAGTCTACTACAAATCTCTTTCTTGTTTGGTAATGATCAGCAATATTTGTGATCAATTTTACTTATTTAAGATCTACTCAGATTCTACTTTATCTAATTTACTCTTTTTCATCATTTCCATAGAATGACATTTTCATGCTTTGCTGATGTTCAAATATACAATGTTTACCACATTTCCCTGGTTTGTCACTCCAAAGTGAGCCTGAGCCATTACTCTGGTATTTAAAGGATATTTAACAATATTACCTTTTCTTCTGCTGAGCACAGACTATGCCTTTTATGTCCTTGCAAACTCCAGAGCAACCCCTTCAATTCTATTCATTCAACAAATATTCACTGACACCTACAACATCCAGGTACTATTACACCTTCATTAGTGTAAAGTAATAATTAAGTATTCACAACAATATTCCCTCAACAGTCAACTCTGAACAAACAGCCATCTGCCCTGTTTGGGGCTATACTGTCCTTCCTATTACTCATCCCATCCAAAGCTTGAAAGACTTTGTCACTGACCCTTATCCAATCACTACATATACTTTTACAAGATTTTGAGAATGACTGAACTACCATACCATACCATGATTACCTTTTCTAGAAATCTCTCTCCTTCCACTGGGTTCTCACAGTGTCTTATTAATAGCATTCTTATATTACTTAGTATATTCTACTTTGTATTATTCTTATCTGCCTGCATGTCTTATCTTGTCCCCTAGGTCATAAGCTTCCTAAGGGCAGGAATCCTGGCTTATTCAGCTCTGGAGACCCAGTAAACTTGTACTGTTTGAGACCTGGCAATGCTGAGTGAATAATCAATAAAGAGAATAGCAGCCCCTTAAGGCAGCAGTTGTCAGGCTTACCTGCACCTCCACCAACCAGTCCACAAGAATGGCCCTCATGTCACTGTCGATTTCAGTCTGCCTGGTCATATATTTATTAAGTACAAACTTTTCCTGGCAGTAAGAAAGAAATATTAACAGATAAACTCTTCTTGTAGTTCAAAATTATAACTTAGGAAAAGCTATAAGCAACTAATATCTAAAAACAAATTATAACAACATAAGTAATTTCTTTACAGTTCTAACTCATTATTTTTAGCTGGTATCAGATAGAGGCAGAGCAAAGTATCCTTTCCCAGACAAGGTCAGTTATCCTTGGGAAATAAACACACATGATATTCAAGTGTCAGGGTGGATATTGAGGAGTCTAGCAGAATATGAAATATAGGCAGAAATACACCTATGACTATAGATGAATACCAACAAGATTCTGCCCCTTCTTTGCAATTCAATCAAAAGCACGATACCATGCTGTATAGAGGAGTTGTTCTCAAACTCTATCATACATATTTGAAAGATACTTGAGGATCTTTAAACTTTAGCAAGTCTGGGGTGACGTTAGGTTTCTGCATTTCTAACAAGATCTTAAGTGAAACCAATACTGCTGAGCTAAGGCCCACACTTTTAGTATAGCAAAATTATCTCTTGCTTCTTCCAAGATATACTAGACAAAGTACAGGCTCTGGAGTCAGTTCATCTATTACCACGTCTCTAGAGAGAAGATGAGACATTCATCATTCCTCTTATGAATGGCCTGCTAAAATTCTTGTTAGTACATAACCCTGGTCCCATCTGTTCCACTGAGAGAGAGAAGAAAATTTGGAATTGATGAACATTAGCGGTAAAGAAGACTGGCAGATTTGAAAGGAGAAAGAACATTTCACCAGGTTGGAAAGCTGGAACAAAGAGTCTGGTTTTATATGCAATGCCAGAAAACTGCATAGAGAAGGGGAAAGATCTCTAAGACCAGTCACTCAGAAAGAGCTCGCTTGACAATTTGTGTGTCTGAGATTACCTCCTAAGCAATTAGAGGTGCGGGCTTATGGTTTCTAAGGTAATCAGACTCTAGTTCATATCCCAGATCTACTACACACTAGTTGTTTTGACTGAGCAGTTTCCCCCAACTATAAAAAGGAGATAATAATACCTACCATCATGAAGCTATTGGGAGAATTAAACAAGATAATGTTTATAAATCCTTTAGCATAATGTTTAACTCATAGTATGCTACCAGGAGACATCAGTTGCTACTGTTATTATTTTCCTCATCATTATTATCTCCCCTTTAAAGCTGCATTTGAAGGATGGTAAGGAAATAAGAACTGGAAAATCATTTCCCCTCACCCCCATCCCCTACAGACCTCTCTTTTCTTCATGTAACTGAAGATATCCTTAGCATATACTGAGCTGAAAAATGGGTCACTGAAGTCTATGTCAGTATTCCCCAGTGGGATCACCTGTTTGGAAATCATCAAAAAGATACATTAGGGAAAAGATTCCAAGAGAAGCTTAGCACACACACATAAAAAATTACTCCTTTCTTTCCACTTTTATCTTCAGCTCAAGCTTTTGCCCTGTAATCTGCATACTGTTGAGTAACCAAGAAATACTTAATTCTTGTACATACCTGCTCTGCCCTAAGAACCAGGCACTATTATTACAGGTAAGCACAAGATTCTTCAAGAAAAACACTGTGATCTTACAATCTTCCAGCTTATGTCACCTGTCATGTTTCAATGCTTTGATCGGGCCCAGTTCATCTTGTTAGCTTTTTCCTCCCTTCTATACCTTTAATCAAGTTATTTTTGCCTACATCCAGGTTGTTTCTCCTCCCAGGTACCAAATCTCATCTCATTTTCCTTCTAATTTACAACTTATAAACCATCTTCCTTGGAAGATGCCTCTGTGAATTTAACTCATCTTTAGCTAAGGTCCTATGTAATGCAGATTGCAATTACTAAGAAAGGCAATTTCCTGAAATTATCTAACCACTACTGAAATACACACACACACACACACACACACACACACACACACACACAGAGTATTCCAGACCCTTGAGGGTGTCCCTGGAATAAATACTTTCTAGTGGCTCAGGTATATCA
Source organism: Bubalus bubalis (assembly GCF_019923935.1). Taxonomy (NCBI): domain Eukaryota; kingdom Metazoa; phylum Chordata; class Mammalia; order Artiodactyla; family Bovidae; genus Bubalus; species Bubalus bubalis. Next base: position 54,784,901 of record NC_059181.1, read on the forward strand.
CTATGCCAATCATGAAGTCAAGAGATTCTACAAGGCCAGTTTGGTTTAATATCACTTACTATATACAACTCAATTGCTTAGGAAGGCAAAAAAAATCTCTTTGCTAGCAGCCACCTCCAAGACAACAAAGAACACTTCATCTAATTTAAGAAGAAAGAAAGCAGAATACCTCTTGCTGTGATCTTTTGTCGGAAGATGAGAAAGGTTTATCGGAATTGGATTCACAAGTACTGGACTTGCTTATGGTACTGGAAGACATGGTGATGGTGTTGGACAAGCCTGTTCCAGATTCAGGGATGGTGGTGGACACACCTGGGCTGGTTTGAATTTGCAGGGTGCAATCTTTGAGAAAGGTGTTTTCTCTGTGAGTGAGAGTCTTTTGCAAGGCCAATGGCTCCTTCCAGACAGCCTCCCCAATCGTGGAATTCTCCTGCAAGGCCAAGGACTCCCTCAGGATCGTCTCCTTTTCAACACTGGACTTCTCCTGCAAGGCCTGTGGCTGCTTAATAATGCACTCCTCTTCACTGGTGATGTTCTCTTGCAAAGTCGACTGCTTTTTCAAGAGGAAGACCTTCCCCTGAGCAGTGGGCTGTTTCTTAAAAGATGATTGTCCCTCTATGCTGGCTGCTGCCTTGGGGGAGAGCTTTTCCTTCAGAACCAATGGTTTCTCGAAAAAGAATTTCTCTTCAGTGGTGCTTTTCTTCTGCAAAGCCAACGACATCGAGAAGTCCACTTTGGTATCAGTCTTCTGCAAGACTAAGGACTTCTCCATGGTCAACAGTTCTTTGATATATGATTCTTCTTTACTGGCGATATTCTCCTGTAAGGTCAATGGCTTCTTTGAGAGGGATGCCTGTTGCAGAGAGGTGTGTTTCTCTTTCAATACAGATGGACCCTGGAAGAGGAGCTCCTCTTCAGGTGTACACATTTTTTTTAAGGGCAACAACTTCTTAAAGAGTGACTCCTCTTCAGAGGTGGTCTTCTCTATGATGGTGTTCCACTGAGTGATTTGCCTCATTTTTGGAGATAATGGTGTCTTGGTAAGAACTGCCTCATCAGTTGAAGACTTCTTCCTAGATGATACTGGCATCATAAAGGAATTCTTACCTTCACCAATCATATTCTGCAACCCCAACAGTTCTTGGCAGATAGACATTATTGTTTGAGTGGAACACATTTGCTTCATTAAAGATGATGACTCCTCGGTAGAGACTGCCACATTTGTGGTATGTGTCTTCCTAAATGATAGTGGCTCCATAAGAAATTCATCTTTACTGTCTATTCTCTCCTGTAATGCCCATGGCTTTTTCAAGGGGGCCACATACCCCTGAGTGGTGTGCTTCTCTTGCAGTGCAGATGGTTCCTTCAAGAGGGACTCCACCTCAGTGGTAGGCTCCTTAATGAGTGATTTCTCTTCAGAAATGGTCTGCAATACTAGTGGCTTGGTCAAACAGGACTTAGCCTGAGTGGTACACTTATTCTTTAAAGATAACAGCATATTGGTGGAGGTTGCCTCCCCAGTGGTAAACTTCTTAAAAATCAAAGTCTCCTTTTTAAGTGATTCCTCCTCAGTTGGAATCTTTTGCAAGACCAAGGGCTTCTTCAAGATGGATGCCTCCTCTAGAATGGTGTGCTTCCCCTGCAATGCTGATGGCTCTTGGAAAAGGGATTCCTTAGTGGTAGGCGGCTTCTTAAAGGGTAATGGCTCCTGAACGAGTGACTTCTCTTCAGATGTGACCTTCTGCAATACTAGTGGCTTCTTCAAGTGGTACATCTTCCCCTGAGTAGTACACTTCCTCTTTAAAAATAGTGGCTTCTTGGGAAGTGTTGCCTCCTTAGTAGTATGAGTCTTCCTAAAGGAAAGTGGCTCCATAAGAAAATCATCTTCATCATCTTTCTTCTGCAATGCCCATGGCTTCTTCACAAGTGTCACTGCTCCATCATCAGTATGCTTCTCTTGCAACACTGAGAGGTCCTGGAAGAGGGACTCCTCCTTAGGGGTTGGCTTCTTTTCAAAGGACAGTAACTGGCTAATGAGTGCCTTCTCTCCAGAGGTGGTCTTCTTCGAGTAGGTCATCTTACTCTGAGTAGTACACTTTTTCTCTAAAGGTAATGGCCTCATGGTGAAGGTTGTCTCCTCAGTGGTAGATTGCTTCGTCAAAGCCAATGGTTCCTTAAAAAGTGATTTCTCTTCAGTGTCAATCTTCTCCTGAAAGGCCAATGATTTCTTCAACATGGATATTTCTTGTTCAGAGGTGTGCTTCTCTTGCAATGCAGGTGGTTCCTGGAAAAAGGACTCCTCAGCAGTAGGCTTTCTCTTAAAAGACTCCTTAGTGAGTGGCTTTTCTTCAGAGGTGGTCTTCTGCAGTACTAGAGGATTTTTCCTACAGGACATCTTCCTCTGAGTGGTATACATTTTGTTTAAAGATGATAATGGGTTGGTGAAGGTTGCTTCCTCAGTTTTAGGCTTCTTCCTAACATTCTGGAGCGCCATAAAGGAAGAATCCTCTTCAACACTGACGTCCTGCAAGGCCAACTCCTCCCCCGAGCAGGACTGCTTTTCCTGATATGGGCACATATTCTTGAAGGATAATGTCCTGTTGGTGATGGCTGCCTCCTCGGTTTTACGCTTCTTCCCAAAAGTCATTGGCTGTACAACATCACTGTCACTCTTCCCCTGCAAGGACAGTGGCTTCTGCAAGAGGGACATTACCCCCTGATTTGTGCACTTCTTTGAAGATAATGATCTCTTCATGAGGACTGCATCCTCAGAAGTGGATTCCTCTTTTAAAATGAATGGCTCTTTGAAAAGAGATGCTTCCTCAGTATTGGGTGTCTTGGAGCTGGTAGACATACCCTGAGTGAGCAGATTATCTATAATGTTTGGCATCGTGGTGGTTGACACTACTATTGGTGAGAGTTCTACCTTACATCTGCAAAGGAAACAAAGTCTGGGTGAGAAGAATGCAGTTCCTAGAATCTTTACCTATCATTTCGTCACTGAAGTGAAGTCACTCAGTCATGTCTGACTCTTTGCGACCCCGTGGACTGTACCCTACTAGGCTCCTCCATCTGCGGGATTTTCAAGGCAAGAATGCTGGAGTGGGTTGCCATTTCCTTCTCCAGGGGATCTTCCCGACCCAGGGATCGAACCCAGGTCTCCTGCATTGTAGGCAGACGCTTTACCATCTGAGCCACTAGGGAAATGTTCACTACATTTTGTCACTATGCTTACTAAATGTATGGAAAGGGAAAGGACTGCAACCCCAAGAGACAGACTAGAGGGTAAAAATCAATGGGTAACATGGTAAATCTACTAAGTAGCATAGTGTATAGTTTCTATGATCTAGGTCCTCACACTTTTCTAAAAAAAATTCTCCCTGAAATCCTTATCTTGCTTTTTCATATAGGACTTATTACCTTTATTTATATAAAAAGGCTTTTATTATAATACTTAGCACATCATATGAGTGATTTGCTTATGTATCAGTTTCTCTCACTAGCTGCATTTGTCTTTGTCTATCAGCACTAGGCATCTGGTGAAATTCAGATTGAAATTAATATTGTTTCAGGCTTATGAGAGAGGATTATAAGAGAGAGGCTTATAAAAGGCTTATGAAAGCTTATAAGAGAAAGTTGGTCTGGTACTTAATGTTCAGGGTATCTAATCATATTCCCTTCACCCTAGGCTATTCACAAGATGCTTTCCCAGTGAAGGTAATAAAAAGACCAAAATAAACATTTGTTGACATGTGTCAGATGCAAAGCTTTGTTTTGAATAGGACTGCACTTCAATTAGAATGATTAACCTGGTGTGACCAAATCACTGGATGACTAGAAATCAGAACAAGAAAAGAGAATTATTGGTAAATATGATCGATCTGAACAAAAGTACCTCAAAAAACTAGATATTATATGATTCCATTTATACGAATCATCCAGAGAAGACATATCCACAGAGGTATATCCATAACAGATAGTAGACTGGTGGGTGTCTGGAGCTGGGAAGGGGTGGGGAGGAAGATAGAAAGGGGGACTGGGAAATCTATTCTTCCTAAAAGAAGTAATTCCCACTGGAATAGGAAAAGATATAGAAAGGTCTTATTCCACTTTCTAACTCTTCTTCCAATAAATGTTTTCCTAGGAGTAAATCCTTTTCCCAAATCCTAGGTGAGAATACTCATATCTACTTGCAGAACCTGTGATCAGTTCCCTAAAAACAGCTGGAAAATACACATTCTTGGCCTAAGGAGACAATAATTTCTCTAGAGTAACAAGAAACAAGCCTCCCCGTAAGGCTTCTTATGGGATAAGCAGACTGGCAAGCTATTAATCAGCTGCTGAGAATCCCCTGAAAATTGGCTCGAGCCCAGACTTGCTCAATCAGGGACTGACTCACCAAAAGAGAGAAAATATGAACACAAGATCTCTTGGCAAATTCCTCAATGACAACAGCTCTTTCAATATGCACACAACATGGGGGTGAGGAGCAGAGGGAGGGAGGGAGGGAGGGACAGAGGAGGGAGAGACAAGAGGCCTGAAATTCTTTAGCAACTTAGACCATCTAAGCACCCAGGGTTAATATAGTACTCACCACTGTGGCTCACTAACAATGTTCTCAATGGGAACAAAAGGCAGTCAAAAGGATGTCACCCCCTCTCCTTTACCATCTAAAGCAATGCCATCTGAGTTCCCTCTACTCACCTTTTTATACTCATCTTATTGTTTTCAGGCAGCCTGTTAGCGGATGTGTTCCTGTTTCTCTTCTTGGAAGTATCTTTAACAAACTCATTATTGGCTTCCTTCTTGGGCTGGACAGGTTGACTTTGAGGAGCCTGAAAAAAAAAGGTGGGGGGTAGTGATCAGGAGAAGGAAGCAAGGAAATGGAGAGAGAAAACTTCAAATTATTCAGAAAGTGGTTCTTATAGGAAAGTCCTGACCCACGTCCTCACCCTGGATGCCTTGTTTGAGTGTTTTCAGAAACATCAATCAAAATATCTCTCAACCAGTATGGTACTGGTGCCAACTAATCATGATGGAACCTAGCAGTACAATAGTCCTGGTTCAGTTCAGTTCAGTTGCTCAGTTGTGTCCGACTCTTTGCGACCCCATGAATCGCAGCACACCAGGCCTCCCTATCCATCACCAACTCCTGGAGTTCACTCAGATTCAAGTCCATCGAGTCAGTGATGCCATCCAGCCATCTCATCCTCTGTCGTCCCCTTCTCCTCCTGCCCCCAATCCCTCTCAGCATCAGAGTCTTTTCCAATGAGGCAACTCTTCGCATGAGATGGCCAAAGTACTGGAGTTTCAGCTTTAGCATCATTCCTTCCAAAGAAATCCCAGGACTGATCTCCTTTAGAATGGACTGGTTGGATCTCCTTGAAGTCCAAGGGACTCTCAAGAGTCTTCTCCAACACCACAGTTCAAAAGCATCAATTCTTCAGCGCTCATCTTTCTTCACAGTCCAACTCTCACATCCATACATGACCACTGGAAAAACCATAGCCTTGACTAGACGGACCTTTACTGGCAAAGTAATGTCTCTGCTTTTGAATATGCTACCTAGGTTGGTCATAACTTTTCTTCCAAGGAGTAAGCGTCTTTTAATTTCATGGCTGCAATCACCATCTGCCATGATTTTGGAGCCCCCAAAAATAAAGTCTGACACTGTTTCCACTGTTTCCCCATCTATTTCCCATGAAGTGATGGGACCAGATGCTATGATCTTTGTTTGCTGAATGTTGAGCTTTAAGCCAACTTTTTCACTCTCCTCTTTCACTTTCATCCTGGTACATATTAGCTATATAGCAACCCTCGGTGATTTCAAGATATATAGGATATAGTGTTGATCTCCATATTAGCTGGCAAATTCCCAAAAAGATATTCTGTAAACGTCACATTCCATTTGACCCCATAAGACATTCAAAGGGGGAAAAAAGACCATATAACTGGCTTTGCTGCCTGAGAATGCCAAGATCAACTAGCATTTCAGGGTAGACCTCTAACACATCACTATCTGTGATACATCTATCCCATCCCACTGAGGGGATATTTATTTAACATGGGGCTCTGGGGAGCTCCACCAAAAACTCTAATCATGACTAATTCCATTAAATAGTAGAAGAAATCATGGGACTGTGAATAACATCAATTAAAAAATCATTTTAAAGGTTATGCCTTTAAAATAAAACAAATTGAATCTAATTATATTCCAAATAAATACCATAACCACAATGAAGGACAAATGAAAGAAAACAGAAGAAAATAAAAGAAACAGCTAATCCAAGTAAACACAGGCTATATACCCTCAGTATATACATCCTCAATCAGGATGGGTTTCTGGGGTGGTAGGGAATATCACAAATAAATCTGGAACTCTTTTTAATAGATGGGTTTATTATGGTAGTGTGGAACAAGTAATTCTGAAACTTTTAGGTGTATTATACTATTGAGTAAATATGTTGATGGTCTTAGGAACCCTGGTTCTCACTGTAAAGAAGGAACATACAAATATGGATTGAGGAATATAAGAAAGAATCCTGTGCATTGGAATGAGAGCTGTGTAGACTCATGATTTCTTATACAGGTATATGTAATGATATAGATATATATGATATATGATATATATGTGATATATGATATATATACACATCTGAATATATAGGAGTGTGTATTACTTGTATATATAGATGTGTGTGTGTGTGTGTGTGTGTATCTTTAAGTACAGATATGTGTGCATGTATAATGTATATGTGGGCTTCCCTGGTGGCTCAGCAGTTAAAGAATCTGCCTGCCAATGCAGGAGTCCCAGTTTCATGCCTGGGTCAGGAAGATCCCTTGGAGAAGGAAATGGCAACCCACTCCAGTTTTCTTGCCTGGAGAATCCCATGGACAGAGAAGCCATGGCAGGCTACAGTCCATGGGGTCACAAAGAGTTGGACATGAATTAGTGACTAAAAGAACAATAAATATATGTATTACATCCAGATATTTCCTAACTCTCTGCAGAAAGGGCAGAAAAAGCAGATACCCCAGTAGCACACCTAGTACTGAGATCTTAGTCTCTAGTACTATTCCCCACTCAAAGGAGCAGGAATTCTTTGGAAAAACAGTTGACTCCCTGTCTGAGATAAAAATAGGCACATGATGAGTCTGAGACATCCTGTTATGCTGGAACGAAAATGCTCAAAAAAATGATGAGAGTATGTCACCAAGACACAATAATTAGATTCAAGGGGACCCTAGTGGCCAATTTGAACACCAAAATAACATAATAATGAACAACAAACCACTGAAAAATAAAAATTAATAAGTCTATATTAATAATAAATAGGGAAGAAGGGAATGCTCTGCTTATAGAATGCCAAGGGCTGATTGGTAAATGGGGAGCAAGAACTACAGCTGGAAAAATCACCATAAAGACTGGGTTAGGCAAAAATCATCAATGGTTACTAAATCTAGGGGGCATGTTGATGAAAAGCAGTTATTTGCAGGCTCTTAAGAGTGTGTCCCACAGACAGTTAGTTGCAAGAGGGAAAAAAACAGTCATTATACAGCAGAGAAACCAGACAACATCTTGACTGGGTGACCAAAATTAACCTCACCAGTGAGTGACAGATGGACATTGAATGCCTCCAGCTGTGCTACCCCAAGGACAGACCGTCACCTATACAGTACTCTAGTCAAGTACGTATAACACCAAGCTAATCCCATGGGCACATTAGAAAAACATAAAATGAGGAATGTTCTATTTTTAAAAGAGGGCTTGAGTGGGACTTTATTCTTAAAAAATGTCATAAAAAACAAAGAGAAGCTATGGAAGCATTCCAGATTAAAAGAAGCCAGAGACATGACAAGTAAACAATCCTAGACTGGATCCTTCCCTGGAGGGGGAAAAATGCTTATAATGTTGAATTTACAAAGTCAATGGGAAGAATGGGAATATGGGCAATAAATTACATAAAAACATTACATCAGTGTAAACTTATGAAGTTGACTGCACTATGGTTATATAAGACTACTTCTCTGAGGTAATATACACTTAAGTACTTAGGGGTAAAGGGCCATGATATATGTAAGAAGATGGGATAAAATGTTAATAACAGGTACCTAAGTAAAAGGTACAGATTGTATAGGCGCGGGCGGTTGCGACTGGCGCACTTAAGCGCGGCCGAGAGGAGCTACCCCACGTCCAAGGTCAGGGACAGAAACCAGGACGTCCCCATGCCCGAAGGGCGGCAGCCAAGAGGAGTTACCCCACGTCCGAAGTCAGGGGTAGTGGCCGAGAGTGCCAGGCTGAGACGGCGCAGGAACGGTGGAGAAGAGCCACCCAAGTCCGAGGTCAGGGGCAGCAGCCGGGAGGAGCTACCCCGCGTCCGAGGTCAGGGGCGGCGGCCGAGAGGAGCTACCCCACGTCCAAGGTCAGGGACAGAAACCGGGAGGTCCCCATGCCCGAAGGGCGGCAGCCAACAGGAGTTACCCCACGTCCGAAGTCAGGGGCAGTGGCCGAGAGTGCCAGGCTGAGACGGCGCAGGAACAGTGGAGAAGAGCCACCCAAGTCCGAGGTCAGGGGCAGCAGCCGGGAGGAGCTACCCCGCGTCCAAGGTCAGGGGCGGCGGCCGAGAGGAGCTACCCCGCATCCGAGGTCAGGGGCGGCGGCCGGGAGGAGCTACCCCGCGTCCGAGGTCAGGGGCGGCGGCCGGGAGGAGCTACCCCGCGTCCGAGGTCAGGGGCGGCGGCCGGGAGGAGCTACCCCACGCCCCCACGCCCCCACGCCCCCACGCCCGAGGCCAGGGGCGGCGGCCGGGAGGAGCTACCCCACACCCCCACGCCCCCACGCCCAAGGCCAGGAGCGGCGGCTGGGAGGAGCTACGCCACGTCCAAGGTCAGGGACAGAAACCGGGAAGTCCCCATGCCCGAAGGGCGGCAGCCAAGAGGCGTTACCCCACGTCCGAAGTCAGGGGCAGTGGCCGAGAGTGCCAGGCTGAGACGGCGCAGGAACGGAAGAAGAAGAGCGACCCAAGTCCGAGATCAGGGGCGGCGGCTGGGAGGAGCTACCCCGCTTCTGAGATAAGGGGCGGCAGGGAGGAGCTACCCCACGCCCCCACGCCCGAGGCCAGGGGCAGCGGCTGGGAGGAGCTACCCCGTGTCTGAGGTCAGGGGCGGCAGGGAGGAGCTACCCCACGCCCCCATGCCTGAGGCCAGGAGCGGCGCCTGGGAGGAGCTACCCCACACCCAAGGCCAGGGGCAGCAGGCGGGAGGAGCAACACCACGTCCAAGGAGCGGTGGCTGCGCAGGCGCAGGAGGGCCTAGAGGAGCTATCCCACGTTGAAGGTCAGAAGGGGGGGAGGTGAGGAGATACCCCTCCTCGAAGGTAAGGAGCAGGGCTGCGCTTTGCTGGAGCAGCCATGAAGAGATATCCCACACCCAAGGTAGGAGAAACCCAAGTAAGACGGAAGTGTTGCAAGAGGGCATCAGAGGGCAGACAAACGGAAACCATACTCACAGAACACTAGTCAATCTAATCACACTAGGACCACAGCCTTGTCTAACTCAATGAAACTAAGCCATGCCCGTGGGGCAACCCAAGACGGGCGGGTCATGGTGGAGAGATCTGACAGAATGTGGTCCACTGGAGAAGGGAATGGCAAACCACTTCAGTATTCTTGCCTTGAGAACCCCATGAACAGTATGAAAAGACAAAATGATAGGATACTGAAAGAGAAACTCCCCAGGTCAGTAGGTGCCCAATATGCTACTGGAGATCAGTGGAGAAATAACTCCAGAAAGAATGAAGGGATGGAGCCAAAGCAAAAACAATACCCAGCTGTGGATGTGACTGGTGATAGAAGCAAGGTCCAATGCTGTAAAGAGCAATATTGCATAGGAACCTGGAATGTCAGGTCCATGAATCAAGGCAAATTGGAAGTGGTCAAACAAGAGATGGCAAGAGTGAACGTCGACATTCTAGGAATCAGCAAACTAAAATGGACTGGAACGGGTGAATTTAACTCAGATGACCATTATATCTACTACTGCGGGCAGGAATCCCTCAGAAGAAATGGAGCAGCCATCATGGTCAACAAAAGAGTCCAAAATGCAGTACTTGGATGCAATCTCAAAAACGACAGAATGATCTCGGTTCATTGCCAAGGCAAACCATTCAATATCAGTAATCCAAGTTTATACCCCAACCAGTAACGCTGAAGAAGCTGAAGTTGAACGGTTCTATGAAGACCTACAAGACCTTTTAGAACTAACACTCCAAAAAGATGTCCTTTTCATTATAGGGGACTGGAATGTAAAAGTAGGAAGTCAAGAAACACCTGGCTGCTGCTGCTAAGTCGCTTCAGTCATGTCCGAATCTGTGCAACCCCATAGACAGCAGCCCACCAGGCTCCGCCGTCCCTGGGATTCTCCAGGCAAGAACACTGGAGTGGGTTGCCATTTCCTTCTCCAATGCATGAAAGTGAAAAGTGAAAGTCAAGTCACTCAGTCGTGTCCAACTCTTAGTGACACCATGGCCTGCAGAAACACCTGGAGTAACAGGCAAATTTGGCCTTGAAATACGGAATGAAGCAGGGCAAAGACTAATAGAGTTTTGCCAAGAAAATGCACTGGTCATAGCAAACACCCTCTTGCAACAACACAAGAGAAGACTCTACACATGGACATCACCAGATGGTCAACACCGAAATCAGATTGATTATATTCTTTGCAGCCAAAGATGGAGAAGCTCTATACAGTCAACAAAAACAAGACCAGGAGCTGACTGTGGCTCAGAACATGAACTCCTTATTGCCAAATTCAGACTGAAATTGAAGACAGTAGGGAAAACCACTAGACCATTCAGCTATGACCTAAATCAAATCCCTTATGATTATACAGTGGAAGTGAGAAACAGATTTAAGGGCCTAGATCTGATAGATAGAGTGCCTGATGAGCTATGGACTGAGGTTCATGACATAGTACGGGAGACAGGGATCAAGACCATCCCCATGGAAAAGAAATGCAAAAAAGCAAAATGGCTGTCTGGGGAGGCCTTACAAATAGCTGTGAAAAGAAGAGAAGCGAAAAGCAAAGGAGAAAAGGAAAGATATAAGCATCTGAATGCAGAGTTCCAAAGAACAGCAAGGAGACATAAGAAAGCCTTCCTCAGCAATCGATGCAAAAAAATAGGGGAAAACAACAGAATGGGAAAGACTAGAGATCTCTTCAAGAAAATTAGAGATACCAAGGGAACATTTCATGCAGAGATGGGCTCGATAAAGGACAGAAATGGTATGGACCTAACAGAAGCACAAGATATTAAGAAGAGGTGGCAAGAATACACAGAAGAACTGTACAAAAAAGATCTTCACGACTTAGATAATCACGATGGTGTGATCACTGACCTAGAGCCAGACATCCTGGAATGTGAAGTCAAGTGGGCCTTAGAAAGCATCACTACGAACAAAGCTAGTGGAAGTGATGGAATTCCAGTTGAGCTATTTCAAATCCTGAAAGATGATGCTGTGAAAGTGCTGCACTCAATATGCCAGCATATCTGGAAAACTCAGCAGTGGCTACAGGACTGGAAAAGGTCAGTTTTCATTCCAATCTCAAAGAAAGGCAATGCCAAAGAATGCTCAAACTACCGCACAATTGCACTCATCTCACATGCTAGTAAGGTAATGCTCAAAATTCTCCAAGCCAGGCTTCAGCAATACGTGAACTGTGAACTTCCTGATGTTCAAGGTGGTTTTAGAAAAGGCAGAGGAATCAGAGATCAAATTGCCAACATCTGCTGGATCATGGAAAAAGCAAGAGAGTTCCAGAAAAACATCTATTTCTGCTTTATTGACTGTGCCAAAGCCTTTGACTGTGTGGATCACAATAAACTGTGGACAATTCTGAAAGAGATGGGAATACCAGACCACCTGACCTGCCTCTTGAGAAATCTGTATGCAGGTCAGGAAGCAACAGTTAGAACTGGACATGGACCAACAGACTGGTTCCAAATAGGGAAAGGAGTACGTCAAGGCTGTATATTGTCACCCTGCTTATTTAACTTATATGCAGAGTACATCATGAGAAATGCTGCACTGGAAGAAGCACAAGCTGGAATCAAGATTGCCAGGAGAAATATCAATAACCTCAGATATGCAGATGACACCACCCTTATGGCAGAAAGTGAAGAGGAACTAAAAAGCCTCTTGATGAAAGTGAAAGAGGAGAGTGAAAAAGTTAGCTTAAAGCTCAACATTCAGAAAACTAAGATCATGGCATCCGGTCCTATCACTTCATGGGAAATAGATGGGGAAACAGTGGAAACAATGTCAGACTTTATTTTTTGGGTCTCCAAAATGACTGCAGATGGTGACTGCGGCCATGAAATTAAAAGACGCTTACTCCTTGGAAGGAAAGTTATGACCAACCTAGACAGCATATTCAAAAGCAGAGACATTACTTTGCCAACAAAGGTCCGTCTAGTCAAGGTTATGGTTTTTCCTGTGGTCATGTATGGATGTGAGAGTTGGACTGTGAAAAAGGCTGAGCGCTGAAGAATTGATGCTTTTGAACTGTGGTGTTGGAGAAGACTCTTGAGAGTCCCTTGGACTGCAAGGAGATCCAACCAATCCATTCTGAAGGAGATCAGCCCTGGGTGTTCTTTGGAAGGAATGATGCTAAAGCTGAAACTCCAGTACTTTGGCCACCTCATGCGAAGAGTTGACTCATTGGAAAAGACTCTGATGCTGGGAGGGATTGGGGGCAGGAGGAGAAGGGGACGACAGAGGATAAGATGGCTGGATGGCATCACCAACTCGATGGAAGTGAGTTTGAGTGAATTCCAGGAGTTGGTGATGGACAGGGAGGCCTGGCGTGCTGCGATTCATGGGGTTGCAAAGAGTCAGACATGACTGAACGACTGAACTGAACTGAAGTAAAAGGTATATGTGTGTTCTTTGTATTATTCTTTTTGCAACTTATAAATGAAATTATTTCCTAATGAAATATAAAAAATTATGCCTTTGTATCATCATATCATAATAAGCTACTACAATCCAGCAGGGAATTCCTTCTCAGGCCCTCAGGTTGTTGTCCACTTCTGCTCTTCAAAGAGTTTGGCACAGTTTGTATTTGAATTTCACCTAAAGATTTACAAACTCCTTCTTTGTCCAGCCGAGATCCACAATTGGAAAAGATGTGCATTCTTGGCAGGAGAGAGGTGGAGACTCTAATTCCCAGAGCAAAACTTTCTACTTGCCATATGTGAAGGTTCAAAGCACTAATATTTTCAGATCTAAGCTCAAGGCTTCCTTTACCAGTATTTCCCCATAACTCTTTCACTGAGAAATAGGAAAATAGAGATGAAAATCCTACTGACAAAACATAATTTAGGAAATAGACCTTATCTCCTCAGCCAATGGCTCAGGATCAGCTCTAACAAATCAAAACTCCTTCCCATGCTGGAAGGATAAAGGAGAGGAAAAAAGAAATCTCACAGCAGACTAAATAACTAAAACAGATCAGCTCCTTTGGCCAGCCAGAACCTCACTGTGGTGAATGCTGAGGAGAAGACAGATATGAGGACATGAAGACATAGTAATACTGACAGGAAGAAGCAAATCATCATAAAGGGAATCCCCAAAATTCAGAGAGAAAGGAGTCCTCAACCCTCAAAGAGATGAGCTCAGACATCTGCAGAAATGCTCAATCCTGGAATGACTTAGGTATATTGTAATGACGGAACTTTCTCTGGAAAGCACCAAAGACAATTCAAAATGACCAGAAGTTGAAGGTAAAAGGGGAAATGGGCTTTCTGAGCTTCTGAAAAGCTAGAGGCAGAGATACTTCCCAGGGATTCCTTGCTTTCCCTACCCTGGAGGAGTATGTGACCTAACAGATGGTGAATTCAGTTGGAGAACCAGGAGAGTCCTAGCATGTATTTCCTATTAATTTGTTTGCTCTTTATCGATGATGACATAAATTTCACAAATAAAAAAGTACTGAGACACAGCAGGAAAGTTGCTCATGTGCTGTTAGACTTTTCTTTGCACTATCAGGGACTCTGGAGGCCAAGGGAAGCTACACTAAGATAGGCTGCCTCTGCTCCTGACTTATGTAGCTACCTTATCTCAACAAAGTTTCAAGAGCCATGGTAAAATAAGTCAGGAAATGAATCTAACTTTACAGGTCTGTGTGGGAGGCAGCTCTTTCAACCAGTATATAGTAAATCTGATTATGCAGGAAGCTGTAACACAATTACACATGTCGTAATCTGTGTGGGGGAAAGACTGGTTTAACACAAAAGTGGTCACATGGCATCTAAAGAGCAGAGATATAAAGGAGAGAACTTTGCCAATGCTTATCCAACCCTGCCCAAGGCAGTAAAATATTATCTAGTAAATGTTAAGAATTCTGGTAGCCACAAAAGAACACTCTATTATAGAGGGCAGGACAGGCCTCACTAGGGCTGTCTGTATCCTAGATGAAACGGACTTCAAAACCAACACTAGCCATGTCTTCATCTGTAAAGGGGTTATAGTTTTAGTGTCTGCCTCATAGGATTTTATGAGTATTAAGTGGGTGGATACATGGGACAATGCTTAGAATAGTGCCTGGCATGTGGTAAACACTCAGGAGGTATCAGTTATTACTGATTTCTAAGACCAAAGGTTATCTTATATTCAATTAGTAACATTCTAACTATTAAATTTGATTTTTTGCTAGTACCTTAATACCAGAAGGGAGGTAACTTGGAAGTAAACTCAAGAATTCTAGTCACAATTGAGTTTCTAGATATCCCTAGTCGAAAACCAGATTATGGAACTGTGGTCATCAATGGTTCTGTACATCAGAGGGCAGTTTTGATTGTCACTATGACTGGGATGCTGCTGGAACTTAATGCCAGGGGCCAGGAATGCTGATTGAATGACTGGGAGTTGCAAGGTGGTGCAACTCCCAGTCATTCAGTCCTACACAGTAGAAAAGCTGTCCTATTCAAAAATGCCCATAGCGCCTGAACTGATAAACACTGCCCTAGACTACAATGAACCCACCATAGTATTGACACTTGCCTCCAAGGCCGAGGCAGCGAGTCGAGCCATTTCTGGACTTTACCTAAATGCAAGATTCCATAGTTCTCATATCTGTTTACAAGTTCACATCTGATCATCATTCTGTCTGTGGCTTTAAGCGAGCTCCACCAATTAAAACAGATGGTATGTGCCAGCAGAAAAGCCCCTACAGTTTCTGAAATTGGGTCACTGATTCCAAATAAAATTGGAATTGGCTCTCAGCCAGTAAAATTGGCTCTCAGCATTCTACAGAGGGTCAGGGTTTGGTAAACTAGAAAGGTCCCTCAAGGAAGAGGTTGTTTGAACCTTATGCAACACCATAGGATTAGACTAGCATACTCACATTGGTGAGATCTTCAAAAGCTGATCTCTTTTTGAGTGGTCCCTGAGGTGAAGATGGAGATATCTTTGCTTGGTACTTCTCATCTTTCTAAAAAAGGAAAAAAGGTAAATGAGTATATCCAATTGTGAACAATCTTTTCAGGGACTTCAGGTCATCTTTGGAGCTCAACAGGAAAACGCCTGAATCTCCAACCAATTGGGAATGCCTATAATAAACCCTAATAAATTACAACAAAAGAAAGTTTTGGCACTCACTGCTGCTTAGAGTGTTCCTGAAGGAGGTAATAATCATTGATGATGGTGACAAGGCTGTAAGGAGACAGGACGACCTTCATTGTAACTCTTAAAATGAGCAAAATAGCTTGGTGAAGCTAATTTTCTCTCTTACTCCTCTCATATCTATGGCTATCCTACCCAAGATTAATCATGACCATCACCACCACCTTGAAACTCCCAATCATTCATTTAATATGGACTTTCCAGGTAAATTAGTTCAATAATTTAACAAAATTTAAGTGTCTCTTATGTTTAGTTCAGTTCAGTTGCTCAGTCGTGTCCGACTCTTTGCAACCCCATGAATCGGAGCACGCCAGGCCTCCCTGTCCATCACCAACTCCTGGAGTTTACCCAAACTCATGTCCATCGAGTCAGTGATGCCATCCGGCCATCTCATCCTCTGTCGTCCCCTTCTCCTTCTGCCCCCAATCCCTCCCAGCATCAGAGTCTTTTCCAATGAGTCAACTCTTCGCATGAGGTGGCCAAAGTACTGGAGTTTCAGCTTTAGCATCATTCCTTCCAAAGAAATCCCAGGGCTGATCTCCTTCAGAATGGACTGGTTGGATCTCCTTGAAGTCCAAGGGACTCTCAAGAGTCTTCTCCAACACCACAGTTCAAAAGCATCAATTCTTCAGCGCTCAGCCTTCTTCACAGTCCAACTCTCACATCCATACATGACCACAGGAAAAACCATAGCCTTGACTAGACGGAACTTTGTTGGCAAAGTAATGTCTCTGCTTTTGAATATGCTATCTAGGTTGGTCATAACTTTCCTTCCAAGGAGTAAGCATCTTTTAATTTCATGGCTGCAGTCACCATCTGCAGTCATTTTGAAGCCCCAAAAAATAAAGTCTGACACTGTTTCCACTGTTTCCCCATCTATTTCCCATGAAGTGATGGGACTAGATGCCATGATCTTAGTTTCCTGAATGTTGAGCTTTCAGCCAACGTTTTCACTCTCCCTCTTTCACTTTCCTCAAGAGGCTTTTTAGTTCCTCTTCACTTTCTGCCATAAGGGTGGTGTCATCTGCATATCTGAGGTTATTGATATTTCTCCCGGCAATCTTGATTCCAGCTTGTGCTTCTTCCAGTGCAGCATTTCTCATGATGTACTCTGCATATAAGTTAAATAAGCAGGGTGACAATATACAGCCTTGACCTACTCCTTTTCCTATTTGGAACCAGTCTGTTGGTCCATGTCCAGTTCTAACTGTTGCTTCCTGACCTGCATACAGATTTCTCAAGAGGCAGGTCAGGTGGTCTGGTATTCCCATCTCTTTCAGAATTTTCCTCAGTTTATTGTGATCCACACAGTCAAAGGCTTTGGCACAGTCAATAAAGCAGAAATAGATGTTTTTCTGGAACTCTCTTGCTTTTTCCATGATCCAGCAGATGTTGGCAATTTGATCTCTGGTTCCTCTGCCTTTTCTAAAACCACCTTGAACATCAGGAAGTTCATGGTTCACATATTGCTGAAGCCTGGCTTGGAGAATTTTGAGCATTACTTTACTAGCATGTGAGATGAGTGCAATTGTGCGGTAGTTTGAGCATTCTTTGGCATTGCCTTTCTTTGGGATTGGAATGAAAACTGACCTTTTCCAGTCCTGTGGCCACTGCTGAGTTTTCCAGATATGCTGGCATATTGAGTGCAGCACTTTCACAGCATCATCTTTCAGGATTTGAAATAGCTCAACTGGAATTCCATCACCTCCACTAGGTTTGTTCGAAGTGATGCTTTCTAAGGTCCACTTGACTTCACATTCCAGGATGTCTGGCTCTAGGTCAGTGATCACACCATTGTGATTATCTAAGTCGTGAAGATCTTTTTTGTATAGTTCTTCTGTGTATTCTTGCCACCTCTTCTTAATATCTTCTGCTTCTGTTAGGTCCATACCATTTCTGTCCTTTATCGAGCCCATCTCTGCATGAAATGTTCCCTTGGTATCTCTAATTTTCTTGAAGAGATCTCTAGTCTTTCCCATTCTGTTGTTTTCTTCTATTTCTTTGCATTGATCACTGAAGAAGGCTTTCTTATCTCTTCTTGCTATTCTTTCGAACTCTGCATTCAGATGCTTATATCTTTCCTTTTCTCCTTTGCTTTTCGCTTCTCTTCTTTTCACAGCTATTTGTGAGGCCTCCCCAGACAGCCATTTTGCTTTTTTGCATTTCTTTTCCATGGGGATGGTCTTGATCCCTGTCTCCTGTACAATGTCACGAACAATCTCTTATGTTAGTTAAGACATTCTCAGTAAGGATAATCACACACATACCTAGATACTGATCCAGGATCAGTCCTTTACTAGTGATTGACCTTGGAAAAGTCACTTAATTTCTGAACCTCAATGTTCTCATCAGTAAAACTGGAAAGATGACCTACCTTATTTGAGGATCAAATAAGAGAATACATGTTTTTTAAAAGTCTATATAAGCTGTAAATGGGCAGAAATAGTATTTTAAAAATACATGGTCCAGTGTGATTTTAAACCTCATAAGGAAAATTCTGTATTTTAAGAAAGGAGTTTGGTAAATCATATTTATCCCTTTTAGTGTATACAAGGGAAGAATGGGGAAAAGGAGGCAGGGAGAATATTTTGGAGCAAAGGGAGCTTTCTTTCTAGCTAGTGTTTATCTGAAATGCCTTATCCCACTACCAAATGAGCAAGACTATCTCTATGGGGTTAAAGGTTAAGGTAAATCACACTGTAGGGTTTCTCTATTCCCTAACAGTTTTTGTTTGGTGAAAGTGTCTTATGTATCAGATTTCCTTTATGAACTGAGAACTCTGCCTTACCTATGTCAGTGAGTTGTTATAATGTGAAACAGAACACTGAGGTCAGACCATTTATTTTCTCCGTTTCTCTCTTTACATTATGTACAGTTAGTACATGACACAGTAAGTGATTAGAAACTTAGAGAATTGGATTCACGTTACAATAGACCAATTCTAGTACAGTGGAGCAATTCTGAAAGAGCTGAGAAGAATTACTTCTGTTTTTTAACTGCTTAAGCTAATAAATAAGTAAACTATTAGTCTTTCATCTAGTTCATGATAAATAATCCTAATGGAAATAATTAGCAAAGAATAAATTATTATTTTCTCACAAATTAGCTAAGAAATTAACTATGGTCTGCTATCCCACTCCTACTTAATATTACTGGCAGAAATAACCAGCCCCAAATAAAATTAATGGTGAAACTGAATCCTATAAAATTTATATTTGCAAAATACACCCTGAGAAAGTTGGATTTGGAAAAATAACTGCCACAAAAGAAAATGTACAGTGGCAGAACTCTAATCATAAAATTTGATATGAACAAAAATTTGATCAATATAGCAAATCTTTCTTGCCAAATTTACATAGGAAAAATACACTTGTTTTCCCTAACCACCGAGAAAACCATTTTAGTGAGACAAAAATGAAAATGATTAGAAAGTGTTTATCTGTGCTGAGAGAAAACCAATCAAGGAAATTAAATTGGCCTAATGATGTTTGCTCCAGGAAACACTTTCTTAGCAACAATTCATCAGTATTAGTAAAATTCTGATTAAAATATGACTGATGGCAAACACAGAACATCACAAGCTTGGAATGTCAATGTCAAACTATTCACAAGGTCAAAACAGCAGGCTCAAAATGGACCCATTCTTCAAATGTAATAGCTGTAAAAAGCATTATAATACATTTGTTGACCTAATCATCATACTCTCCCTAGGATGTACTAAGCAGCCACCTGGCAAGGTGCTTTGAGCCTCTCGGAGACAATAAGAGTTTAAATGGGATCACTAATGAGAACTGAGTATTGTTTGCTTTTGAAAGTTGTGGAGGACACCCTTCATCTTAGCCATGCACTTATGGGAAAGAAGAGTTTATGCTTTCTCCCCAAGTTATAATTTGCTGGTCTCCTCCAACTACAAGGTTTGCCATGCCTTCTCACTTTTTCAGATTAACCACACATATTCCAAAAGATATAGAGGGGAGGATAAGGACTAAGCCAACACAGAAAAGAGGCTAAATGAGACACTATTGAGAGGGATAGCTTGCTCTAACCTTTTCAGATGGTTCACGATCACTGGGCACAATGCTGGACTGAGATTTCCTAGTCTCACGTTTGGAGTGTTGGGATGGTAGTGGCAGCGGCATTTCTTACAGATTCAGCAGCATCTATCCAAGGCAGGGCTGCAATCAGAAAAAGACTCTTAAAAACATTCACCAGAAACATCACCTATTCTCTGGAGATCCTTGAGAAAACCCAGTCTCTCTATAACATCCCTAGGAGAAAACAGACTTCGATGTTAGCAGATCTGGGATCAAATCTTGGTTGTACCACACTTAACCATGGGCAAGTAACTTAACCTCCCTGGGCTTCAATTATCTCATCTGCAAGATGGAGGTAGGTATACACATCTTTGCAGGGCACTGTTCAAATTAAATGAGATACTCTGTAAAAAGCCAAGCACAGTGCCTGCCACCCCCTGTGGGTACTGGGACTGTGGCCTAGCCCCTAGCTTAGGCCTAGGAACACTAGAGGAAAATTAACAGTTGAAAATAATCAAGAGCATGACAAATCATATAGTATGGAGGCTCACTGGTAGGGTTAATGTTCTTTAAAAGGCATGGGGTCCTGGCCCCAGCAATAATGATGCTACAGAGAAGGCAAAAGAATGCACTGCACACACACACATGCAGAATAGGCCAGAGGGTATTCTAGGCTGCATTCAATCAAGAAACTGCAGTCCAGTTCCAGACATCTGGTTAAAAAAAAAATCAAAAGACAATACTGGTGGGAAAAAAAAAGATAATAGCAGAAGGAACTTACTTGGTGAAAATCATGTGACATATAAAATTTAACAGTCATTACAGAACTTAGGAGAGTCCTACCTTCACCCCACCTCAATGTGGGACCCCATTCTATACTCCTTAAGGTTCTTTTAGCTTGTGAGTTCTCAAACTAAACTAAGAACTCACTATATCTTATGATATACTTAAGTGTCTTACGTTATGATACACTTAAGTGGCTTACAAGCACATTCAGTTCAGTTCAGTTGCTCAGTCGTGTCCGACTCTTTGCGACCCCATGAATCACAGCACACCAGGCCTCCCTGTCCATCACCAACTCCCGGAGTTCACTCAGACTCACATCCATCGAGTCAGTGATGCACATTAGGAGGAATCAGTTCTTGAATATGAAAGAGACCCTTCCACTCAGATACAACTGCTCTTCTGAACCCACCCATATTCAGTCTCCAAGTTCAACGACATTTGACAAAGAACAGGCTTCCATAGAGAGACCCTAAAGGTAATGCAACAAATTTATGTACAAGATACATCAGGCAATGGAGACAAACACAAATAAATCATGGATCTTATTCTAGAAGTATTCACAGGCACAGCTCTAACAGCAACACATAAATGTGACAAATGATTTAATAACCGTAGACACAAAGTACTTTAGAAACATAACGCAAAGTCAGTAATCTTGTGGGAGACAAAGGGTGGAGGAAGGCTTCACAGAGGAAGACTATATTTGATCTGGACTTAATATGATAAAAAGGTTCTCAAGTAGACAGGTGAGCTTTCCAGGCAAAGAAAGCCAGAGCCCAGGCAGAGGCTTGAACGTGTAGAGCACAGCAGGTTTGGAAACATCCAGGTTGCCCAGAATGTGAAGTATAATGTGTAGGGAGGAGTTAGAAAGAGGCTGAGAGCTAGGCTGGGACCATTCTGTGAAGACTGAAGAGAAGATTGCAGTTTGAGAGAAAGGTTGAAGAAAAGAGAAAGGCCAACTTGGGTTTTGCTTTGGATGGACAATATTAAACATTTTGTTGGCGAGGAAAAGTCAGTACAAGTAAGTGCTTTCACATTTATTATGTCAGTTAATCCTCCCCAAGCTGTGAGAGTAAGCAGGGCAAGTACAATTCTTTCCACTTCATAGTCTCAGATGAGTTAAAAGTTATTTACTACACAGAACAAACTATTAAGCAGCATAGATCACCCAGCTCTTTCCAGGGCTCTTCTCTAAAATACCATGAAGCCTCTCTGATTGTATGTGAAAAGATTCCAGAACAGCCCACAGAACAAAGTGAAAGGCCACAGAGTGGTAGTATGAGGAGTATTGAGGAGTTAGAACGACCACAGACTTCTTTTTAAAGAAGCAATTGGGCTTCTAAATCAGCCAATTTAGCATCTTTGAGCCTGTTTCCTTATTTGCAAAAGAGCTATGTACCACCTCTTACTTGCAGAGGTATTGTATGGCTCAAATGTAAATTTGCACATGCAAAGCTTAACCTGGTACGTCCTCAGAATAAATGGTGCATCTTACTCTCCTTCTCTTCCTCCAAATCCAAACCCATTTTCCATCTCATCCCTCAAAACTCAGCCAAGCAGAAATAAAGCTAAATTGAGTGAACCCAGCCTTAACTGGACTGTATGAAAATCACTCACTCCATTATTATTGTTCACACCTCATAGAATTCTTTATGGATGACCAAAGACTTGGGTTCTGAAATCTTTATCTTTCAACTGGAAAGAAAAACATCGAACTGGAGTCAACAGGCCAGAAAACTTTTGACTGATGACATCACAGCATGACTAAACCTCAGAGAAAATCAGTTTTCAGATGATCACTTTGATTATCCTGAACAATAATCTGGCTCAAGTAACTAATTTCCCTGCCACTAGGAGAGGGGAGGGGATTACACCACCAAAAGCATGTTTTCATAAAAGGACACTCTGCAGAACACTCTCAACTTCTACTACCTACAGAACCCTTAGCCTTGAAAATTAGAACCCTCTCCACTTTCCAGACTTGGCTTCTCCACTACATACACCCTGATGAGTGTTAAAGGCTCTACCCCAGGGCTGGTGTTGAAACCCACACAGGGACAAGTAGGCTTGTTCAGAAGCCCAACTGCTCAGAGTCCAAAACTGTAGATCAGGACAGTCTCAGGAAACAGTAGCAACTTCTTTTTATATACAAAGGCAGATTACAGACAGCAAGACACTGGGGAGAGAAAGCAGGATGATGTCAATGAAAGCAGCACTGAGCTGGGGAGGATGCCTAAACTGTAGTTCTGATCCTGTCCCTAGCTGGCTGAGTGACACTGGACAGGTCCCTTTACCATCTCCAGGCTTCCTTCCTTCACCTAAGAAAATGAGATAGTGAGACCAGAGTCTCCTGGACATTTAACCATCGTCAATGGGCCAGCAATATTGGCATCACCTGGGAGCTTGTTAGCAATTTAAAATCTCACTCCCCAAGCTGCTGCTGCTGCTAAGTCGCTACAGTCGTGTCCGACCCTGTGCGACCCCACAGACGGCAGCCCACCAGGCTCCCCCGTCCCTGGGATTCTCCAGGCAAGAACATTGGAGTGGGTTGCCATTTCCTTCTCCAATGCATGAAAGTGAAAATGAAATCGCTCAGTCGTGTCCGACTCTTCGTGACTCCGTGGACTGCAGCCTACCAGGCTCCTCCGTCCAAGGGATTTTCCAGGCAAGAGTACTGGAGTGGGTTGCCATTGCCTGCTCCCACTCCCCAAGCTAGGCTTTACCAAATCTGAAAGTGGAAGTTAACTTCCCCTGGTGATTTGTATGCACTTTAAGAAGCATTGTTCTTGGATCCCTTCAACCTCTGACATTCTAGGATCCCAGGAGGTCCATCCACAGCAGAGAGCCATGACAAAGCCAGAGCTGGATGCGACTGAAAGTGAAAATCTTAAGTCTCACTAACTCTCTTCTATCACTAGCTAGTGGAGACAACGGTGCTTCCCAGGTGGCGCAGTGGTGAGGCACTCGCCTGCCAATGCAGGAGACACAAGAGACTTGGGTTCGATCCCTGGGTCAGGAAGATCCCCGAGAGGAGGAAATGGCAACCCACTCCAGTATTCTTGCATGGAAAATTACACGGATAGAGGAGCCTGGGGGGGGGCTATAGTCCATGGGGTCGAAAGAGTCGGACACGACTGAGCACACAACTGACGGACTGACTGGAGACAAGGGAGAAAAGATACGTTTCCACCCCCCTTCATATCCTTCAACCTGTAGTTCAAGATATCCCTCACGTTGCATTCTCTAACTTAAGTACGTTTTGTAGGTTAAATTGATCCTGTACAGCTTCACTTGTGAAAAGACTACAGAAATGTACTCCGATTCAGGAATGTTGCAGCGGTAGCTCCATTTAAAAGCCGGGAACCAGTTTGGGTTTTGTTTGTTTGTTTTGCCATCTCACCCTCTAATACACACTCCCTGCCCAAACTTGGACAGGACTCTCTCCGCAGACTGCTGACTGACAGGAGAAAGCAAAAATTTCGTGGCAGGACGCATTCCGGCAAAAGTTACAGGGACTGGAGTGAGCCTCAAGGACCCTCCCGCGGGCGACAGAGCCGGACATTCGAGTCAGTAGGACAAGTTCAAAGGCGCCTACCTCATATCGAGATTGAGGGCAGAACAGGAAAGATCACGGACGCACTCCTAGGCCAGGTGAGGCCAGGGAAATGACCGGAGCTCCGCGTTGCAGCAACCAGCGTCCGTCTCAATTTAGCCAAGCTAGTTTTTAAAAGTACAGCCCAGGAAGAAGAGCAGTGGTGATTGGCCAGCAGGGGCCAATCAGCGTGCCGTTGAGTCGCGTCGCCTAGCAAGGAGGGGCGGGCTGGTTCAAAGAGAACTCTGAGGCTAATAGACTCCCCAATGGGGCGTGGTTTCGAGTACCATTGGTTAGACCGGACTGGACTGACAAAGGGAGTACTGCTGCTGCGTCACTTCAGCCGTGTCCGACTCTGTGCGACCCCATAGACGGCAGCCCACCAGGCTCCCCCGTCCCTGGGATTCTCCAAGCAAGAACACTGGAGTGGGTTGCCATTTCCTCCTCCATTGCATGAAAGTGAAAAGTGAAAGTGAAGTCGTGTCCGACTCCAGCGACCCCATGGTGGGTCCCTTTAAAGACGTGTTTTTATTTAAATAACCCTGTCGGAGGATGGAGAGAGCGGCTGCATTACGTGGTGAAGTCCTGAGCAATTAAAATATTAATAAGCTTTGGAGAATTGCCTGGCGATCCATTGGGTTAAGACTCGCTGCTTTCTCTGCCCTGGCCCAGGTTCAATCCCTGCTCGGGGAACCGAGATCCCGAAAACCGCAGGGCGGCCAAATAATAACAACAACAATAATAATAAGCTTTTATAGAGTCAAACATTAACTTTTGCTGGCTTCACAAATGGCCTTGTGATGGAAGCAGAGCAGAAATTATTGCCCCTATTTTATGGATAGCACCCATAGTGCAGATAACTAATAGTAGCTAAAACATTAATTGAGGACTAACTCTTGCTGATTACTATAACTTTTTAAATTGTTTTAAACATTGTCCCCAAAGGTAGGTGCTTTTATTATTGCCATTTTACAGACACAAGAAAACTGTAGCTTGCTAATTGCACGCGTGCTAAGTCACTTCAGTTGTGTCCGACTCTTTGTGACCCTATGGACTGTAGCCTGCCAGGCTCCTCTGTCCGTGGGATTCTCCAGGCAAGAATACTGGAGTGGGTTGCCATGCCCTCCTCCAGGGGATCTTTCCGACCCAGGGATCGAACTCGTGTCTCCTGCAGCTCCTGCATTGCAGCCCGATTCTTTACCTCTGAGAGAGGCACCAGTGAAGCCCCATGCTTGCTAACTGCCCAATATCAAAATGCTGCATTGTGGCAAAGCAGGTACTGCCATTGATATTCTCGTTTATTTCATTAGTACATTAATTAATTCATTCAACATTTATTGAGCACCTGCTTTGGTCCAGGAGCTAGAAAAAAATATATGAGTAACTGATAAAAGACTTGAAGAGTTTATCACCCTGCTCTATGTCCTGAGGAGGGAAAGAGAAAAGTGGAGATACCAGGAATAAAATCTAAGAATTCCTGCATATACAGATACTCTACTACTAAACTACATTTTTACCTTTATTATTAGTCCATTCTCCTTTTACTGATAGTATCTCATAGCTTTTACATTAAAGGGAAAATAGTCATATGATCCCAAGCCCTTGTCTCTTTTTAATCTCCCTAGGTTATCACATATGAATCCATGACTTTAAATATCACCTAAAAGCTGGCCCTGAACTCCAGACTCATAAATCCAACTGATTATTCCACATCTCCACTTGGATGTCTAATAGATATCTCAAACTCAACATATTCACAACCTCACCAAATCTGATCCTTCCTCCAATGCCCCCCATTTCAGAAACTGGTACCATATCAAGCCTGTTAATCAAGTCAGAAACCTGGGTATCATCCTTGATTCTACTCTTTCCCACCACCTTAACCTCCCAAATCCAATCCTTCAGCAAGTCCTGTTGATTCTACCTCAAAATGTATGGCAAAACCAATACAATATTATAAAGTAATTAGCCCCCGATTAAAATAAATAAATAAAATAATAAATGAGGAAGGGAATACTGAAAAAGAATTCAATACACCATTCTAAAAAATCCTGTTTTGATAGAAGTAAGTAAAACATAGGAGATATTTGAAAATAAACCAACTTTGTTGCAAAAAAAAAAATATATATATATATATATAATATCCATCCACTTTTCTCCATCTCCACTACCACCATGATCTCTCAATGGGACCACTGTCAAAAGCCTCCAAGATGTTCTACCCCTTTCCAATCTGGCTTGTCTATAATGCAAATACAATACAGTGATGTGATCAACCTTTTTAAAAAACAAAAAACAAAAATTATGTCCCTCTCCTGCTTTTGTAGTACCCACAGAATTAAAATCCAAACTCCTTACCCTGGACTACAAGTCCCATCTATCTCACCAACCTCATTTCATAACACTCTCTTTCTCATTTACTCCATTCCAGCCATAATGATCTTCTTCCCAAACTTTGAATATACAGAAAATCACACTCCTCGGGATCTTCACACATGATGTTCCCACTGTCAGAAATATTCTTCCCTCTCTTCTTTAAATCACTTTTTTTTTCTCATGCTTTAAAGTCTCAGCTTAACTATCCTCTCTTCAGAGAGGCCTTCCTTGACCATGCTATCTAGAGTAGGATTCTTCTCCCACTCCCTTATACTTTATCTCAACCCTTACATTTCTTTTAGAGTAATTATTGCAATTTTTAATTTTTGAACCTACCTCATCACTCAAGAATGCAAGCTCCACAACTGTAAGGACCACAGGCATTGTGCTCTATCTTCAGTGATTAGCATTAAGAAGAGTCCACATTTATCAACTGCTTACTGTATGTGTAACACTGTTTTGACGCTCACAACAATACAATGAATTGTTACGGTTTCTGTTTTGCAGAAGGGCTTCCCTGGTAGCTCTGCTGGTAAAGAATCCACCTGCAATGCAGGAGACCTGGGTTCCATCCCTGGGTTGGGAAGATCCCCTGGAGGAGGGCATGGCAACCCCACTCTAGTATTCTTGCCTGGAGAATCCCCATGGACAGAGGAGCCTGGCAGGCTATAGCCCATGGGGTCACAAAGAGTCGAACACAACTGAGTGACTAAGCACACAGCACATTTGCAGAAGAGGAGCTTGTAGTAACTTGCCCAAGATCACACAGCTAGTAAGCTATTAGATTGGGATTTAAACCCACGCAGTCTGATTCCAGAGACCAAAGACAAAGCACTACCCCATACCTGTCTTCTGGACAGATGAGTGGAAAATATTTGTTAACCAAGTAAATGGGTTATCTTCCTTTAAGGGTCATCGCTGTGGACAAGCATCCTACTGGGATGCACTATAAAGGAAATACAGTATTAACACAAATCACTACAGATCTTCTTTAGTCCAAAGAGGAAAAAGTACATCCACCAAAACAACAGCAACACAAAAATCACAAAACGAGAAATTTATTTTTCCTATTTCCTTCCAGTTTTTCACAAAAAGAAAAAAGTTACTGAGTAAAAATTATAATTTTTCCAAAAATTAAAAAAAAAATTCTCTCAACTTTCAAAACTCCAGTTGACTTAACCTTTCCTTTGGGCAGCACTCAGAGAGAATACTGAGAAAAGAGGAGACAGCTCTTTGACACTGCCATTTTCCAATATTTCCCTCCAACCTAGGCATACAAAATTGTCATGAACTCTCCTTTCCCCTACCCACTACATTCCTGTATGAAAACCTGGTAGGAAACATCTGCTCTTATCTACTTCACTTTAACATGAAAATATATTTCACATGGATCCAACATTTAATTGCGAAAATGCAACCATGGAAATATTAGATAAAATATAAAAAATATTTTTATAATCTTGAATAAAGAAAACCTTTCTAAACAGGACAAAAATTTAGAGATTTTTGAGCAAAAGTCTCAATAACATTAAGTAGTATTTGGCAAAACAAGTAAACAAAAACAAGGTTAAAAAAATCTAACAACAAACTGGCTAAAAACATTGTCAACACAAGTGACAAAGGAATAATTTCCAAAATGTACAAAGAGAACTTCATGATCAACAAGAAAAAGATGAACTATCCACCAAAAAAAAAAAAAAAACTGACAAGGAAATGAACAATTAGAGAAGAAACATAAATGGTCAATAAACAAAAAAATATGCTGTTTCACTAAAAATACATGTAGATTAAAACAGCAATGCATTGTTTTTTTTAGGGTATTGGCAAAATTTTGATAGATTAGTAATAACTTCTGTTGCTAAAGGGGTGAGTAAACAGGCACTTGCATTTTTGGCAGAAATAAAAACTGCTACCAACTTTAGAAGTGTTATTTGAAAACATATAGTGACTTTTAAAAATTTGAACCATTTTACCCAGAGATTCTACTTCTGGTAATCTTTTCTACAAAAATATTTATTCCAAGAAATAAGGCTGAACGTTTTCCAAAATTGAGAGAGACATAAACCTACATTCTAAAAGGTAAGTAAACCCCAAAGAGGATAAACCCAAAGAAATTCAAACAAAAACATCATAATCAAACTTCTGAAAACTAAAGACAAAAAAAAAAAAAAAAACCTTGAAAGCAGCAAGAGAGAAATGATACCTTTCTAATAGAGCAAAATTTTGTCAAATGACAATAGAAAACATACAGGCCAGAAGAAGGTGGCAATGTTTTTTCCAGTACTAAGAGGAAAGAGCTGTCAGTTGGCAACTGAGAATTCTATATCCAAGGAAAATATCCTTCAGAAGTGAAGGGGAAATGAAGTCATTCTCAGATGCTCCTCTTAAAAGAACAGAAAGTTTACAAGGTAAAAAAAATAGTCATGGAAGGAATTTTGTATTAACAACACAAGGGAGAAAGAACTGTGGAAAGAGTAAAAATACAGGTAGATACAACTGACCCTCCTTCTGATACTGCTTTCTCAATTATGTCTGAGAGTTATAGCAAAATGTATAACACTATCTGATGCAGTTCTCAATATATGTAGAGGAAATGTTTAAAACAATAATATCGATGTAGGAGGATAAAGGAAGGAAAAGTTTTACACTCCCTCAAACTGATAAAATGTCAACTACAGTAGACTGTGATATGTTGTGTATATATAATGGAATAATTAGAACATGCACTGAAAAAAAAAGCTATATACAACACAACATCCAAAAAACTCAGATTTTAAAATGGACGGAAGTCCTGAATAGACATTTTTCCAAAGGGGAAATGCAGATGGACAATGGGAACATGAAAAGATGCTCAACACTGCTAATCATCAGGTAAATGTAAATCAAAACCCCAATGAGATAGCACCTCACATCTGTCAAAATGGCCATCATCAAAAAGACAATACATAACAAAGTGTTTGTGAGGATGTTGAGAAAAGGAAACCTTAGTACACTGTTGGTGGGAATGTAAACTGGTACAGCCACTCTGGAAAACAGTATGGAAGGTTCTCAAAAAAACTGAAAACAGAACTACCATATGACCCAGCAATTCCACTTCTGGGTATATATCTGAAAAACAAAACTAACACAAAAAGATAAGATACATGTACCTTGATGTTGATAGGAGCATTATTTACAAATTGCCAAGGTATGGAAGCAACCTAAGTGTCTATCAACAGGTAAATGGATAAAGATGATGTGAGATACACACACACACACAATGGAATACTATTCAGCCATAAAAAGAATGAAATTTTGCTATTTGCAGCAACATGATTGGACCTGGAGGGTATTATGTTAAGTAAAATAAGTCAGACAGAGAAGGACAAATACTGTATGTGATTCACTTATATGTGAAATCTAAAAAAAAAAAAAAAAAAAGAAACAGTAAATATAACAAAAATGAAGCAGGCTCAGAGATATAGAAAACAAACTAGTGGTTACAAATGGGGATAGGGAAGGGAGAGGGGCAATATAGGGGTAGGGAATTGAGTCACAAAACTATCATATATGAAATAAGCTATAAGGATCTCTTCAAGAAAAATGGAGATATCAAATGAACATTTCATACGAGGATGAGCAAGATAAAGGACAAAAATAGTAAGGACCTAACAGAGGCAGAAGAGATTAAGAGGAGGTGGCAAGAATGCACAGAAGAACTGCACAAAAAAAGATCTTAATGAGCTGGATAACCACAATAATGTGGTCACTCACCTACAACCAGATATCCTAGAGTGTGAAGTCAAGTGGCCTTAGAAAGTACCAATAAAGCTACTGGAGGTGATAGAATCCCAGCTAAGCTATTTCAAATTGTAAAAGATGATGCTGTTAAAGTGCTGCACTCAATATGTCAGCAAATTTGAAAACCCCAGCAGTGGCCACAGGGCTGGAAAAGGTCAGTTTTCATTCCAATCCCAAACAAGGGCAGTGCTAAAGAATGTTCAAACTACTGGACAATCGTGCTCACTTCCCATGCTAGTAAGGTTATGCTCAAAATTCTTCAAGCTAGGCTTCAGCAGTACAAGAACTGAGAACTTCCAAGTGTACAAGCTGGATTTATAAAAAGTAGAGGAATCAGAGATCAAATTGCGAACATTTGTTGGATTATAGAGAAAGCAAGGGAACTCCAGAAAAACATCTACTTCTGCTTCATTAAAGCCTTTGATTGGGTGGATCACAACAAATGTAGAAAATTCTTAAAGAGATGGGAATACCAGATCATCTTACCTGTCTCCCGAGAAACTTGTATGTGGGTCAAGAAGCAACAGTTAGAACCAGATATGGAACGACGGACTGGTTCAAAATTGGGAAAGGAGTAGGACAAGGCTGTATATTGTCACTCTGTTTATTTAACTTATAGGAAGAGTACATCATGTGAAATGCCAGGCTGGATGAGTTACAAACTGGAATCAAGATTGCTGGGAGAAATAACAACCTCAGACAGATGATACCACTCTAATGACAGAAAGTGAAGAGGAACTAAAGAGCCTCTTGATGAGGGCAAAAAAGGAGAGTGAAAAAGCTGGCTTAAAACTCAACATTAAAAAAAACTAAGATCACGGCATCCAGTCCCATCACTTCATGGCAAATAGAAGGGGGAAAAGTGGAAGCAGTGACAGATTTTCTCTTCTTGAACTCCAAAAACACTGTGGATGGTGACTGCAGCCATGAAATGAGAAGACACTTGCTCCTTGGAAGGAAAGCTATGAAAAACCTAGACAGTGTATTAAAAAGCAGAGACATTACTTTGCCAACAAAGGTCCATATAGTCAAAGATATGGCATTTCCAGTAGTCATGTATGGATGTGAGAATTGGACCATAAAGAAGGCTGAGTGCCGAAAAACTGATGATTTCGAACTGTGGTGCTGGAGAAGACTCTTGAGAGTTCCTTGAATAGCCAGGAAATCAAACCAGTCAATCCTAAAGGAAATCAAGCCTGAATACTCATTGGAAGGACTGATGCTGAAGTAAGGTGAAGCTCCAACACTTTAGCCACCTGATGCAAAGAGCCCACTCATTGGAAAAGAGCCTGATGCTGGGAAAGATTGAAGGCAAAAGGAGAATAGGGCAGCAGAGGATGAGATGGTTGGATAGCATCACCAATTCAATGGACATGAACTTGGGCAAACTCTGGGAGATAGTGAGGGACAGGGAGGCCTGGCGTGCTGAAGTCCATGGGGTCAAAAAGAATCAGACACAACTTAGCAATTAAACAAAACAAGCTATAAGGATATATTGTACAATAAAGGGAATATAGTCAATATTTTATAATAACTATAAATGGAGTATAACCTTTAAAATGGTGAATCACTATATTATACATCTGTATAATGTAATATTGTAGATCAACTATACTTCAATTTTTAAAAATCCATATAATCCACCATATTAACAAGCTAATAAATCCACACACACACAAAAAGAAAACGATTAAAGCTAACAAATGAGCTCAAGGTTGTAGGATACGAGATCAATATACAAAACTCAATTGTATTTCCATACACTTGCAAGGAACAATCTGAAAATGAATACAATGGTGTCAAAAAGAATAAAATAGTCCAAAATAAATTTATCCAAAGAAGTACAAGACTTGCACACTGAAAACCACAAAACATCTTTGAGAGAAATTAAAGACTTAAATAAATGTAAAGACATGCCGTGTTCAGTGGTTGGTATACTTAATATTGTTAAGATGGAAATTCCCCTCAAAATAATCAATGCAATCCCTATAAAAATCTGTGTAGAAAAGAGTTAATATAACAGGCCTGAGAACGTTATCATTTGAAAATCCTGTTGGTAAGTTTGGCCCTTGGCTAGGATCTGGGAACTTGGATTTGGGGAGGGTTCCCACCACCTTAATTGACAAGAATAGCTCACTATACTTGCACTGTTTGTGCAAACAACGTGGTTTCTGATGAACACCATCTTTCCTCCTGGGACTCTGGAGTTTTGGTATGTTCTAGGCAGAGGGTGCCTGCATGACCAGCCCCCAACAAAAATCCTTGATACCAAGTCTCTAATGAGCTTCCTTCCTTCATGAACAACATTTCACATGTGTTGTCACAACTCTTTACTGGAAAAAAGTTATGCTAAGTGAAGGAAGTCAGTTACAAAAGACCACATACTGTATGATTCCACATATTAAATGTTCAAAACAGGCAAATCCATAGAGACAGAAATTAGAATGGTTGCTGTCTAAAGCTGAGGAGGTACAGGGTTGAGGGAACTGAGGTATGATAGCTAAAGGGTACAAGGTTTCTTTTTTGGTGGTGAAAATGTTCTAAAATTTATTATGGTGATATTTGCACAACTCTGTGAGTATGCTAAAAATCAATGAATTGTACACTTACATGAAGTATGTGGTATCTAAATTACATTTCAATAAAGCTGTTATAACAGTGGCTAATA